>NC_057808.1:490961974-491279967 GCF_018294505.1 Triticum aestivum
CCGCCCCGAGCACCCTCGGGCCCCGCCGCACCTCGCCGCAGCCAGCCGGAGCCCCGCCGGAGCCCGCCCCCGACGAGGTATTACCTCGCCGTCGTTTGCCGGTTTTGTAAAAAAAACGTTCGTTTTAAAAAAACACCCTAGATCGGTTTTTTCTTCGGTTTTGTTATCTTGTGAGCGTTCACCGACTCGTTCGTTTTAACGAACGCGTTCGTCAGATTTTCTCTGTTAACGAACGTCCTTTCTTTAACTGTTCGTCCGTTTTTCTTTTTCGTCGGATTTTTCCGCGATTATCTCAGATCTTGATTTCTGATCGAATCTTCGTTTCTGTTTAACTTTTCGCTCGTTTATCGGAATCAGGCGATTCAAGCGCCTAGAGTTTCGTCTCGAAATTCTCTTTCCGTTTAACCTACTCAAACAAGTTTTTGCTACTATAAAATTTGACCTAGATCCAGATTAGTAAATGAAGCTTGTTTCTTTCGCCGTTTGACTTTCATTGCTTCGTTCGAGTTGATTCTTTTTGCAAACCGGAGTTCTTAAGTTGAACTTTCTGGTTGGATCTTTCATTCGAGTTTTACCTATGCATTAGATGAGTACTGATTGTCTGCTTGTTTGTTTGCGATAGAGTACCCGGAGTGTGCCGCTTGTTACTTCGAATCGCTAGGTTTCTCGGATCATCAGCAAGGCAAGTAACACTTTGATCATATATTTTCCATACCCAGTTTTATTGCATTAGATCTATTCCTCAAACAATTGCATGGTTAGGATCAAAATTTAAATTGTGGGTATTGGGAAGTAGTTGAGGTAGTACCTATTACCTGTTTTCTTATCAAACCCTTGGGAGTTACTTCTACGTTGCTATTATATTGCCATGCTATGCTCGTAGACGTGGATTGGGTTTGAGAGATATTCATGACAGATGTGAGATTGTTAATAATGGTTTACCTAAGGTGGCTACTAAAACTCACATCTGGGTGGATTGAGGCACCTGGAGAATCCAGTGTTGTCTGTTTGTATAAGGACCGCCACCCAGGCTCAAAGGGATCATAAGATTATTCATGCTAGAAACTTCCGTGTGCAGCCACAAGCTACTATGGGCTCTAGCATTGTTGAGTAGGTTACATGATCTCTTGAAGAGGTGGGCTAGCAGATGTAGGGGAAAGTAGGTGTACCGGTCCACCCGGAGTAAAGAGTGATTGTTCCTGAAAGACTGTGTCTCGGTCATCCGTTTCTCAAACATCATGTAGTGCGAGAATCAAGCGGAGGCGATCGAGTCTTGTGGGGAAAAGTGCGCAAACCTCTGCAGAGTGTACAAACTAATCATGGTTAGTCATGTCCCCGGTTATGGACAATTTGAGTATCTAGTACCTGGATTATCATTTGAATCTCATCACCATGTTACTTTTAATTAATTTTGCTGGGTTAATGATGATTCTTAATTGGGATTGAGATGCTGTCAACCATCTCAATGTTTCACAACCACCATGATAGTTAAATAAAATTTATTCCTTTGAAGTAGGGAAAAATTGGCTTTTCGCAAAAACATAACCGTAGAGCTTTCCACCAGCCATATATGCATGTAGTATAGCATTATTATTGTTCATTATTCTCTATGTGTTACTTTGCCAGCATATTCTATGTGCTGACCCGTTTTCGGGCTGCAACGTTTCATGTTGCAGACTTTTCAGACGACGAGTAAGGTGCCTTAGGTCGTGGTCTTATACTCAGAGATGCCGCTGGTGTTGATGGACTCACTTATCTTCCAAGTCTTCCGCTGTTATCGTTTTAGATGGCCTTAAGCCATATTTATCATACTTAATCTCTTTGGAGATATTCGATGTAATAAGTGTGTGATTGCTACTCTGTTATAAATCCTCCATTTGTATTGTGCGTGTCAGCATTACTGATCCAGGGATGACACTGGTGCACAGCAGCACAGACCATTTGAGGTATGGTCACTACATGGGTATCGACAGCTATGTTCTCTTTGGTTCGAATACGACCTATGTTTGAACAGGAAGCCCCCAAGTGATTATATTGCGTATGGCTAGATTCGAATACGATCATAAGCCGGATCCACCTCCAAGTTACCATGTGATCTTGTAATGGAAACAACACATTTACCTTTGGAGGAGAAAAAGGATAGAGGTCCTGCTTTATTACGTATCATAATATATACATGGCTTATAGAAATATGTACATCACGAGAGCCGGTGGCTCAAGTGTAATAAGGCCGAAGCTGAGCTATGTTCCATGGCCGACGGGTCTCATCCTCCGACTTTCGTGAATCTTTGCGCTCCCGAATGTCAATGAGGTAATATGACCCGTTGTGCAAGTTCTTGCTGACCACAAAGGGTCCTTCCCAAGGCGGGGATAGCTTGTGCGTATCTGTTTGATCTTGGATGAGCCAGAGCACCAGATCTCCTTCTTGGAAGACCCGAGACTTAACTCGGCGACTGTGATAATGGCTCAGGTCTTGTTGGTAAATCGGTGAGCGAGCTGCCGCCACATCACGCTGTTGTCCAACAAGTCAAGAGCATCTTGGCGCGCCGGCTCATTATCCGCCTCCACATAAGCCGCCACTCGAGGTGAGTCATGACGGATGTCACTGGGGAGGACTGCTTCCGCTCCATAAACCATGAAGAAAGGCGTGAAACCCGTAGACCTGTTAGGAGTAGTGTTGATGCTCCACAACACAGAGGGTCACTCCTCCACCCAACAACCCGGCGTCCGTTGCAAAGGGACAAAAAGCCGGGGCTTGATGCCTTTCAGAATCTCCTGATTAGCCCTCTCAGCTTGACCATTGGATTGAGGGTGAGCCACTGATGAAACATCAAGTCGAATATGCTCTCGTTGACAAAACTCCTCCATGGCGCCTTTGGGCAGATTGGTACCATTGTCAGTTATAATGCTGTGTGGAAAGCCAAAGCGAAATATCACCCTTTTCATGAACTGAACGCCGTGGCCGCGTCACACTTGCTAACTGGCTCTGCCTCAACCCACTTTGTGAATTTGTCAACTGCCACCAAGAGGTGGGTGTTCTTATCCTTGGACCTTTTAAAAGGCCCAACCATATCAAGCCCCCAGACCACAAACAGCCAAGTTATTGGTATCATCCTCAGCTCCTGAGCCGGCACATGAGCCCGTCGCGAGAACCTTTGGAAACCATCACATTTACCGACCAAGTCCTCCGCATCAGCATGAGCCGTCAGCCAATAAAAACCATGAAGAAAAGCCTTGGCCACAAGGGATTTTGAGCCGGCATGATGGCCACAATCCCCTTCATGAATCTCACGCAAGATCTCTTGACCTTCCTCAGGGGAGACACAACGCTGGAAAGCTCCCGTAGTTGGGGAACGTAGCAGAAATTCAAAATTTTCTACGCATCACCAAGATCAATCTATGGAGTAATCTAGCAACGAGGGGAAGGGGAGTGCATCTACATACCATTGTAGATCGCTATGCGGAAGCGTTGCAAGAACGCGGATGAAGGAGTCGTACTCGTAGCGATTCAGATCGCGGTTGATTCCGATCTAAGCACCGAAGAACGGTGCCTCCGCGTTCAACACACGTGCAGCCCGGTGACGTCTCCCACGCCTTGATCCAGCAAGGAGAGAGGGAGAGGTTGAGGAAGACTCCGTCCAGCAGCAGCACGATGGCGTGGTGGTGGTGGAGGAGTGTGGCAATCCTGCAGGGCTTCGCCAAGCACCGTAGGAGAGGAGAAGGGAGAGGGGAAGGGCTGCGCCAAGAGAGAGGTTCTCGTGTCTTGGGCTGCCCCTTTGCCTCCACTATATATAGGGGAGAGGGAGAGGGCTGCGCCCCCTCTAGGGTTTCCACCCCAAGGGGTGCGGCAGCCCCAAAACCCATCTAGGGCGGCGGCCAAGGGGGGAGAGGGGGAAACTTGCCCCCCAAGCAAGGTGGAGGCGCCCCCTCCCCAAACCCTAGGCGCCGTGGGCCCTGGGGGGGCGCACCAGCCCACCTGGGGCTGGTCCCCTCCCACACTTGGCCCATGCTGCCCTCTGGGGCCGGTGGCCCCACTTGGTGGACCCCCGGGACCCTCCCGGTGGTCCCGGTACATTACCGATATCACCCGAAACTTTTCCGGTGACCAAAACAGGACTTCCCATATATAAATCTTTACCTCCGGACCATTCCGGAACTCCTCGTGACGTCCAAGATCTCATCCGGGACTCCAAACAACATTCAGTAACCACGTACATACTTTCCCTATAACCCTAGCATCATCGAACCTTAAGTGTGTAGTCCCTACGGGTTCGGGAACCATGCAGACATGACCGAGACGTTCTCCGGTCAATAACCAACAGCGGGATCTGGATACCCATGTTGGCTCCCACATGTTCCACGATGATCTCATCGGATGAACCACGATGTCGGGGATTCAATCAATCTCGTATACAATTCCCTTTGTCTACCGGTATGTTACTTGCCCGAGATTCGATCGTCGGTATCCCTATACCTTGTTCAATCTCGTTACCGGCAAGTCTCTTTACTCGTTCCGTAACTCACATCATCCCGTGATCAACTCCTTGGTCACATTGTGCACATTATGATGATGTCCTACCGAGTGGGCCGAGAGATACCTCTCCGTTTACACGGAGTGACAAATCCCAGTCTCGATTCGTGCCAACCCAACAGACACTTTCGGAGATACCTGTAGTGCACCTTTATAGCCACCCAGTTACGTTGTGACGTTTGGTGCACCCAAAGCATTCCTACGGTATCCGGGAGTTGCACAATCTCATGGTCTAAGGAAATGATACTTGACATAAGAAAAACTCTGAGCAAACGAACTACACGATCTTGTGCTAGGCTTAGGATTGGGTCTTGTCCATCACATCATTCTCCTAATGATGTGATCCCGTTATCAACGACATCCAATGTCCATGGTCAGGAAACCGTAACCATCTATTGATCAACGAGCTAGTCAACTAGAGGCTTACTAGGGACATGGTGTTGTCTATGTATCCACACATGTATCTGAGTTTCCTATCAATACAATTCTAGCATGGATAATAAACGATTATCATGAACAAGGAAATATAATAATAACCTATTTATTATTGCCTCTAGGGCATATTTCCAACAGTCTCCCACTTGCACTAGAGTCAATAATCTAGTCCACATCACCATGTGATTAACACTCATAGGTCACATCACCATGTGACCAACATCCAAAGAGTTTACTAGAGTCAACAATCTAGTTCACATCACTATGTGATTAAACTCAATGAGTTCTGGTTTGATCATGTTATGCTTGTGAGAGAGGTTATTAGTCAACGGGTCTGAACCTTTCAGATCCGTGTGTGCTTTACGAATACCTATGTCATCTTGTGGATGCTACCACGCGCTATTTGGAGCCATTTCAAATAATTGCTCTACTATACGAATCCGGTTTACTACTCAGAGTCATCCGGATTAGTGTCAAAGTTCGCATCGACGTAACCCTTTACGACGAACTCCCTTTCACCCCCATAATCGAGAAAATTCCTTAGTCCACTAGGTACTAAGGATAAGTTCGACCGTTGTCATGTGATCCATTCCCGGATCACTATTGTACCCCTTGACCAACTCATGGCAAGGCACACTTCATGTGCGGTACACAGCATAGCATACTGTAGAGCCTATGTCTGAAGCATAGGGGACGACCTTCGTCCTTTCTCTCTCTTCTGCTGTGGTCAGGTCTTGAGTCTTACTCAATACTCACACCTTGTAACACCGCCAAGAACTCCTTCTTTGCTGATCTATTTTGAACTCTTTCAAAATCATGTCAAGGTGTGCGTTCTTTAAAAGTATCATCGGGCGTCTTGATCTATCTCTATAGATCTTGATGCCCAATATGTAAGCAGCTTTTATCCAGGTCTTCCTTTGAAAAACTCCTTTCAAACAACCCTCTATGCTTTCCAGAAATTTTACATCATTTCGGATCAACAATATGTCATTCACATATACTTATCAGAAATGTTGTAGCGCTCCCACTCACTTTATTGTAAATACAAGTTTCTAACAAACTTTGTATAAACCCAAAATCTTTGATCATCTCATCAAAGCGTATATTCTGACTCCGAGATGCTTGCTCTAATCCATGGAAGGATCGCTGGAGCTAGCATACCTTTTAGCATCCTTATGATCGACAAAACCTTTCTGATTGTATCACATACAACCTTTCCTTACGAAAACTGGTAAGGAAACTTGTTTTGACATCCATCTGCCAGATTTCATAAATGCAGCCAATGCTAACATGATTCCGATGGACTTAAGCATCGCTACGGATGAGAAAATCTCATTGTAGTCAACTCCTTGAACTTGTGAAAATTCTCTTTGCCACAAGTCGAGCTTCATAGACGGTAACATTACCGTCCATGTCCGTCTTCTTCTTAAAGATCCATTTATCTCAATGGCTTGCCGATCATCGGGCAAGTTCACCAAAGTCCATGCTTTGTTCTGATACATGGATTCTATCTCGGATTTCATGGCCTCGAGCCATTCGTCGGAATCCGGGCCCACCATCGCTTCTCCACAGCTCATAGGTTCATCGTTGTCCAACAACATGACTTCCAAGACAGGATTACGCATTACTCCGAAGTAGTACGCATCCTCGTCGTCCTACGAGGTTTGGTAGTGACTTGATCCGAAGTTTCATGATCACTATCATAAGCTTCCACTTCAATTGGTGTAGGTGCCACAAGAACAACTTCATATGCCCTACTACACACTAGTTGAAGTTTATGGTTCAATAACCTCATCAAGTCTCCACCATCCTCCCACTCAATTCTTTCGAGAGAAACTTTTCCTCGAGAAAGGACTCGTTTCTAGAAACAATTACCTTGCTTCCGGATCTGAAATAGGAGGTATACCCAACTGTTTTGGGTATTCTATGAAGATGCATTTATCCGCTTTGGGTTCGAGCTTATCAGCCTGAAACTTTTCACATAAGCGTCGCAGCCCCAAACTTTTAAGAAACGACAGCTTAGGTTTCTCTAAACGGTGTCGTCTCAACGGAATTGCGTGGTGCCCCTTTTAAAGTGAATGCGGTTGTCTCTAATGCCTAACCCATAAACGATAGTGGTAATTCGATAAGAGACATCATGGTATGCACCATATCCAATAGGGTGTAGTTATGATGTTCGGACACACCATCACACTATGGTGTTCCAGGCGGTATTAATTGTGAAATACTTTCCACAATGTCTTAATTGTGTGCCAAACTCGTAACTCAGATACTCATCTCTATGATCATATCACAGACATTTTATCCTCTTGTCACGACGATCTTCAACTTCACTCTGAAATTACTTGAACCTTTCAATAATTCAGACTTGTGTTTCATCAAGTAAATACACTCAGCATCTACTCAAATCATCTGTGAAGTAAGAACATAACGATATCCACTGCATGCCTCAGCACTCACTGGAACGCATACATCAAAATGTATTACTTCCAATAAGTTGCTCTCTTGTTCCATTTTACTGAAAACAAGGCCTTTCAGTCATCTTGCCCATGTGGTATGATTTGCATGTCTCAAGTGATTCAAAATCAAGTGAGTCCAAACAATCCATCTGCATGGAGTTTCTTCATGCATATATACCAATAGACATGGTTCGCATGTCTCAATCTTTTCAAAAACGACTGAGTCCAAAGATCCATCTACATGGAGCTTCTTCATGCGTTCTATACCAATATGACTCAAATGGCAGTGCCACAAGTATGTGGTACTATCATTACTATCTTATATCTTTTGGCATGAACATGTGTATCACTACGATCGAGATTCATTTTAGGTGCAAGACCATTGAAGGTATTATTCAAATAAACAGAGTAACCATTATTCTCCTTAAATGAATAACCGTATTGCGATAAACATAATCCAATCATGTTTATGCTCAACGCAAACACCAAATAACAATTATTTAGGTTTAACACCAATCTCGATGGTAGAGGGAGCATGCGATGCTTGATCACATCAACCTTGGAAACACTTCCAACGCACATCGTCATCTCACCTTTAGCCAGTCTCCGTTTATTCTGCAGCTTTTATTTCGAGTTACTAACACTTAGCAACCGAACCGGTATCTAATACCCTGGTGCTGCTCGGAGTACTAGTAAAGTACACATTCATATAATGTATATCCAATATACTTCTGTCGACCTTGCCTGCCTTCTCATCTACCAAGTATCTAGGGTAGTTCCGCTTCAGTGACCGTTCCCTCATTACAGAAGCACTTAGTCTCGGGTTTGGGTTCAACCTTGGGATTCTTCACTAGAGCAGCAAATGATTTGTTGTTTCATGAAGTATCCCTTTTGCCCTTGCCCTTCTAGAAACTAGTGGTTTTACTAACCATCAACAATTGATGCTCCTTCTTGATTTCTACTTTCGCGGTGTCAAACATCGCGAGTTGCTCAAGGATCATCGTCTATCCTTGATATTGATAGTTCATCACGAAGCTCTAATAGCTTGGTGGCAGTGATTATGGAGAACCATCACTATCTTATCTGGAAGATTAACTCCCACTCGATTCAAGTGATTGTAGTACTCAGACAATCTGAGCACATGCTCAACGATTGAGCTTTTCTCCCTTAGTTTGCAGGCTTAAGAAACTTGTCAGAGGTCTCATTCATCTTGACGTGGGCACTAGTCCGAAATTCCAATTTCAGTCTTCGGAACATCTCATATGTTCTGCGACGTTTCAAAAAACCGTCTTTGGTGCCACAATTCTAAACCGTTAGCATTACGCACTGAACTATCACGTAGTCATCAAAACGTGTATGTCAGATGTTTCGCAACATCTATAGACGACGCTGAGGTTCAGCACACCGAGCGGTGCATAAAGGACATAAGCCTTCTGTGCAGCAATGAGGACAATCCTCAGTTTACGGACCCAGTCCGCATAATTGCTACTACCAACTTTCAACTAAATTTTCTCTAGGAACATATCTTAAACAGTAGAACTAAAGCGTATGACATAATTTGCAAAGACCTTTTGACTATGTTTATGATTATTAAGTTCATCTGATTAATGAACTCCCACTCAGATAGACATCCCTCTAGTCATCTAAGTGATACATGATCCGAGTCAAACTAGGCCGTGTCCGATCATCACGTGAGACGGACTAGTCATCATCGGTGAACATCTCCATGTTGATCGTATCTGCTATACGACTCATGTTCGACCTTTCGGTCTCTTGTGTTCCGAGGCCATGTCTGTACATGCTAGGCTCGTCAAGTCAACCTAAGTGTTTCGCATGTGTTCCGAGGCCATGTCTGTACATGCTAGGCTCGTCAACACCCGTTGTATTCGAACGTTAGAATCTATCGCACCCGATCATCACGTGGTGCTTCGAAACAACGAACCTTCGCAACGGTGCACAGTTAGGGGGAACACGTCTCTTGAAATTTTTTAGTGAGGGATCATCTTATTTATGCTACCGTCGTTCTAAGCAAATAAGATGCATAACATGATAAACATCACATGCAATCAAATAGTGACATGATATGGCCAATATCATTTTGCTCCTTTGATCTCCATCTTCGGGGCACCATGATCATCTTTGTCACCGGCATGACACCATGATCTCCATCATTGTGTCTTCATGAAGTTGTCACGCCAACAATTACTTCTACTTCTATGGCTAACGCGCTTAGCAATAAAGTAAAGTAATTTACATGGCGTTATTCAATGACACGCAGGTCACACAAAAAATAAAGACAACTCCTATGGCTCCTGCCGGTTGTCATACTCATCGACATGCAAGTCGTGATTCCTATTACAAGAATATGATCAATCTCATACATCACATATATCATTCATCACATCTTCTGGCCATATCACATCACATAGCACATGCTGCAAAAACAAGTTAGACGTCCTCTAATTGTTGTTGCATGTTTTACGTGGCTGCTATGGGATTCTAGCAAGAACGTTTCTTACCTACACAAAAGCCACAGCGTGATATGCCAATTTCTATTTACCCTTCATAAGGACCCTTTTCATCGAATCCGATCCGACTAAAGTGGGAGAGACAGACACCCGCTAGCCACCTTATGCAACTAGTGCATGTCAGTCGGTGGAACCTGTCTCACGTAAGTGTACGTGTAAGGTCGGTCCGGGCCGCTTCATCCCACGATGCCGCCGAATCAAGATAAGACTAGTAACGGCAAGTAAATTGACAAAATCGATGCCCACAACTACTTTGTGTTCTACTCGTGCATAGAAACTACGCATAGACCTAGCTCATGATGCCACTGTTGGGGAACGTAGCAGAAATTCAAAATTTTCTACGCATCACCAAGATCAATCTATGGAGTAATCTAGCAACGAGGGGAAGGGGAGTGCATCTACATACCATTGTAGATCGCGATGCGGAAGCGTTGCAAGAACGCGGATGAAGGAGTCGTACTCGTAGCGATTCATATCGCGGTTGATTCCGATCTAAGCACCGAAGAATGGTGCCTCCGCGTTCAACACACGTGCAGCCCGGTGATGTCTCCCACGCCTTGATCCAGCAAGGAGAGAGGGAGAGGTTGAGGAAGACTCCGTCCAGCAGCAGCACGACGGCGTGGTGGTGGTGGAGGAGCGTGGCAATCCTGCAGGGCTTCGCCAAGCACCGTAGGAGAGGAGAAGGGAGAGGGGAAGGGCTGCGCCAAGAGAGAGGTTCTCGTGTCTTGGGCTGCCCCTTTGCCTCCACTATATATAGGGGAGAGGGAGAGGGCTGCGCCCCCTCTAGGGTTTCCACCCCAAGGGGTGCGGCAGCCCCAAAACCCATCTAGGGCGGCGGCCAAGGGGGGAGAGGGGGAAACTTGCCCCCCAAGCAAGGTGGAGGCGCCCCCTCCCCAAACCCTAGGCGCCTTGGGCCCTGGGGGGCGCACCAGCCCACCTGGGGCTGGTCCCCTCCCACACTTGGCCCATGCTGCCCTCTGGGGCCGGTGGCCCCACTTGGTGGACCCCCGGGACCCTCCCGGTGGTCCCGGTACATTACCGATATCACCCGAAACTTTTCCGGTGACCAAAACAGGACTTCCCATATATAAATCTTTACCTCCGGACCATTCCGGAACTCCTCGTGACGTCCGGGATCTCATCCGGGACTCCGAACAACATTCAGTAACCACGTACATACTTTCCCTATAACCCTAGCATCATCGAACCTTAAGTGTGTAGTCCCTACGGGTTCGGGAACCATGCAGACATGACCGAGACGTTCTCCGGTCAATAACCAACAGCGGGATCTGGATACCCATGTTGGCTCCCACATGTTCCACGATGATCTCATCGGATGAACCACGATGTCGGGGATTCAATCAATCCCGTATACAATTCCCTTTTTCTACCGGTATGTTACTTGCCCGAGATTCGATCGTCGGTATCCCTATACCTTGTTCAATCTCGTTACCGGCAAGTCTCTTTACTCGTTCCGTAACTCACATCATCCCGTGATCAACTCCTTGGTCACATTGTGCACATTATGATGATGTCCTACCGAGTGGGCCGAGAGATACCTCTCCGTTTACACGGAGTGACAAATCCCAGTCTCGATTCGTGCCAACCCAACAGACACTTTCGGAGATACCTGTAGTGCACCTTTATAGCCACCCAGTTACGTTGTGACGTTTGGTGCACCCAAAGCATTCCTACGGTATCCGGGAGTTGCACAATCTCATGGTCTAAGGAAATGATACTTGACATAAGAAAAACTCTGAGCAAACGAACTACACGATCTTGTGCTAGGCTTAGGATTGGGTCTTGTCCATCACATCATTCTCCTAATGATGTGATCCCGTTATCAACGACATCCAATGTCCATGGTCAGGAAACCGTAACCATCTATTGATCAACGAGCTAGTCAACTAGAGGCTTACTAGGGACATGGTGTTGTCTATGTATCCACACATGTATCTGAGTTTCCTATCAATACAATTCTAGCATGGATAATAAACGATTATCATGAACAAGGAAATATAATAATAACCTATTTATTATTGCCTCTAGGGCATATTTCCAATACCCGTAACACTGCGGCGATGCAACTCACCATTGATAACAACCATTGACTTAGACCACCGAGTTATTTGTCTGGCCAAAGTTTCATCCTCAGGCAAATCTCCTCGGGTCATGTAAGCCAGATAGGGCACTGTCCAGTCCGGGATGATGTGGAGAGCCGCCACTAATTGTGCCTCCGGGTCAGGGACAGCCAAGTCTTCCTCTGTAGGCAACTTAACAGAAGGGTTATGCAAGACGTCCAGAAAAGTATTAGGCGGCACCGGTTTTCGCTGAGAGCCCAGCCGGCTTAAAGCATCAGCCGCCTCATTCTTCCTGCGATCGATGTGCTCTACTTGGTAACCCTGAAAATGTCCAGCAATGGCATCAACCTCACGGCAATAAGCCGCCATGAGAGGGTCCTTGGAATCCCACTTGCCTGATACTTGTTGAGCCACTAAGTCTGAGTCACCGAAGCACCTTACCCGGCTCAAGCTCATCTCCTTAGCCATCCGAAGACCATGGAGCAAGGCCTCGTATTCAGCCGCATTGTTAGTGCAAGGAAACATCAACCGTAGCACATAATGGAACTTGTCTCCTTTCGGGGAAGCCAATACAACTCCAGCCCCCGAGCCCTCCAATTGCCTGGACCCATCGAAGTGAATAGTCCAATATGTGTTATCCGGCTTTTCTTCGGGCACTTGTAGCTCTGTCCAATCATTGATGAAATCCACCAAGGCTTGTGATTTAACAGCAGTGCGTGGTACGTATTTTAGACCATGAGGCCCGAGCTCTATAGCCCACTTAGCCACTCTCCCTGTAGCTTCTCTGTTTTGGATGATATCTCCAAGGGGAGCAGAACTAACCACAGTGATAGGGTGACCCTGGAAGTAATGCTTAAGCTTCCGGCTTGCCATGAACACACCATAAACAAGCTTCTGCCAATGCGGATACCGCTGCTTGGACTCGATGAGCACTTCGCTGACGTAATAAACCGGCCGCTGAACCGGATGCTCCTTACCCTCTTCCTTGCGCTCCACCACCATAGCCACACTGACGGCTCGTGTGTTAGCAGCCACATACAGCAATAAAGGCTCCTGGTCAACCGGAGCAGCAAGGACTGGGGGCTCTGCCAGCTGCCTCTTCAAATCCTCAAAAGCAGTATTAGTTGCATCATTCCAGACAAAGTCATCAGTTTTCTTCATCAACTGATATAATGGCATGGCCTTCTCACCCAAACGGCTTATAAACCGGCTTAAAGCAGTGATACGACCCGCCAGGCGCTGGACGTCGTTTATACACGCCGGCTTAGCCAGGGAGGTGATGGCCTTGATCTTCTCCGGGTTAGCTTCAATGCCTCTGTTAGAAACCAAGAAACCCAAGAGCTTGCCTGCAGGAACACCAAAACCAAACTTGGCCGGGTTAAGCATCATCTTGTAGACCCGGAGATTATCAAAGGTTTCCCTCAGATCATCTATCAAGGTTTCCTCCTTCCTGGATTTAACCACAATATCATCCACGTAAGCATGAACATTGCGCCCAATCTGGTTATGAAGACAGTTCTGCACGCAACGCTGATAAGTCGCCTGTACACTCTTGAGTCCAAAGGGCATAGACACATAGCAGAAGGCTCCAAAGGGAGTGATGAACGCCGTCTTCTCCTGGTCCTTAACTGCCATTTTAATCTGATGATATCCAGAATAAGCATCCAAGAAACTTAAGCGCTCACAACCCGCCGTAGCATCAATGATTTGATCAATATGGGGAAGGGCAAAAGGATCAGCCGGACACGCCTTGTTTAAGTCTGTGTAGTCCACACACATCCGCCAGGTGCCGTTCTTCTTGAGCACGAGCACCGGGTTAGCTAACCACTCTGGGTGAAAGACTTCAACAATAAACCCGGCCGCCAAGAGCCGGGCCACCTCTTCACCAATGGCTTTCCGCCTCTCTTCATTAAACCGCCGAAGGAATTGCCTGACCGGCTTAAATTTCAGATCAGCATTGAGAGTGTGCTCAGCGAGTTCTCTAGGTACACCTGGCATGTCAGAAGGTTTCCATGCAAAAATGTCCCTATTCTCACGGATGAACTCGATGAGCGCGCTTTCCTATTTTGGATCCAGATTGGCACTGATGCTAAACTGCTGAGATGAATCACCTGGAACGAAATCGACAAGTTTAGTCTCATTAGCCGACTAAATTTCATTGCCGGCTCATGCTCTGTAGTCGGCTTTTTCAGAGAGGTCATATCTGTTGGGTCAACATTGTCCTTGTAAAATTTCAACTCCTCTGTTGCACAAACAGATTCTGCATAGGCTGCATCGCCTTCCTCACACTCCAAGGCCACCTTTCGGCTGCCATGAACCGTAATGGTCCCATTGTGACCCGGCATCTTGAGCTGTAAATACACGTAACACGGCCGTGGCATGAACTTGGCGTAAGCCGGCCGCCCAAATATGGCATGATACGGACTTCTTATCTTGACCACCTCAAAGGTCAATTTTTCCACCCTGTAGTTGTGCTCGTCTCCAAAGGCCACCTCCAACTCGATCTTGCCAACTGGATAAGCCGACTTACCAGGCACCACCCCATGGAAAATAGTGTTGGACTGGCTGAGGTTCTTATCAATCAACCCCATACGACGGAAAGTCTCATAATAGAGGATGTTGATGCTGTTGCCTCCATCCGTGAGCACCTTAGTGAACTTATATCCTCCCACCTGAGGAGCCACCACCAAGGCCAAGTGACCCGGATTATCAACCCGGGGAGGGTGATCCTCCCTATTCCACACGATAGGCTGCTCAGACCATCTTAAATAGCGTGGAACCGCCGGCTCAACAGCATTCACAGCCCTCTTATGAAGCTTCTGATCTCGCTTACACAGACTGGTGGTAAATACATGATACTGTCCACCACTAAGCTGCTTTGGATTGGTCTGATAACCCCCCTGCTGCTGTTGATGACCCTGGCCAGACTGCTGATTAAAGCCCCCTTGACCGTTTTGAGGATTAGAATTTGAACCGCCGCCCAGGCCATGAAAACCGCCGGCGCCTGAGCCGCCGCCCGGGCCATTGTTGCCATTAAAGGCATTGGAATTCTTAAAGGCCTTCATGATCGTGCAATCCTTCCATAGATGAGTAGCTGGCTTCTCCCTAGAGCCGTGCCTCAGACAGGGCTCATTCAACAGCTGCCCCAGCGTCGGGCCTGACCCGCCGGCTCGGGGAGGCGGTCTCCCCTTGCGTCGCTGGTTATTACCTTGTGAGCTAGCGTTGGCCACGAACTCTAGGCTGCCGTCGGCCTTACGCTTACCACCTCCTTGGTTCCCCGGGTTATGCTGAGGACCCTTGCCATTGCCGTTCTTCTTTCCCTTCCCTGTCCTTTCATCATCTGAAGCGGGGTCCTTGGTACTATCAGAATCGGCGTACTTGACGAGAGCCGCCATCAGCGTACCCATATCATTGCAGTCGCGCTTAAGCCGCCCGAGTTTCATCTTCAGGGGCGGAAAACGAAAATTCTGCTCCAACATTAAGACTGCAGAGCTGGCATCCATCTTATCCGATGAATGTATGATCTCTTTGACCCGGCGAACCCAATGTGTCGTAGACTCAGCCTCCTGCTGTTTACAGTTAGTCAAATCCACGATTGACATAGAATACCTACAGGTATCCTTGAAGTTTTGGATGAACCACGCTTTCAGCTCAGCCCAAGACCCGATGGAGTTCGGTGGTAGCCCTTTCAACCAAGTGCGGGCAGTCCCATCTAACATCATGGTGAAGTACTTGGCCATCGCTGCTTCACTGACCTCCAGCAATTCCATGGCCATCTCGTAACTCTCAATCCAGGCTCCGGGTTGTAAATCAGTCGTGTAATTAGGCACCTTCCTAGGTCCTTTGAAGTCCTTGGGTAGACGTTCATTGCGGAGAGCCGGTACTAAACAAGGGACACCTCCAGTCCTCGTAGGGATACCTATGTCAACGGAAGTCGTCGGGTAAGCCGGGGGTGTTTGGTAAGCCGTCAACTGAGGCACCTGCTCTGCCTCTTGCCGCGCTCTGTCTTGGTCTGCTGCGTGAAAGGCTCCGTTATGAGCCGGGCCATGGCCAGGGGGCGGGTCATGGCGTCGGACATTACTTGAGCCGGTCGCTGAGACCATGTGTCTGCTATAACTCGGGCTCCGGCCTGGACGAGGGGTCGAGTGGATCCTGTCCCGGCTGTAAGAGTACGCCTCTTGCTGCGCCAACGCTGTCTGAAGGAGTTCTCTGACCCGGCGGGTTTCAATAGCCGTTGGAGAGTCGCCGTCAATTGGGAGAGCCGCCAGCCATGCTGCTGCGGCGACCATGTTCTCCAGCGGGTTAGCATAATGACCCGGTGGTATTGGCACATACTGAGGCGGGGCAGGGTTCACCCGGGGAGGCCCCATCACTTGCGGCTGGACAGGGGTCCCAGACCCGGGCACTATGATCCCTGGCGGGTTACTAGACCCTGCACCTGGCGTGTTGAAGAGGTTTCGAGGATCGTAGACCGGAGGGAGTCGAGATTGGGCCTTTTGGTGCCTCCTTCTCATGACCTCATTGGACGCGTTCTGATCCATCGTGAGCCGGAAGGACTGCCCCTGAATCAACTGAGTTTGGGCGTCGAGAGCCGCCCTCTCCGCAGCCATCCTGATCCCTTCCGCTGCCAGATCCTCCTTGGCTTTCACTAGATCTAACTTTAACTGCGCCACCTCCGCGTCATGCTGAGCTTGATCCGCCGGGTCAACCGCGGCGGTCAACAGGGCCGTCATCTTGTCCGTGAGATCCATCAGCACCTGAGCCGGCGAGAGCACCGGGTTTCCCGCCCCAGCAGCAGGGTTCTGAACAGGCTGTGCACCGGCCATGAAGATTCCAACCCGGCTCGGCGGCTCAAACGGGTCCGGAATACTGTCACCATCGGAACAACCCATGAGCCTGCCATCTTGAAGTTGATACAACGAGTTTGACTCATCTGTGGACGACTCGCCGTCAGAGCCGGCGGCCGTCTCATCACCAGATCCAGATCCATCAGAGAGCCCTCCATGGATACATCCCATAAAAGCATGCTTCAAGGTAGGCGGGCCCGGGCGGGTCGTGCGCGCTGAGCCGTCTCGATGAGATCGGCGCAGAGATCTGACTCAGGGCCCGGCTCACCAATCTTGCCAATGAAAACATGAATTCCGCCGAAGGGGACCCGGTATCCATACTTAATTGAGCCGGCGTCGGGGCCCCAGTTTGCATCGTCGATGTAGAGCTTGCCGCGACGACTCTTGGTCATCCGGCCCACAGCGTATCCCTTGAGCCCTTCGAAGCTGCCCTTCAAGAACTCAAATCCACCATGCGCTGGCCCCACGGTGGGCGCCAACTGTCGTGGAATTGTCACGGCAGATGTCCTCGAGCTAGGACTTAGTTGTGGAGCCATCGCAGCTAGGATGCTTGGAGGGGTTAAACGGGACAAGGAACACGAGGGTTATACTAGTTCGGCCCCTTACGGTGAAGGTAAAAGCCTACGTCCAGTTGAGGTGGTATTGATTAGGGTTTCGATGACCAGGGAGTTTAATTGCTATGCCTGGCTCTCGACGAGATCTTTCTTGCCCCTAAACCGCTGCCGGGTCGTCCCTTTATATAGAGAGGTTGACGCCCAGCAGCTCTCAGAGTCCCGGCCGGCTCATAAAAGTGTCCGGCTCGGACTCTCAACTATTCTTGCCTTACACTACAAGTTCTACCATAACGGCGGTTGTAACTACGGGCCTTAAGCCATCTCCGGGTCTTAAGCCCATCTGTGGCCCGCCGTCTTCCAGCTTGGCACCGGGCTTCAGGCGATGACCTTTATGAGTAACCCGGCCCCTCAGGGCGGGTGACTCTAAGATTTATATCCTCAGCAGTTAGGTTTACCTTAATACTTCTTCTGTAGTTGCGGATGCTTGCAATAGGGGTTAATCATAAGTGGGATGCTTGTTCAAGAAAGGGCAGCACCCAAGCACCGGTCCACCCACATACCAAATTATCAAAGTAACGAACGCGAATCATATGAGCGTGATGAAAACTAGCTTGACGATAATTCCCATGTGTCCTCGGGAGTGCTTTTCTCTATATAAGAGTTTGTCTAGGCTTGTCCTTTGCTACAAAAAGGATTGGGCCATCTTGCTGCACCTTATTTACTTTCATTACTTGTTACCCATTACAAATTACCTTATCACAAAACTATCTGTTACCAATAATTTCAGTGCTTGCAGAGAATACCTTACTGAAAACCGCTTGTCATTTCCTTCTGATCCTCGTTGGGTTCGACACTCTTACTTATCGAAAGGACTACAATAGATCCCCTATACTTGTGGGTCATCAGATCCCGCCGCGACGCTTTGCTTAGAACTGCACCAACTGACAGCTCCTCCATTCAATATAAACACGTATCCGGTTTGTGACTTAGAGTCATCCGGATCAGTGTCAAAGCTTGCATCGACGTAACCATTTACGATGAGCTCTTTGTCACCTCCATAAACGAGAAACATATCCTGAGTCCTTTTCAGGTATTTCAGGATGTTCTTGACCGCTGTCCAGTGATCCACTCCTGGATTACTTTGGTACCTCCCTGCTAAACTAATAGCAAGGCACACATCAGGTCTGGTACACAGCATTGCATACATGATAGAGCCTATGGCTGAAGCATAGGGAACACCTTTCATTTTCTCTCTATCTTCTGCAGTGGTCGGGCATTGAGTCTGACTCAACTTCACACATTGTAACACAGGCAAGAACCCTTTCTTTGCTTGATCCATTTTGAACTTCTTCAAAACTTTATCAAGGTATGTGCTTTGTGAAAGTCCAATTAAACGTCTTGATCTATCTCTATAGATCTTGATGCCTAATATATAAGCAGCTTCACCGAGGTCTTTCATTGAAAAACTCTTATTCAAGTATCCTTTTATGCTATCCAAAAATTCTATATCATTTCCAATCAACAATGTGTCATCCACATATAATATTAGAAATGCTACAGAGCTCCCACTCACTTTCTTGTAAATACAGGCTTCTCCAAAAGTCTGTATAAAACCATATGCTTTGACCACACTATCAAAACATTTATTCCAACTCCGAGATGCTTGCACCAGTCCATAAATGGATCGCTGGAGCTTACACACTTTGTTAGCACCCTTTGGATCGATAAAACCATCAGGTTGCATCATATACAACTCTTCTTCCAGAAATCCATTCAGGAATGCAGTATTTACATCCATTTGCCAAATTTCATAATCATAAAATGCAGCAATTGCTAACATGATTCGGATGGACTTAAGCATCGCTACGGGTGAGAAGGTCTCATCACAGTCAACTCCTTGAACTTGTCGAAAACCTTTCGCAACAAGTCGAGCTTTGTAGACAGTAACATTACCGTCAGCGTCAGTCTTCTTATTGAAGATCCATTTATTCTCGATGGCTTGCCGATCATCGGGCAAGTCAACCAAAGTCCACACTTTGTTCTCATACATGGATCCCATCTCAGATTTCATGGCCTCAAGCCATTTTGCGGAATCTGGGCTCATCATCGCTTCCTCATAGTTCGTAGGTTCGTCATGGTCAAGTAACATGACCTCCAGAACAGGATTACTGTACCACTCTGGTTGACCTACGAGGTTCAGTAGTAACTTGTTCTGATTACATGATCATCATCATTAGCTTCCTCACTAATTGGTGTAGGAGTCACAGGAACAGATTTCTGTGATGAACTACTTTCCAATAAGGGAGTAGGTACATTTACCTCATCAAGTTCTACTTTCCTCCCACTCACTTATTTCGAGAGAAACTCCTTCTCTAGAAAGGATCCATTCTTAGCAACGAATATCTTGCCTTCGGATCTGTGATAGAAGGTGTACCCAACAGTCTCCTTTGGGTATCCTATGAAGGCACATTTCTCCGATTTGGGTTCGAGCTTATCAGGTTGAAGCTTTTTCACATAAGCATCGCAGCCCCAAACTTTAAGAGACGACAACTTCGGTTTCTTGCCAAACCACAGTTCATAAGGTGTTGTCTCAACGGATTTAGATGGTGCCCTATTTAATGTGAATGCAGCCGTCTCTAAAGCATAACCCCAAAACGATAGCAGTAAATCAGTAAGAGACATCATAGATCGCACCATATCTAGTAAAGTACGATTACGACGTTCGGACACACCATTACGCTGTGGTGTTCCGGGTGGCGTGAGTTGCGAAACTATTCCGCATTGTTTCAAATGAAGACCAAACTCGTAACTCAAATATTCTCCTCCACGATCAGATCGTAGAAACTTTATTTTCTTGTTACGATGATTTTCCACTTCACTCTGAAATTCTTTGAACTTTTCAAATGTTTCAGACTTATGTTTCATTAAGTAGATATACCCATATCTGCTCAAATCATCTGTGAAGGTGAGAAAATAACGATACCCGCCGCGAGCCTCAACATTCATCGGACCACATACATCAGTATGTATGATTTCCAACAAATCTGTTGCTCGCTCCATTGTTCCGGAGAATGGCATTTTAGTCATCTTGCCCATGAGGCATGGTTCGCAAGTACCAAGTGATTCATAATCAAGTGATTCCAAAAGTCCATCAGAATGGAGTTTCTTCATGCGCTTTACACCAATATGACCTAAACGGCAGTGCCACAAATAAGTTGCGCTATCATTATCAACTCTACATGTTTGGCTTCAATATTATGAATATGTGTATCACTACTATCGAGATTCAACATAAATAGACCACTCTTCAAGGGTGCATGACCATAAAAGATATTACTCATATAAATAGAACAACCATTATTCTCTGATTTAAATGAATAACCGTCTCAGATCAGACAAGATATGTATATAATGTTCATGCTCAACGCTGGCACCAAATAACAATTATTCAGGTCTAAAACTAATCCCGAAGGTAGATGTAAAGGTAGTGTGCCGACCGCGATCACATCGACTTTGGAACCATTTCCCACGCGCATCGTCACCTCGTCCTTAGCCAATCTTCGCTTAATCCGTAGTCCCTGTTTCGAGTTGCAAATATTAGCAACAGAACCAGTATCAAATACCCAGGCACTACTGCGAGTATTAGTAAGGTACACATCAATAACATGTATATCACATATACCTTTGTTCACCTTGCCATCCTTCTTATCCGCCAAATACTTGGGGCAGTTCCGCTTCCAGTGACCAGTCCCTTTGCAGTTGAAGCACTCAGTCTCAGGCTTAGGTCCAGACTTGGGCTTCTTCACTTGAGCAGCAACTTGCTTGCCATTCTTCTTGAAGTTCCCCTTCTTCCCTCTACCCTTTTTCTTGAAACTGGTGGTCTTGTTGACCATCAACACTTGATGCTCCTTCTTAATTTCTACCTCCGCAGCCTTTAGCATTGCGAAGAGCTCGGGAATTGTCTTATCCATCCCTTGCATGTTATAGTTCATCACGAAGCTCTTGTAGCTTGGTGGCAGTGATTGAAGAATTCTGTCAATGACACTATCATCCAGAAGATTAACTCCCAGTTGAATCAAGTGATTGTTATACCCAGACATTCTGAGTATATGCTCACTGACAGAACTATTCTCCTCCATCTTGCAGCTGTAGAACTTATTGGAGACTTCATAACTCTCAATCCAGGCATTTGCTTGAAATATTAACTTCAACTCCTGGAACATCTCATATGCTCCATGACGTTCAAAACATCGTTGAAGTCCCGGTTCTAAGCCGTAAAGCATGGCACACTGAACTATCGAGTAGTCATCAGCTTTGCCCTGCTAGACGTTCATAACATCTGGCGTTGCTCCTGCAGCGGGTTTGGCACCTAGCGGTGCTCCCAGGACGTAATTCTTCTGTGCAGAAATGAGGATAATCCTCAAGTTACGAACCCAGTCCGTGTAATTGCTGCCATCATCTTTCAACTTAGCTTTCTCAAGGAACGCATTAAAATTCAATGGAACAACAGCACGGGCCATTTATCTACAACAACATAGACATGCAAAATACTATCAGGTACTAAGTTCATGATAAATTAAAGTTCAATTAATCATATTACTTAAGAACTCCCACTTAGATAGACATCCCTCTAATCATCTAAGTGATCACATGATCCATATCAACTAAATCATTTTCGATCATCACGTGAGATGGAGTAGTTTTCAATGGTGAACATCACTATCTTGATCATATCTACTATATGATTCACGCTCGACCATTTGGTCTCAGTGTTCCGAGGCCATATCTGCATATGCTAGGCTCGTCAAGTTTAACCCGAGTATTCTGCGTGTGCAAAACTGGCTTGCACCCGTTGTATGTGAACGTAGAGCTTATCACACCCGATCATCACGTGGTGTCTCGGCATGACGAACTGTAGCAACGGTGCATACCCAGGGAGAACACTTATACCTTGAAATTTAGTGAGATATCATCTTATAATGCTACCGCTGTACTAAGCAAAATAAGATGCATAAAGGATAAACATCACATGCAATCAATATAAGTGATATGATATGGCCATCATCATCTTGTGCCTTTGATCTCCATCTCCAAAGCACCGTCATGATCACCATCGTCACTGGCTTGACACCTTGATCTCCATCGAAGCATCGTTGTCGTCTCGCCAACTATTGCTTCTACGACTATTGCTACCGCTTAGTGATAAAGTAAAGCAATTACATGGTGATTGCATTTCATACAATAAAGCGACAACCATATGGCTCCTGCCAGTTGCCGATAACTGTGTTACAAAACATGACCATCTCATACAACAATTTATATAATCACGTCTTGACCATATCACATCACAACATGCCCTGCAAAAACAAGTTAGACGTCCTCTACTTTGTTGTTGCAAGTTTTACGTGGCTGCTACGGGCTTAGCAAGAACTGTTCTTACCTACGCATCAAAACCACAATGATTTTTCGTAAAGTTTGCTGTTTTAACCTTTAACCAGGACCGGGCATAGTCACACTCGATTCAACTAAAGTTGGAGAAACAGACACCCACTAGCCACCTGTGTGCGAAGCACGTCGGTAGAACCAGTCTCGCGTAAGCGTACGCGTAATGTCGGTCTGAGCCGCTTCATCCAACAATACCGCCGAATCAAAGTATGACATGCTGGTAAGCAGTATGACTATTATCGCCCACAACTCTTTTTGTTCTACTCGTGTGTAACACCCCGGATGTAACTTTCCATATTTGTAACTCCAACTCTTGCCATTTCCGGCTTTGTGTTATGATATTCCCTTCGTGGTCGGGTTTTTTTTCGTTTTTGCATTTTGTTCATGTCATGCATCTCATATCATGTCATCATGTGCTTTGCATTTGCATACGTGTTCGTCTCATGCATCCGAGCATTTTCCCCGTTGTCCGTTTTGCAATCCGGCACTCCCACCTCCTCCGGCGCACCCCTCTTGTTTTCTTTTCGTGAGCGGGTGTTGAACGTTCTCGGAATGGACCGAGTTTTGTCAAGTGGCCTTGGTATACCACCGGTAGACCACCGGTCAAGTTTCGTTCCATTTGGAGGTCGTTTGGTACTCCAACGGTTAACCGGGCAACCGCAAAGTCCGTTTGTGTGTTGCAGCAAAACCCCTCTCTAAACAGCCCAAAACCCCTCTAAGTCTCTTCCATGCTCTAGGTCGTTCGATCACGATCGTGTGGGCGAAAACCGCGCTCCGTTTGGACTCTCCTAGCTCCCTCTAGCTATATATATGTGAGCCTCCCCGAAATTTCCGGATCCCCGAAACCCTAGCCTCTCCCTCCGCGTGCTGGACATGTCCGCCCGGCGCCGGACGAAGCCGCCGCCGCCACCGTCCACTCAGAGGCTGCCACGTGTCACCGCCGCCCTCAGCGCGCCGCCGGACCGGAGAGCCTGTGCGGGGCCCTCCCGGCCCGCTCCTCCCGCGCCGCCGCCCGCTCCTCGCCCGGGCGCCAGCCCCGCCTCCCGCCGCCGTGGCCCCGCCGCCGCCGCCGCATCGACTCGCCGCCCCGCGCGCGGTCGCCTCCCTCCCCGTCCGGCGCCTCCTCCCCGACCCCGACGCCCTCTCCCTCCGGCTGACCGCCCTCTCCCTCCTCCTTCACCGGCAGGAGCTCCGGCGAGCCGCAGCCTCGAGCTCGGCCAGATCTCGATCTAAACTCGGGTTGACTTTTTCTCCCCTCCCGAAAATCGGAAGTCCTAATATTTTTACAATATGTGCACCTGTTCATCGCATCATAACTCTCTGCATACAGCTTCGTTTCGTGCATGTAATATATTGAAATGTTTGTCTCTAGATTCTCTTCATTTTGTTCCATTGTTCCATGTTCATTTGAGTTCATCTTGATGCCCAAATCTCTGGTGCAAGAGTGCTAGTTGCTGTTATCTGCTGTTACTTATCAGATCTTCGTGATTTGTTATTTTTGTTGCATTTAATCTGTGCATCTTATGGGCATGAGCTCTACATGTGTTTTGATGTATGCCATGCCATCTATACAGAGGTGTATGCCATGTATTTTTGTGATCTCTGTGGTGACTAGCACAAGCATGCAAACTAGGCTTCGTGATGTTTCTGATTTCAGAGACTTAGTAATTTTACTAAGTCTATGACTGCTGTTATTTTGTTGCTATGTATCCATGTGGCTACAGAGAGATCCATGCTTATTTTAGTGATGTTCAGTAAGGATGTTTTGTAGATAATGTTATATTTGATCCATTCATGCCCTTGTTTTCAATTATGGAGTGCCATAGTATGACTCAATCTTGCTCTACTTTTGCTATAAAATATTTCTGGCAGATTGTTAACATGATATTCAATTTTGCCAAGCTTGTTGTAATTGTTTCATACATGATATGTACTTGCTCTTGCCATGCATAGCTTCAAAAACATGCCATCTTTCTGTAGGTATGTTTGTTGTATCATGCATTGCTTTGTGGTGAGTGAATCAAACTCACCAAGATGCATTCATATTACTGTTTCTGCCATGCTCTGCTTTCTACTAAGTCTGAAACCTGTTAACGAAACTTGCTATGTTTACATGGTTGCCATCATATCTTCTGGTCCTTTTTGGCTTATGGTCACTAAGGGACTTTTGTCATATGCGTTTAGTAGCTTCATGCCATGCCTCGTTTTACTATGTTAAGTTCCTGTATGATGTTGAGTTCGTGCTCTGAACATTGCTACCTGATGCTGTTTCAGCCATGTCCAGTAATTTCACCAAGTCTGTGAACCTGTTATCTCTTGCACTCTTTCCATGCTTGTTTGAACCTGTTATGTTGTGATCTAGCCGTAGCTCAGTGTTCATCTTTTGTCAAGCATCTCCTGTAGAATACTTTCATATGCTTTGTTGCTATATTGGAGTGTTGTTGCATAGATTCTTGTTGCATTCTAAGTGCTATCATGCTGTTAATCACAGATTCGTGTCATTCTTGTTTTTGCTTGCCATTTGCAAACCGTGCATCCGTTTCCGGTGATCTTTATATCGATTTCAACCGAAATCATCTCATCTTTCTAGTGGCATGCTTGGTTTGCCAAGTTACTGCCCTGTTCATCATTTTCCTTCCGGAGCACGCATATGCATCGCATATCATATCTTGCATATCATTCATGTATTGCATCATGTTGCTTGTGCATCTCCCGTGATTGATTGTGGTTTTATTGCTTGTGTTCTTGTTTTGGGTAGAGCCGGGAGACGAGTTCGTGAACGAGGAACCTGTTGAGTACGCTTACGAGGATCAAGCTTTCGACAACTCTGAGAACCTTGCAGGCAAGATGACCATACCCTCGAAATCACTTCTATCTTTGCTTTGCTAGTTGTTCGTTCTATTGCCATGCTGCGCTACCTACCACTTGCTATATCATGCCTCCCATATTGCCATGTCAAGCCTCTAACCAACCTTTACTAGCAAACCGTTGTTTGGCTAAGTTACCGCTTTTGCTCAGCCCTTCTTATAGCGTTGCTAGTTGCAGGTGAAGTTGAAGTTTGTTCCATGTTGGAACATGGATATGTTGGGATATCACAATATCTCTTATTTAATTAATGCATCTATATATTTGGTAAAGGGTGGAAGGCTCGGCCTTATGCCTGGTGTTTTGTTCCACTCTTGCCGCCCTAGTTTCTGTCATACCGGTATTATGTTCCTTGAGTTTGCGTTCCTTACGCGGTTGGGTGATTTATGGGACCCCCTTGACAATTCGCCTTGAATAAAACTCCTCCAGCAAGGCCCAACCTTGGTTTTACCATTTGCCACCTAAGCCTTTTCCCCCAGGTTTTCGCGAGCCCGAGGGTCATCTTTATTTAAACCCCCAGGCCAGTGTTCCTCTGAGTGCTGGTCCAAACTAGAGCCCTTTGCAGCGCCACCTTGGGGAAACTCGAGGATTGGTTTTAGTTGTACGGACTGCTCATCTTGTGTGCCCTGAGAACGAGATATGTGCAGCTCCTATCGGGATTTGTCGGCACATTCGGGCGGCTTTGCTGGTCTTGTTTTACCATTGTCGAAATGTCTTGTAAACCGGGATTCCGAGACTGATCAGGTCTTTCCGGGAGAAGGTTTATCCTTCGTTGACCGTGAGAGCTTATGATGGGCTAAGTTGGGACACCCCTGCAGGGTATTATCTTTCGAAAGCCGTGCCCGCGGTTATGAGGCAGATGGGAATTTGTTAATGTCCGGTTGTAGAGAACTTGTCACTTGACTTAATTAAAATACATCAACCGTGTGTGTAGCCGTGATGGTCTCTTCTCGGCGGATTCCGGGAAGTGAACACGGTTTGAGTTATGAATGACGTAAGTAGGAGTTCAGGATCACTTCTTGGTCATTACTAGATGACGACCGTTCCGTTGCTTCTCTTCTCGCTCTCTTTTGCGTATGTTAGCCACTATATATGCTTAGTGCCCGCTGCAGCTCCACCTCATTACACCATCCTTTCCTATAAGCTTAAATAGTCCTGATCTCGCGGGTGTGAGATTGCTGAGTCCTCGTGACTCACAGTTTCTACCAAAACAGTTGCAGGTGCCGACGATGCCAGTGCAGATGACGCAACCGAGCTCAAGTGGGAGTTCGACGAGGAACGTGGTCGTTACTATGTGTCTTTTCCTGATGATCAGTAGTGGAGCCCAGTTGGGACGATCGGGGACCTAGAATTTGGGGTTATCTTATTTTCATATGGATTTTGACCGTAGTCGGTCTATGTGTGTATTTTGGATGATGTATGGATTATATTTATGTATTGTGTGAAGTGGCGATTGTAAGCCAACTCTCGTTATCCCATTCTTGTTCATTACATGGGATTGTGTGAAGATGACCCTTCTTGCGACAAAACCACAATGCGGTTATGCCTCTAAGTCGTGCCTCGACACGTGGGAGATATAGCCGCATCGTGGGCGTTACTTAGGAGCCATCCCCGACTTAGGGGCCCCCTGCTTGATCGAATCGCTGGCGTTGTTGAGTCTAGAACAAAAATGTTTTGAGTCTTAGGATTATATATATCGGAGAGTAGGATTCTTTTTAGTCCTCAGTCCCTTCGTCGCTCTGGTGAGGTCTCCTGACGTAGAAGTTTTGACTCTTCTCTCCTCAAATTTCAGTAAGAAAAATTTAGGATCACGCGGGTATCTTAGAATCGTTCCGATGGTTTTGTGACGAGAACTTTGTTCTTGGTGCCTCCTGACATTTAGGG
Organism: Triticum aestivum; assembly: GCF_018294505.1. NCBI lineage: Eukaryota > Viridiplantae > Streptophyta > Magnoliopsida > Poales > Poaceae > Triticum > Triticum aestivum. Next base: position 490,989,604 of record NC_057808.1, read on the forward strand.
GTTGTGGCAGTGTCCCGGGGAGTTGAGCTCCGAGGTGTTGTCGTCACAATTTTATCGTTTCAGTTCTGGAATACCTGAGTTTCGACGACATCGAAATCTCTTTTATGCAGTTGTTGGTGAGATCACCTTGACGCCACCCAGTATTGGGGCGGGAGTTCGGGAGTATTGCCATAACTCGTATAACGGATGCTTTTCAAAGGTTGAGGTACACGATTTCCGAAGGTTTCTTGGTTATGTGTTGACGGACGGATACAACTGGATCTAGGGATTGCTAGTTTGGGTGATATATTTTGTGTCCCCTGTATCCCCAACACCAGATTGCATAACCAGAAAGTTTGGGGAGTTTATAAGTGGGAATTCAAGTAGCTCCTAGGATATCTTTCCGACAGACGCATGATATGAGATTGGGGTTCGATGTCTAGTGGTCCGCCTTTCCACGGTTGGTTTTATAGTGGTCTCGTAGTGTCCTAAAGAGTCCTTGGCTATGCCGACTCGGGGACGCTTCGTATGTCATGTGCACTGCCTTGTACATGATGGTGTTGTACGATCGAGCCCGTGTGGGCCCCACCACGAAAACTTTGGACGAAATCTCTATCATATGTTTGTTCCGGCTTATTCTGCAAGCCAATACTTTGTTTTGTTTTGAATTGTGGTATTCGAGTTGCTTCGAAGTCAAATGTTGATTACATACCTTTTTCTAAGTGGCTTCTCACCTTAATGGAAGTGTGATGATTTACTATGGAATTCATTCGTTCATCCTCATTCGAATGTTTATTGTGAAGACTATATGTTGCAATTTCTATTTGTTGATTCAACTTGACTATTTGTCTATCAAGATGCTAACGGATGTCACCCTCTTCAGGATGGCTCCGCCAATGCGTCAGAATCCGGAACGCAATGAAGGGAGTCAGGCGAACCCTCCGCCACCACCTCCGCCTCTGGAGGCATGGCAAGCTATCATGGCAGCCACCAACGCCAATGCTCAGATGATTCTGCAACTCTTGCAAGAACGCACCCAAGGGCAAGGCAATCAAGGAAATCAAGGTCAAGGCAACAATCAGCCTCACTTCGCTATCCTCAACCAGTTTCTCGCAAATCAGCCCAAGTCTTTCAGCTACTGTGCCGAGGCCACAAATGCCGATGATTGGCTCGTGGACATCAACAAGCATTTTGAATGTAGCAATGTCAGGCCTGAGGACTATGTCAAGTTCGCTTCTTTTCAACTCAAGGACCAAGCTGCTGATTGGTATCAACAATACCAAGATTCCAGAGGAGGTCGTGTGATCACTTGGACTGACTTCTGTCAGGACTTCAAAGCGCACCACATTCCACAAAGTGTTGTTGAGAGCAAGCGTGAGGAGTTCCACAATCTCAAGCAAGGCAACATGTCTGTGTATCAATTCAACATCCAGTTTCAGAAACTTGCTCACTTCGCTAAACAAGACGTTCCTGATGAAAAGAGCATGATCTATCACTTCAAAGGTGGCCTTAGAGAGGATCTGCAGTTAGCTCTCGTTCTTGTTGAGCCTACTCAGTTTGATCAATTCTATAACATGGCACTGAAACAAGAGGCTGCTCAGCTCAAGTGTGAGGCTTCTAAGAAGAGAGTCAGGGACGCAGATCAGTCTTCTTCTTCCTCACTAGTGGCTGCTAAGCAACAGAAGTTCTGGTTGCCTCCTCCTCCTCCGTTTCGTCAGCCTTACCAGCAGAAGAACAAAGGTGGCCATGGATCTTCCCACTCTTCCAACCCTGGCTATCAAAACAAGTCTCAGAATCAAGCTCCAAAGTCGAATGCTCCTTATCATCGTGCACCCTCAGAGGTGACTTGCAACAAGTGTCAGCAGAAAGGTCACTATGCTAACAAGTGCTTCAACCAAAGGCGTATCCCGCCTCCTCCTGTCAGATCTTCCAGCAATGCAGTGGTCAAGCATAATCCCAAGTCTGCAAAGGTGAACATGATGAATGCAGCTCAAGCGGAGGAATCTACTGATGTGATAATGGGTAATCTCTCAGTTAATGATATTCCTGCAAAAGTTCTTTTTGATACAGGTGCATCGCATTCTTTCATTTCAAGACCTTTTGTGGCTATGCATGATCTGGTTACTGAAGTATTGCCGAGTCCTTTGTCTATTGTTTCCCCGGCTCGACAAATGACTTCTCGAGCATTCGTTCGGGATTCCGTTATCAAGATGGGCGACTATAAATTTCTGGCCAAACCAATTGTTCTTGGTGACTCGAATATTGATCTAATTCTCGGGATGGACTGGCTTTCTAAGCACAAGGCTCAACTTGATTGTGCTGCCAGGGAAATTCAATTGACACACTCTTCTGAGGATGTTATCATCTATGCCGCTCGTGATGAAACCATTCGGTTATTTTCTCTCAATGAGAAGGGCGGATTGAATGCCATCTCTCAAATTCCAGTCGTTTGTGAGTATCAAGATGTCTTTCTAGAAGAGCTTCCAGGTGTGCCTCCTCACCGGCCAGTTGAGTTCGTTATCGATCTTGAGCCGGGCACGGAACCCGTTTGCAAGCGTCCATACAAGCTTGGACCCAAGGAGCTGAAGGAATTGAAGAAACAGCTCGATGAACAAGAACGTCTGGGTTTGATCAGACCGAGTTCATCTCCATGGGGTTGTGGTGTTCTTTTTGTCCAGAAGAAGGATGGCACGGACCAACTTTGTGTCGACTACCGTCCATTGAACAAGAAGACAATCAAGAACAAGTATCCACTTCCCAACATCAACGAGCTATTCGAGCAACTCAAAGGTGCTGAAGTATTCTCCAAGCTTGACCTTCGTATGGGTTATCATCAGATTCGCATTCGTGAAGAGGATATTCCCAAGACAGCATTCAGAACAAGCTTTGGTTCTTATGAATATACTGTCATGTCTTTCGGCCTTGTCAATGCTCCTCCAACTTTCTCTCGGATGATGAATTTCATCTTCAACCCCTATACCAATGAATTCGTCCTGGTGTATCTCGATGATATCTTGGTCTTCTCCAAGAATAAGAAGGATCATGCCAAACATTTGCGATTGGTGCTCGACAAGCTCAGAGAGTATCAATTTTATGCGAAGTTTTCCAAATGTGAGTTTTGGCTTGATGAAGTTCTTTACCTTGGTCATATCATCTCTGTCAAGGGCATCGCTGTTAATCCCGAGAAGGTGTCCGCAATTGTGAATTGGGAACCTCCTCAGAATGTCAAGCAGCTCCGCAGTTTTCTTGGTCTTGCAAGCTATTGCCGAAGATTCGTTGAGAATTTCTCTAAAATTGCAAAGCCTCTTTCCAACCTCCTCCAGAAGCATGTGAAGTATGTCTGGTCTCCTGAGTGTGACATTGCTTTCAACACTCTCAAAGAGAAACTCGTCACAGCTCCTGTCTTAACTCCTCCTGACGAATCCAAGCCATTTGAAGTTTTCTGTGATGCTTCTCTTCAAGGTCTCGGTGCTGTGTTAATGCAAGAGAAGAAAGTTGTGGCCTATACCTCTCGTCAGTTGAAGCCCAACGAAAAAAACTACCCCACTCACGATCTTGAGTTGGCGGCAGTTGTCCATGCATTAATAACATGGAGACATCTCTTGTTGGGAAGACAAGTGGACATATTCACCGATCACAAGAGTCTCAAGTACATCTTCACTCAGCCCAACCTCAACCTCAAGCAGACTCGATGGGTCGAAATGATTCAAGAGTACAATCCGAGTATTGAATATACTCCAGGCAAAGCCAATGTCATTGCAGATGCTTTGAGCAGGAAGGCTTATTGCAACAGCTTAATTCTCAAGCCATTTCAACCGGACCTTTGTGAAGCTTTCCGCAAACTGAATCTCCAAGTTGTTCCTCAAGGCTTTCTTGCCAACCTCATAGTCTCTCCTACTTTGGAAGATCAAATTCGTGAGGCGCAACTCCTGGATACCATGGTGAAGAAGGTGAAACGTGGTATTGACAAGGGTCTTTCCAAATACAAGTGCTATCGCATTGATGACAGAGACACTTTATTCTTCGAGGACCGGATTGTGGTTCCTAAAGGTGATCTAAGGAAAGTCATAATGAACGAGGCGCACAATTCTCTTCTTTCCATTCATCCTGGAAGTACGAAGATGTACCATGACCTCAAGCAGTCGTATTGGTGGACTTGAATGAAGCGAGAAATCGCTCAATTCGTGAATGAATGTGATGTCTGTCGAAGAGTGAAAGCAGAACACAAACGACCAGCTGGTCTCCTCCAACCTCTTGCTATCCCAGAATGGAAGTTTGATCATATCGAAATGGACTTCGTGACTAGTTTTCCAAAGTCCAAGCGTGGAAATGATGTTATCTTCGTTGTCATCGACAAGCTTTCTAAAGTGGCTTATTTCCTTCCAATCAAAGAATCTATCACAGCAGCTCAGTTGGCAGAGCTATACACCTCCAGGATTGTCTCCTTGCACGACATTCCACAATTGATTTCTTCAGAACATGGAAGCATTTTCACTTCTAAGTTCTGGGACTCCTTCCAGAAGGCCATGGGCACCAACATTTGCTTCAGAACAGCTTTCCATCCTCAAACTAGTGGCCAAGTCAAGCGAGTAAATCAAATTCTTGAAGATATGCTCAGGGCTTGTGTCATTTCCTTTGGCATGAAATGGGGATATTGTCTTCCATATGCCGAATTCTCCTACAACAACAGCTTCCAAGCAAGTTCGGGCAAGGCCCCATTCGAGATTCTCTATGGCAGAAAGTGCCGTACTCCTCTCAATTTGTCAGAGACTGGTGAACGCCAACTTCTTGGCAATGACTTAATCACACAGGCTAAAGAAATGTGTAAAGTCATCCGTGAAAATCTCAAAGCCGCGCAATCGCGACAGAAGAGTTACTATGATAGTAAGCACCGTGATTTGGTTTTCGAGATCGGAGACCATGTCTACCTCCGCGTCTCTCCAATGAAAGGCACTCGTCGCTTCGGTATCAAAGGGAAGCTTGCCCCCAGATACGTGGGTCCTTTCAAGATAATTGGCAAAAGAGGCGACCTCACCTATCAACTTGAGCTTCCTTCCAACTTCGCGAACGTGCACGATGTGTTCCACGTGTCACAGCTTCGCAAGTGCTTCAAGACTCCTGAGCGCACCATCAACTTCGAAGAGTTTGACCTCCAAGAAGATCTGTCTTATCATGAGCACCCCGTTGCTATTCTTGAAGAAACTGAGCGCAAGACTCGCAACAAGTCAATCAAATTCCTGAAAGTGAAGTGGTCGCACCATTCCGACCGAGAAGCCACCTGGGAACGCGAGGACCACCTCCGTTCCGAATATCCGGAGTTCTTTCAGTCCTAGATCTCGGGACGAGATCCTCTCGTAGTGGTGGAGTTTTGTAACACCCCGGATGTAACTTTCCATATTTGTAACTCCAACTCTTGCCATTTCCGGCTTTGTGTTATGATATTCCCTTCGTGGTCGGGTTTTGTTTTCCATTTTTGCATTTTGTTCATGTCATGCATCTCATATCATGTCATCATGTGCTTTGCATTTGCATACGTGTTCGTCTCATGCATCCGAGCATTTTCCCCGTTGTCCGTTTTGCAATCCGGCACTCCCATCTCCTCCGGCGCACCCCTCTTGTTTTCTTTTCGTGAGCGGGTGTTGAACGTTCTCGGAATGGACCGAGTTTTTTCAAGTGGCCTTGGTATACCACCGGTAGACCACCGGTCAAGTTTCGTTCCATTTGGAGGTCGTTTGGTACTCCAACGGTTAACCGGGCAACCGCAAAGTTCGTTTGTGTGTTGCAGCAAAACCCCTCTCTAAACAGCCCAAATCCCCTCCAAGTCTCTTCCATGCTCTAGGTCGTTCGATCACGATCGTGTGGGCGAAAACCGCGCTCCGTTTGGACTCTCCTAGCTCCCTCTAGCCATATATATGTGAGCCTCCCCGAAATTTCCGGATCCCCGAAACCCTAGCCTCTCCCTCCGCGCGCTGGACGTGTCTGCCCGGCGCCGGACGAAGCCGCCGCTGCCCCCGTCCACTCAGAGGCTGCCACATGTCACCGCCGCCCTCACCGCGCCGCCGGCCCGGAGAGCCCGTGCGGGGCCCTCCCGGCCCGCTCCTCCCGCGCCGCCGCCCGCTCCTCGCCCGGGCGCCAGCCCTGCCTCCCGCCGCCGCGGCCCCGCCGCTCCGCCGCCGCGCCGGCGACCGCTCGCCGACGAGCTCGCCCGCCGCCGCCGCCGCATCGACTCGCCGCCCCGCGCGCGGTCGCCTCCCTCCCCGTCCGGCGCCTCCTCCCCGACCCCGACGCCCTCTCCCTCCGGCCGGCCGCCCTCTCCCTCCTCTCTCACCGGCAGGAGCTCTGGCGAGCCGCAGCCTCGAGCTCGGCCAGATCTCGATCTAAACTCGGGTTGACTTTTTCTCCCCTCTTCCGAAAATCCCAAGTCCTAATAGTTTTACAATATGTGCACCTGTTCATCGCATCATAACTCTCTGCATATAGCTCCGTTTCGTGCGTGTAATATATCAAAATGTTCGTCTAGATGCTCTTCATTTTGTTCCATTGTACCATGTTCATTTGAGTCCATCTTGATGCCCAAATCTCTGGTGCAAGAGTGCTAATTGCTGTTAACTGCTGTTGCTTATCAGATCTTAGGGTTTTGTTATTTTTGTTGCATTTAATCAGTAAATCTTATGAGTATGAGTTCTACATGTGTTTTGATGTATGTTATGCCATCTTTACAGAGATTTATGCCATGTATTTTTGTGATCTATGTGGTGACTAGCACAAGCATGCAAACTAGGCTTCGTGATGTTTCTGTTTTCAGAGAGTAATTTTGCTGTCTGTGACTGCTGATATTTTGTTGCTATGTATCCATCTGGCTACAGAGAGATCCATGCTTATTTTGGTGATGTCCAGTAAGGATGTTTTGTAGATATAGTTGTGCTCTATCCATTCATGCCCTTGTTTGCAATTATGGAGTGTACAGACTTGTTGCTATACTTTTTTTTCTCATGTTGACGTAACCAAGCTGTGATGCAAACTGCTTTATGTCTGATTTAACAGCCATACTTAGTTCTTTTTTGTAAGTCTGTGGACTGCAATTATTTTGTTCTATTGTTCCATTGGCTTCTAGAGATCCATGTCATTTTGGTTTGTTCAGTAAGGACGTTTTGTTATAGTTGATCATGCCTTATTTTCTATGTTAAGTTCTCTGTAGCATTGATTCGTGCTCTGAACATTGCTATGATGCTGTTTCAGCCATGTCCAGTAATTTCACCAAGTCTGTGAACTGTTATCTTTCCACTTTTGCCATGCTTGTTTGAACCTATTATGTTGTGATCTAGCCATAGCTCAGTGTTCATCTTTTGTCAAGCATCTCCTGTATATTACTGTCATATACTTTGTTGCTATGTTGGAGTGCTGTTGCATAGTTTCTTGTTGCATTCTAAGTGCTATCATGCTGTTAATCACATATTCGTGTCATTCTTGTTTTGCTTGCCATTTGCAAACCGTGCATCCGTTTCCGCTGATCTTTATATCGATTTCAACCGAAATCATCTCATCTTTCCAGTGGCATGCTTGGTTTTCCAAGTTACTGCCCTGTTCATCATTTTCCTTCCGGAGCACGCATATGCATCACATATCATATCTTGCATATCATTCATGTATTGCATCATGTTGCTTGTGCATCTCCCGTGATTGATTGTGGTTCCATTGCTTGTGTTCTTGTTTTAGGTAGATCCAGGAGACGAGTTCGTGAACGAGGAACCTGTTAAGTATGCTTACGAGGATCAAGCTTTCGACAGCTCTGAGAACCTTGCACGCAAGATGACCATAACCTCGAAATCACTTCTATCTTTGCTTTGCTTGTTGTCCGTTCTATTGCCATGCTGCACTACCTACCACTTGCTATATCATGCCTCCCATATTGCCATGTCAAGCCTCAAACCAACCTTTCCTAGCAAACCGTTGTTTGGCTAAGTTACCGCTTTTGCTCAGCCCTTCTTATAGCGTTGCTAGTTGCAGGTGAAGTTGAAGTTGGTTCCATGTTGGAACATGGATATTTTGGAATATCACAATATCTCTTATTTAATTAGTGCATCTATATATATGGTAAAGGGTGGAAGGCTCGGCCTTATGCCTGGTGTTTTGTTCCACTCTTGCTGCCCTAGTTTCCGTCATACCGGTATTATGTTCCTTGAGTTTGCGTTCCTTACGCGGTTGGGTGATTTATGGGACCCCCTTGACAGTTCGCCTTGAATAAAACTCCTCCAGCAAGGCCCAACCTTGGTTTTACCATTTTCCACCTAAGCCTTTTCCCTTGGGTTTTCGCGAGCCCGAGGGTCATCTTTATTTAAACCCCCGGGCCAGTGTTCCTCTGAGTGCTGGTCCAAACTAGAGCCCTTTGCAGCGCCACCTCGGGGAAACTTGAGTCCTGGTTTTAGTTGTACGGACTGCTCATCCGGTGTGCCCTGAGAACGAGATATGTGCAGCTCCTATCGGGATTTGTCGGCACATTCGGGTGGCTTTGCTGGTCTTGTTTTATCATTGTCGAAATGTCTTGTATACCGGGATTCCGAGACTGATCGGGTCTTCCTGGGAGAAGGTTTATCCTTCGTTGACCGTGAGAGCTTATAATGGGCTAAGTTGGGACACCCCTGCAGGGTATTATCTTTCGAAAGCCGTGCCCGCAGTTATGAGGCAGATGGGAATTTGTTAATGTTCGGTTGTAGAGTATTTGTCACTTGACTTAATTAAAATACATCAACCGCGTGTGTAGCCGTGATGGTCTCTTCTCGGCGGAGTCCGGGAAGTGAACACGGTTTGAGTTATGATTGACGTAAGTAGGAGTTCAGGATCACTTCTTGGTCATTACTAGTTGACGACCGTTCCGTTGCTTCTCTTCTCGCTCTCATTTGCGTATGTTAGCCACCATATATGCTTAGTGCCTTGCTGCAGCTCCACCTCATTACACCATCCTTTCCTATAAGCTTAAATAGTCTTGATCTCGCGGGTGTGAGATTGCTGAGTCCTCGTGACTCACAGATTCTACCAAAACAGTTGCAGGTGCCGACGATGCCAGTGCAGATGACGCAACCGAGCTCAAGTGGGAGTTCGATGAGGAACGTGGTCGTTACTATGTTTCTTTCCTGATGATCAGTAGTGGAGCCCAGTTGGGACGATCGGGGATCTAGCTTTTGGGGTTATCTTATTTTCATTTGGATTTGACCGTAGTCGGTCTATGTGTGGATTTTGGATGATGTATGAATTATATTTATGTATTGTGTGAAGTGGCGATTGTAAGCCAACTCTCGTTATCCCATTCTTGTTCATTACATGGGATTGTGTGAAGATGACCCTTCTTGCGACAAAACCACAATGCGGTTATGCCTCTAAGTCGTGCCTCGACACGTGGGAGATATAGCCGCATCGTGGGCGTTACAAGTATGGATATAACATCTATGCATAGACCTGGCTCTGATACCACTGTTGGGTAACGCAGTAATTTCAAAATTTTCCTACGCACATGCAAGATCCATCTAGGTGATGCATAGCAACGAGCGGGGAGAGTGTGTCCACATACCCTCGTAGACCAAAAGCGGAAGCGTTAAGTAACGCGGTTGATGTATCGAACGTCTTCGCGATCCAACCGATCAAGTACCGAACGCACGACACCTCCGCGATCTGCACACGTTCAGCTCGATGACGTCCCTCGTACTCTTGATCCAGCTGAGGCCGAGGGAGAGTTTCGTCAGCACGACGGCGTGATGACGGTGATGATGAAGTTACCGACGCAGAGCTTCGCCGAAGGACTACAACGATATGACCGAGGTGGAAATCTGTGAAGGGGGGCACCGCACACGGCTAAGACAACTGTGAACTTGTGTGTCTATGAGGTGCCCCCCTTCCCGTATATAAAGGAGGGGGGAGGGGGCCGGCCGGCCCTCATGGTGCGCCCCAATGGGGGGATTCCTACTCCTACTAGGAGTAGGTTTCCCCACTTTCCTAGTCCTAATAGGAGAGGGGAAGGAAGGGGAAGAGGAGAGGAAGGAAAGGGGGGTCGGCCCCCCTCCCAATTCAGATTGGGCTTGGGGGGGCGCCCCCACCTCTTGGCCGCCTCCTCTCTCTCCCACTAAAGCCCATGTAGGCCCATTTAGCCCCTGGGGGGTTCCGATAACCCCCTGGTACTCCGATATGTTCCCGAACTCATCCGAAACCTTTCGGGTGTCCAAACATAACCTTCCAATATATCAACCTTCATGTCTCGACCATTTCGAGACTCCTCGTCATGTCCATGATCACATCCGGAACTCCGAACTACCTTCGGTACATCAAAACACATAAACTCATAATACCGATCGTCATCGAACGTTAAGCGTGCGGACCCTACGGGTTCGAGAACTATATATGTAGACATGACCGAGACTCACTTCCGGTCAATAACCAATAGCGAAACCTGGATGCTCATATTGGTTCCTACATATTCTACGAAGATCTTTATCGGCCAAACCGCATAACAACATATGTTGTTCCCTTTGTCATCGGTATGTTACTTGCCCGAGATTCGATCGTCGGTATCTCAATACCTAGTTCAATCTCGTTATCGGCAAGTCTCTTTAGTCGTTCTGTAATGCATCATCCCGTAACTAACTCATTAGTCACATTGCTTGCAAGGCTTACAGTGATGTGCATTACCGAGAGGGCCCAGAGATACCTCTCCGACAATCGAAGTGACAAATCGTAATCTCGATCTATGCCAACTCAACAAACACCATCGGACACACCTGTAGAGCATCTTTATAATCAACCAGTTACGTTGTGACGTTTGATAGCACACCAAGTGTTCCTCCAGTATTCGGGACTTGCATAATCTCATAGTCATAGGAACATGTATAAGCTATGAAGAAAGCAATAACAATAAACTAAACGATCATAGTGCTAAGCTAACGGATGGGTCAAGTCAATCACATCATTCTGTAATGATGTGATCCCGTTCATCAAATGACAACTCTTGTCCATGGCTAGGAAACTTAACCATCTTTGATTAACGAGCTAGTCAAGTAGAGGCATACTAGTGACACTCTGTTTGTCTATGTATTCATACATGTACTAAGTTTCCGGTTAATATAATTATAGCATGAATAATAAACATTTTATCATGATATAAGGAAATATAAATAACAACTTTATTATTGCCTCTAGGGCATATTTCCTTCAAGACTTCCGTAGAAAACCGTTGTACAGATGGTAATATACACATTTCCAAGTCTGCAAATTAATCATAGTGATGCAGCTTAATCAGGAAGGTGGTTGCATGAGTAGCATGGTTTTAATTATACTGAGTTGTCAACCTGATAACGAAAAGAAGAAACATGGTCGACTGCCTGAAACATGCTTTCAATTATACTGAGTTGCACCGATATTACACTTTTTAAAATATGCAAAGAATAAGCATATAATAGTGCATTTTTTGCATTCTACTATGATTTCCACATAGCGTAACTGAAATAATGTATTTACTTAAGAAGAAAGACAACTAAAAAAACTTGCGCACAACTATGCACCGAAATTGCACTTTATCATATTATGCAAAAATAATCATATAGTCATGAAATTTTGGCACATATTGTATAGTATTTGTTTGTATATAATTACGCTCAGCCAAAAACCTCAAAAAAACAACAATAACCAATAAAGGAAAGAAAAAGGGAAAAAGAAAAACCCATAGAAACAGAAAACAGAAATGTAGAAAATGAAGCAAAAATACCCTTCAACAGGAAAGAAAGTGATATAAAAAACTAAAACAAAATAATGACAAAATTTGCACACAATCTGCACATAAATTGCGATTTGTTATAATATACAAGAATAAACACATAGTAGTAAAAAAATCGCAAGAATAAAATTTTCTAAAGAAAAAATGAATTAATGGCATTGGTATTGATCCATGGTGTCTCCACTTCTCTGGATCAAACTAATGAATAAGTGGTTTCGGTATCACCGTTTAAGAACAAAGAAAAGGCAAAAAATGACAAAATTGGCACACTGTTTGAATATAAATTGTGCTTTTTTATAATATGCAAGAATAAGCACAAATAGTGAAATTTCGCACAAAAAATCCGAAGTAGGAATGGATTAGAGGTATTGGTATTACCCTTAAAGAATAAAGAAAATGAAATAAAAACATAAAGAAAATTAAATAGTGAAGTTTTGTAAGAAACAATGAATTAGTGTCATTGGTTCCCTCTTAAGAAGAAAGGAACTGAAAATAATAATAAAATAATGAGATATTTTGCTAACAATTTGCAGAGAAGTTGCTCTTTTTATAACATGCAGGATTAATAATATAATAGTGTAATTTTCACAAAAAGGAAGTTTCTTGAGAGGAAATTAATTTGCGGCATTGGTATTATCATTAAAGAATAAAAGTAATACTAAAAAACCAAATACCAAAGTTTTCTAGGAAGAATGAATTAGGGTTTACATATTACTCTTTAAAAAAACTAGAACACAATCAAAATTAAGAGATTTTCTAAGGAAGAATGGATTATTAACACTGATATTACCCACTCAGAAGAAAAAATAAAATAGAAACTAAAACAAAATCAAAATAATAAGTTTTTCTAAGAAAGAATAAATTAGTGTCATTAGTATTACCCTTTAAGAAGAAATTAAAATAAATAAATAGATAAAAATAAGGAGAATGCAATAGTAGCATTATTATTACCCATTAAAAAATAACAAAAAAAGTTTCCAAAACTTGTACGCAACTTCGCTCTTAAATTACACTTTTTTAGTACACAAACAATAATCATATAGTAGTGTAATTTTTGCACATATTGCAAATTATTTATGTGCGTAGATTACACTCACCCAACATCCCACACAGATCCACAAAATAAAAATAAAACCAACTAGCAAAGAGGAACAGAAAAACAAAAGCAAAATCATGTAAAAAAATATTTTAAAATGAAGGGAGAGAGAGGAGGGCTGGATCACACAGTTAATGGGCTTCGGCCCAGAAGGAAATCGACTGACCCAAATAAGAGGTCGGTCAAAAAAAAGAAGAAGCCCACACAACAAACAACATAGGTCAGAAAATCTCAGAGAAAAATCCAATGGCCACAAAATTGACTGACCCAAAAGTGAAATTTCAGCTGACTGAAATGTAGCTAATGCGTGTGCGATCTGCTCCAGGAACGGCTAACTGTCGCCCAGCAAGAAGCTATTCGAACCGCTGCCGCGTGATGCGTCCCATGTCCAGGTCGGCAGGTCGTACGTGCGCGCCATAGCGGTGGTGTGGTAGATGTGGTCGGGGGAGATGCGGTCGGAGAGCGTGGCGAGGATGTGGCCGCGGCATATGGCGTCTTCGAGCGCCCACTTCTTCTTCTTGGCCGCCGCCGCGCCATCATGGTGGGAACCGATCGTCCAGTGGTCTCTGGAGAGCGCGGCCACGGCGAGCATGTGGCGCGTGGTGAGAACATGGGCCGGGCGACGTCTGGGCATGGAAGCGGAGGAGCACCGATTCCTTTTACCGGAGGTAGCGCTCAGCGCCGTCGAGCGGCTTGAGCTCAACGGCCAACGCGATGGCAAGCTCAATCAACATTGACATGTAAAAAACACAATGAGAACCATAGGTATGGACGTATGGTGCATTTGCACAGGCACCTGGTGTGCATCGAACAGTGCAGCTACGTGCACAGCGGCCTCATCCGGGCCGCCGGCTGGGTGTGCTCGAGCCGAGTGCGATCTCCTCACGGCCTTACATGTCCTAGGAATAGCATCGTGTACAAAGCAGGCACCGAACGGACCAGGAATAGCATCGTAGATTCGTAGTAAACTCGGAAACGCGCGCGTAGGCGACGGAATTGGACCTAGTGCCCAATCGGGATCCGTCCGGAACCACTGCGTACGATACATAAAAGGCAGCAGCACGGCATCGATCCGGCTCAAACACGAAAGAGGATGGCAGAGAAAGAGTCCCACGGGCGCGCCTCGCGGCGGTCGAGAACCCTACCGCACCGCTGCTCATGCTGCTCCTCCTCCCACCCGGCGGCCCTAAACATCACCGCCGCCAGTACGACGACGAAGCCTTCTTGTGATTGGGGGGCAAAGCGCGCACGCTCGGTGCCCAATGGACGGTACGTGCATCCTTCGCCCTGGTTTTCCACTAAAATTCAGCAGTATTCGGTCCTGGTCTTCTGACCCGTGTTGCCACAGGAGGGACTGGGCGAGTCTTTCCGATGGGCCGGCCGGGGTGATCGCCGATCACGTCCTCGACCACGACGTAGCAGACTAAATCCGCTTTCGTGCAGTGTGCCGTGCATGGCGGCGGTGCTCTACCGATCCGCGTGAGCTCGATGGCCTGGACCGCCGCCTTCATCCCCGTCGCTGGATCATGCTTCGGGAGCAACTCGCCCTTTCGCATTATCGTCGCCTCCTTAACCTCTCCACCGGCGAGACCATAAAAGTGGATCTCCTGGAGCTCAACGCCCACATGATGCTCACGTCGACTCCTGAGGGTCTCCTCATGCTACTCCACGAGCGCATCTACATTCGGCTACTAAACCCGCTCACGCACCACCTCATAGAGTTCCCACCGGTGACCACATTGCTCAAGTCGAACGGCCACGGTATCCTTTTGGAGGGCCAATTATTAGTGTGGGGTTCCTTCATTGACACTGGTTCTATATCATTCGTGCTACACGTTCCCGGGCTCCTAGGCATTGCCAAGCCTGGTGATGCGTGTTGGAAGATAATACGGTACGAAAGCTCAACATATACAACTCCTTTAATGTTCATGGGCCGCTTCTACTGTGTCACCGATGACAATCTCATGGTACTCGAAACGAGCATAGATCCACGACTAGAGGTGGCTGTTGAGCTGCACCACCCAGTTTCCCCGGCATATCGAACGGCGCACCTGGTGGACAACGGTGGGAAGTTGATGTTAGTGCACCGTGAACTTGGCTGTTTAAGGTATGACGTGTGTCATGTAGATTTGGAAAAGAAGGCTTTATTTCCGGTCAAAGGATTCAACGAGTGGGCATTGTTTCTAGGCAAGCGTTTCTCATTTTCGGTCTGCACGAGGGTTTTCCCCTTCATAAAGGGTAGCACTATCTACTTGAGCTTTGATTTCGGTGAAAAATTTGATGGGAAAGTTTATTCCTATTATGTGCCACACAGAAGTGCCAAACCCACTAACTACGACGTTTGGGGTAACCGGTATAGGGTCTTGCCGTCGCCACATAGTGTTGTTGACTGTCTTTCCTTGTGCAATACTGTTAAACGGTGCTGTGTGAATGTGTGATGCTAACTCGATGAGGCCTCTTTTCTCTGGTATAAGGCGTCTTGGGTTCAGTATGAACACACGCCGAACTGAACACTGTTTTCCTGAAAATAGGCAGCCCCTGTCCGAGATATGTGGTATAGTGCTATTTGCCCCCCTAGCGTCTACTCATGTGCTGGATTGTCCAAGTTTGTTTTCATCCCTGTTATGTCAAGGTGATGGTTCTAAGTGGTGCTCAGAAAAATAATAGAATAGAAAGATAATTTAAGAAAATCCTGAAAAGCAAAACAAGATCCGATTATTCTCTAGAATCTCAAAGTAACCAATATCTTAATATTTAAGACAGGATAGAAAAGTAACTACTATATTCAATAAGAGTTACTGAAAAGCTAGGGCCTCTAAACAATGCGAAAAGGGAAAAACAATCATGACTACTCCGGTACATTCGGTTCAACATGTAAAACATTGTAGCATTTTTTTTTTTTTGAGGAAACATTTTAGCATTTCCATCTATGAAACAAATAGTTACTAGCACCTGAAACATCAAATTGATATAACTACTAGCTTAGATCTGTCACGAAACATGCTAAATTATAAACTGGAGTAATTAGAGAAATAATAAGTACCTAAATACTAATAAGTAAGTATAAAATCGACTCCTGAGTCCTGACACTATCAACACCAAACAGAGAAGAATGGGATAACAACATTGGTCGAATAACACCCGGAAGCAAAAAATGCTCAACACCCTTCTTCCAGCATCGACACACAACACCATATCGTGATCAAGCGTTTGCCCTTGAGGTTCCGTCATATTCGTATTCCATGTGAGTTACCTCCATGGCCCTAGCAATATACCAGACCTTGCTCAAGCTTAATGGAATAGCGATGCTTACGCAGCCCTTGTATTCGCCATTGCTCAATCGAAACTTCCTTAGTAGAGCCCTCGCCAAGTCAGCATCCTCTTTGTACTGGGCCCCTGCCTAGATCCTCCGCGTGCGTGATCTGCTCTAGGAGAGGCTTGTCGTTGTCGTACAGGATGTCCTCGAACCGCTGCCGCGCATGTCAAGGTCGTATGTTTCGCCACAGCATACCACACCTCATTGGCGGTGGCGTGGCGGACGTAGTCGGCCAAGATATGGTGAGAGAGCGTGGAAAGGATGCGGAGAACCTAGGGCTTCTAAACAATGTAAAAATGGAAGATAAACCATAAGTAGTCCGATGTGTTTTTCAGCAACCGGTCAATTTAGGGTTCAGCTAGATCCATCTGGATTCAACTAGCTTTCATGGTCTTCAAAGTTTCTAGATGCCTTTATTGTAAGTTTTCGTCTTCAGGGCAGCGATTTGCTTCCCACATCACAGTTGTTGGCATCTCCTAGTCTACACGGAAATTCGCAGGGGCACGCGGGCGAGGGAGCACACATCTGCCAAGCCCTGCCCGGCCGCTCGATTGCTCGCAATTCGCGAAGTAGTTGGATCCCGCACGAGGATACAATATGTTTTAAGTTTCAATAGTTGAAACTTACGATTTTTCATCTGAAACTTGTGATTGTTCTCTCTCGCTCTTACCAAGTTTCATAGATAAAAAGTTTAAGATTTTTTTTCTATCGGTCGCTCGTACTAAGTTTTAAGAGTAGAAACTTAACATTTATTTTCAAAATTCGTCAAATCATATTTAAAATTGATCCTATTTAAAAGCCCTCATCACGAAAATCACAAATATGAAAACATAACTTAATTACTTTTTGTTCAAAAGATATGGAAGTTTGAAAATCAAAGATCAAAAGTAAAATCACGCGCGAGGGACTCGGTGCCCCCACACTTGCCTGCCCCAAATCCGCTCCCTTACACAAAAATTCTCCCCAGCACTTGGTCTACATCGATGACTTTCCGGCTGCTGCTTCTATAAGTTTCTGGAAGACTTTAACACCCCAAGAAGATGCAGAAGGAAGAAGACTTTAACACCCCAAGAATTGAATGTAATTTTAATTTTTCTGTATGAGTATGTTTGTAAGGACCTGTGATACTTAATTTAGGACGACGATAACTGCCACACGTGTGGTATATTCGACATGTGCCCACACACCGTGTGTGGTGTGAGCAGGAGGCAGCCCACACGGGCTGTGTGTGGGCGGACATTAGAATTGCCCACACGTGTGGGCGCCGCTACTTCGTGCCACATGCCCAACAAGTACTACTCATCTCCACCCCGTGCGTGTGGCACGAAGCAAAAATGCCCACATGTCCTGGCGCAGCTACGTTAGATACCCCGCGGGATGACGATTTAGTTGCCATCCTGGTTGGCAGATGTAGTTATCCGGGATGGCAAGTGTAGTTGTAAAAGCATGGCAACTCTATCTGTTTTGGTTAACTATAGTTGCCATGTCTAATTTATGGTAGTTGCCGTGTGTAATCAAACCGTAGTTGTCGTGTGTGATTAACTACTTGCCACATATGGTCAAAAACAGTAGTTGTCATGTGTGTTTACCTAGTTGCCACGTGTGGTCCAACCATGGTTGCCATGTATTGTTAATCACAGTTGCCATGTGTTTATCTGGTTGCCACGTACGCGCAACTGCAGTTGCCGTGTAGCAAAGAATCACAGTTGCCATGTGTGTGTACCGAGTTGCCACGTTCGCGTAACTGCAGTTGCCGTGTAGCAAAGAATCATAGTTGCTATGTGTGTGTACCGAGTTGCCACGTTCACGTAACTGCAGTTGCCATCCACAAGGTAGGAGTGTCGTGTTGGCGAAAAGCAGTTCGCCCACACGCGCATGACCTAGATGGTGGCTGTGTGGGCGAAAAGCAGCTCGCCCACACAGCACAGCTGGCAAACAGCGTGGTGCGGGCGTGTGGGCAAACTCTCCAATGCCCACACACCAGCCCCGTCCTACGTGGCACACCAAATCCACCTTTTCGTGTCAAGATTCGTGCAAAAGACAGTAAACGACGATCCAGGCGTATGTGCGAGTTGGGTAACGCCCACACGTGTGGACGTTAGTGTTTCCGTTAATTTATGGCCTTGAGCTCCATTCAAAAAAATAGTAATCAAAACGTTCGGTCAAAATATTAGAACATTTCAGCATTTTCATCTACAAGCACCTGAAACATCAAACTGACATAACTCATGCTTATATTTTAGAACAGAGTATTTCGAGAAATAATAAGCATGAAACCTACGTTGCAGACTCCTGACACTAGCAACACCAAACAGATAAGATTCGGATAACGACTCTGGCAGAATGACATCTAAAAGCAAAATGCCCGGCACCCTTCTTCCAGCATCGGCAGACGCCACCATATCGTGAAGATCAAGCCGCCGCCCTTGATCCTCTGCTGTATTCATCTTGGATGTGAGTTTCTTCTATGGACCTCTTCGATCCATTGTGGTCCGGGAGCCCGCCGCCGGGATTTGTGCTGACGGCCGTTCCGATGTTGCACAGGTCGCTGCTGGAGTGCTGCGGTCTGCCTGTTGCGTGCGGGCTTTCCCGGAGGTTGATGCTGTTGTTGCTGCTTCGCCCTCCTCTTCACGGACTCGCCCCAAATCTGTGGTAATCCAGGACGCAGCCTTGGCTCCGGGGGGAGGGGATTCCTCCCCTGCCTCAGACCTTGGAGGATGGATTGAAGTGCGTGGGAGCAAGGGATGTGCAAATGCTTCCAGCAGCGGTCGGGCTGTGCCGCCGAAGGCTCGGCCGGTGGTTAGTCCGTCTGAGCGCGCCGCCTACCTCAGATGGATGGACGGACGATGCTTTCGGTGTCTCAGCCGCAAGCATTTCGCCAAGGATTGCGAGGAGCCGCTAAAGTGCTGGCGTTGTTACAAAGATTTCCATCTTGCCAGTCAGTGCCCTGGCCCTTCGTCGAAGCTCTCCTCGACGGCGCCTTCCCACGGTCCTCGACTTGGTGTTGGGGATCGCCGTGACGCGCCGGCCAGCCATGCTTCTAGGCAGCGCTCATACGCCGAGGCTCTCTTAGCGCCACCCCTTGGAGATCGCTTGGCTCGTAGTGTGGATGGCTGCGTCTTCCCTCTCGCTCCGGTTGAGCAGGATCTCCTTGTTGCTATGCTCCCGGCTAGGCCGGTGGGCATCGATCCGTGGCCTAATGATCCTATGCTTGATGAAGCAATGGCGTCTTCCCCTCAGGTTTTGCCTGTCATCCTTGGTCCTAGGGACTGCTCCTCTTAGGGCGATGACATGTGGTTCAGCCATGGTGCCTCGTCCGTAGGGAGTGAGGAATATGTCGATCCTATGTGCTTGGAGGCTACTCTTCTGTCGCCACACCATGGAGGCTCATCGTCTTCTGTGGTGCACTCCCTTGTACGTCTGATGCCGAGTCCAGAGGAGCCGCTCGGTTTCAACGCGCCTAATGTTCTGGTTGAGCCTATGGATGAGGTGTGCAATGTTGTTGCGAAGGTGGCGCAAACTAAAGCGGCACCACTATCTCTGGAGGATTTTCTCAGCAAGGTTACTTGTTCGCTCCCGCAACCTCTGCTCGGGACCCCAGTGCCTTCGCATGGGGAGAAGAATGGCGGGCGACGGAGCGGGCGTCTGGATAAGAAGAACAAGGCGTGCAACATCCCGACATCCAAGCGTGCAGAGTATAGAATGTCGGAGGCTTTTGATGAGTTGCCGGAGGTCAGCAAAGCAGAGGGGGCAGAGCAAAAGATGCAAGCATACCTGGACATGTACAAAAAACCGCTCTCGCCGCAAGTGATTGAGGCGTTGAGCTCTTTGGCGAGGATCGCTGGGAAGTCAAAGTTGGACCTGTCAGGATGTTTTCCACTTGATAATGTTAGCACATAATTCTTTGAGGCCGAGTCAGAAGAGTCTTTCGGTATGGACAGTTTCCCTTCGGCGAGTGGCAGTTATTTTGGTTGCACTTGAGGCTCGCCTAACTGCCTTGGGCTTGGGTGCTTTGGTGTCTGGCTCTGATGATGTCCCTTAATGCTGCAGTTGTCTGGTCCCTGTCCCCAAGTTCTAGTGCCTTTTTTCTCGTTTTTTTTTTCTTTTATGCTTTTCATTCGGTTTTCCCTGATTAGCCTAGAATGTTAGGTTTTTGGGTCCGGTTTTCCTTATAAACTGGACCAACTCTCTTCTTCTTAATGAAATGCAGGAACCCCCGCCCCTTTCGAGGAGTTCTCGAAAAAAGACAAACAAGACTTGCCCATGCTAACTCTGTCTTTACCGTTGATCGGGCTGCGTCCTGTTTTACAAGCGAAGTCATTCGATAGATTGTTCAACGGAACCATCGCCAATTTGACATCATTTTCGTACGGGGGATTGCCCAGAGCCTCCGTTTGCGTGATCTGCTCCAGGAGCGGCTCCTTGCGGCCCGACACGAAGCGGTGGAACCACTGCCAGGAGCGGCTCCTTGCGGCGCGCCACGGCGTTCCACCACCTCCCCTGGCGGTGGTGTGGTGGACGTACTCGGGGAAGATGATGTCCGAGAGCGTGGCGAGGATGTGGCCCGGCATATTTGCGTCTTCGTGCGACCACTTCTTCTTCTTGACCGCCGCCACGCCATCATCATCGGAGCCGATCGTCAGGTGGCCTTTGGAGAGCGCGGACACGATGAGCATGTGGCGCACGGTGAGCACGTGGAGGCCGTGGAGCACCGACTCCTTCCACCGGAGGTTTCCCTATACGACGGCCGACGCCATTGCTCGCTCAATCAGCATCTGACCAAGAAAAAACAAAACTAGCACCAGCAAGGTTAGATATGGTGCATTTGCACAAGCATCTCGTGTGCAGCGAACAGTATACCTGCTTCAGTCCTTTCGATCGTGTTGGCGATGGGACGATGAATGCCCTGCTCAACTGGCTGGGGGTGCGCATGGCCTTGGATCGCTGCCCGCATCTCTTGGCCCCGCTGGGCGTCTACCGCATCGACCCGGCCTGCGTCGTCCGCCGCGGACGTTGTCGTCGTCCTCTGGGGCCTCAACCTCGTCTCGCCAAGTGCCGGTTCGTAGTCGGGGAAGGGAAGATGCGGTCGGAGAGCGTGGCGAGGAAGTGGCGTCGACAAGTGCCGGCTCGTCGGTTGCATGACGGTCTCCTCCGGGCCGAAGGGAACACCGTAGTGGACTATTCTTTTTTTTTAGGAAAGGCCATCATGACTAGCTTTATTAAAATTAAACAACGCTTACATCGTCCGCTAAATAATCAGAAATAAAAACTGGAGGTGAGTCCAACCACAAGTTTGGTGGATCAACACTTTCATTATGCGCTAGCACATGAGCCACCATATTTGATTCGCGGTTACAATGCATAATAACGACCTTTCCGAAATTAACTATCAGTAAACGGCATTCTTTAAGAATTGGGCCTGCCACCATCGAGTGCCCAGAGTTTTGTTGGAGAGCCTCCACTAAAATCAGACTATCCGTTTGCACCAACAAGGAGTTGCTCCCAACTGCACGCACGGCGCTCGGTGGCCACAAACGGTACGTGCATCTGTTCGCCTGGTTTCCTCTAAAATTTGGTGTTTGATTCCTGTCTTCTTAACCGTGTCACCGCAGGAGGGACTGGGCGAGTCTTTCCGACGGGCCGGCCGGGGTGATCGCCCATCATGTCCTTGTCCATGACGTGGCCGACTACATCCGCTTCCGTGCTGTGTGCCATGCTTGGCGGCGGTGCTGCACTGGTCCGCAAGGGCTCGACAGTTTGAACAACCGTCTCCATCCCCGTCACTGGATCATGCTTCGGGAGCAACTCGCCCTTCCTCACCACCGCCGCCTCCTCAATCTCACCACCGGTAAGACCATACAAGTAGATCTCCCGGAGCTCAGCGACCACCAGACGCTCAACACAACACCCGAGGGCCTCCTCATCCTGCTCCACGACCGCATCCACATTCGACTACTAAACCCTCTCACACACCACCTCATAGAGTTCCCACCGGTGACCACGATGCTGCCTTCAGACCATCATTACCGTGACCTTTTGTATGGTCGATTATTAGCGTGGGGTTCCTTTGTTGTCACCGATTCCATATCATTTGTGCTTTGCTTTCCCATGTTCCTAGGCATCGCCAAGCCTGGTGGTAAGTGTTGGAAGCTAATACAGTGTGAAAGTTCACCATGTCGAACTCCTTTAATGTTCTTGGGTCGTTTCTACTGTGTCATCCAAGACAATCTTATGGTGCTGGAAACGAGCACAAATCCACGACTGGAGGTGGTTGCCAAGTTGCGTAAGCATGCTTACACATTGACTACTGTGCATTTGGTCGACAACGATGGGACGTTGATGTTGGTGCTCTTTCATCATTACCCTTACCCAATAAGATTTGTTGTCTACCACGTGGATTTGGAAAAGAAGGCTCTATATTCGGTCAAGAGATTCAGCGGGCGGGCTCTGTTTGTGGGTGAACGTTTCTCTTTTTCGGTTTGCACAAGGATTTTCCCCTTCATTAAGGATAGCACTATCTACTTGAGCTTCGATTTCGACGAGAGAATCCATAGTCAAGTAGATGCATATTATCTTCCATGTCGGAGTACCAAACTAACTAAATATATCTTTGATGACTCCCTGAATTGGCCGCATAGGGTCTTGCCGTCGCCGCATAGTGTTGTCGATTGTCTCTCCCTGTGCAGTACTTTCAAATTATATTCTACCGGCTCACATTCTATACATGTGGCAACAACAGTTTGAGTTGTATGTTTTTTGTTTGGCATTTAATTGTACATGGAGCCTTTTATAATCAATAGTGTTTGTCGATTGTTCTTGTGAGGGGCTTGACATGTACCGGGAGAATCACTTGTTCCTATGAGGGTCTACGGACATGGATGTATTTTTTGTTATTTCTCGTGTTCTTTTATACTGCCATGATGTCTGATAAATAGAATTTTTTTTGCCGTGGTGGACTAGGAAACTCGGATGATTAGTGTAGTTTGGCTAATTTCCGAAGGGAACAGGTCTCTTGTAATCGTGTGAATGACGCCTATTTCTAGGTTTGTACATCACTTTTTCTTCTATCAACTCAGCGCATTGAAATGCACGCTTTTTACATTTTCTTAGAAAGTTGATCATTTGCTGAATTCTAGCCGAAGACACATATGCAGTGAGAGGCGTGTGTTACTACGATACCACATCTAAGCATGATAATTCCTCTTCCAGCAAAAAAATTTGGCAAGACATTTTGGCTAGCGCGACTTAACAAAGCAATCGTTTCTTGCATTATCCTAGATAAATGCAATTGCGATGACAAATGAATATTACACAAAGACTAGCAAAATACCACTACTATGCCAAAATAGGTACACAACGCAGAGCACATAGAACTTCGTTAAAATAAAAAAAGAGCAAAAACATTACGGCAAGTGAATTTGTAGAGCTAGTGCGTTTATTTTTGCCACGAAATCCGGGGAAATTCTGGTGTGCATCAACGGACCCTAGCGCACACCCTAAGAGCATATACAACCGGACTTGGCAAATCCGACCCCTCAAACGCCCGCGGATGCGCCGGGCGCGTCCGCGGGCACACCTCATATTTCCTTCTTCACATACAACTCTCTCATACTCATCCCCTAAATCCATACAAAAGCATGCAGAATATATAGCTACGTACTGCATTCTATACTACTCAAATTTCGTCGTTATCGGCGATGGCCGGAGCCGAAGCCGCCTCTGCCGCCTCCATTTGTTGCCGCCGGCGACGCCTGGCCTCCGCAGCCGACTCCGAGCGGATGGAGTTCAGGATGGCGTGATGCTCCGGCCACACGCCCACATCCTCCTCCATCGCCGGCGCCTTCTCCCCCCATCTAGCGGTGGCGCCTCCTCCTCTTCCTCCGCCGGCTCCTGCTCCTCCTCCTCTTCCTCCTCCTCAACCTCCTCGAAATCCTCCTCCGGTTCTAGAGGTAGCCTCGCTTCCCTACGGATCCGGACCTGCTCAAGGAGGAAGAGACGGTGTGGGGCCACGCCGTCAGGCCAACATGGCGGGCGTGCCCGGGCGCCCCCATATCCGCCCCATATTTGGGCTGGGTATGGGGGTGGCATATGTTGATTGAGTCCCGGATATAGCTCCCTCACTTGGTCTACTTTGAATCACGAATTGGCGTATGAAAAGCGGTGATCTTTCTCTATTTCTTCCTCTTCCACCAAAACAAACAAGTTGTTTTCAGGCGTCAGACAAACTTAGGAGTTGTTCGGCAGTCCACCAGCTCCCTGAAATCTGAGAATCTGTGGAGCTGCCTTTTCCCCACTCCGTCATTTTTAGCTACAGCTCAACCAACTCCTGGCGCGGACTTAGGGAGCGGGAGAGTCTCCAAACAGGCCCTTAGTTCTTCGTTCCTCCGGTAATTGGATTGATATATAAGGATTTGGGTTGTCAACCAACTCTATGCTTCTTATCTTTGGCTTCGAACCGGTCAGCCCGGGCGTTTGAGAACCGTTTGAGGGGACAGTGACCGGGCGGTCCGCCCGAGCGTATAATGCGGATTTGAAAGGTCCGGTTGTAGATGCTCTAATAACCAGTATACGTGCATCAAAGGGATCCTCTCAAACGTTGACCTTTCATCAACTTGAATTGGCGACCACTTCTTCGTGGCCGCCGCTGCCGTGCCATCTTCGTTGGAGTCAGTCGGGTAGTTTTTGAGAGCGCCGGCCACAGCGAACTTTGTGACGCATGGAGAGCACGTAAGCGACGTCTAGGGTGTGGATGCGGAGGAGCACCGACTCTTTCCACCGGAGGTCCAATGGGCAACGGCTTGCCCTCGACGGGAGAAGCTAGCGAGTGCTAGCGACGCCTTTTTTTTTTCGGGTGAGATATGGTGCATTTGCACAAGCAGCTGGTGTGCAGCGAACAGCGTAGCTCACTTCTTTTTTCTAGGGTTGCTAGGTTCACTTTTTATATTTAAATTAAACAAAGTCTGGAATCTCCGAGGATACAAAGCTCAAAACACAATCTGGTGGAACATCCAGCCAGGCTTCGCTAATCTCACTGCTTAGTCTCCGAGGATACAAAGCTCAGTTCTTTCTTAGCCGTGTTGGCGATGGACGGATGGATGCCCTGCTCAACAAACGCACACGGAGCGCCGAGAGAATAATCGTGTTCTGGTGGAGCGCGTCTACTGGCTGTGGTGCGCGCGGTGGGCGCGGAATTGGCATGCCGCCGCCATGGACGTCTTGCTTCCCCGTATCTCTTCACCCCGCCGCTGGGTGTCAACTGCGTCGACCTGGCCTGCCTCGTCCGCCGGGGTCTGAGTACTACGCTCTCCTCCTCGAGAACCGCCTCGGCAAACGCCGGTTCGACGCCGTCTACGTCCACAGCGGCCTCATCAGGGCCTCCGGCTGGTTCGGGGGCCTTATATATCCCACAAAACACCTGGAGAAATCATCGCGCACAAAGCAGGCGCACAACGGAACATGAATAGCATCGTACTCCTAGATTCGTATTCGTAGTGAACTCGGAAACGCGTAGGCCGCGGAATTGAAGCTCGTGCTGGGTCGGGAACTCGGGATCGGTTCAAACCCCATTATTAAATCCGCTTCCACCTGTGACCACATTGCTGAATTTGGACGATCACCATTATGGTCGTGAATTTTTTAAAGGCCGACTATTAGCGTGGGGTTCCTTCATTGTCACTGATTCTATATCATTCCTGCTCTGCTTCTCCGGGTTCCTAGGCATCGCCAAGCTGGTGATGAGTGTTGGAAGGTCATACCGCGCGAATACGGAGTCTATTGCCCACGTTGAACTCCTTTGATGTTCTTGGGTCGCTTCTACTGGGTTATCGGAGACAATGTCATGGTACTGGAAACGATCATAGATCCACGACTGGAGGTGGCAGCCAAGTTGTGTAATCATGTTTACACAGCAACTCAGTCGGCTCACTTGGTGGATAATGGTGGGAAACTGATGTTGGTGCACTATCAACCTAGCTCGCGGTATAAGCCTTGCCCGATGATAATTGATGTCTATCGGGTGGATTTGGAAAAGAAGGCTCTGTTTCCATTCAAGGAATTCAACAGTCGGGCTCATTTTTTGGGTAAACGTTTTTGTTTTTCAGTGTGCACAAGGGTTTTCCCCTTTATTGAGGGTAGCAGTGTCTACTTGAGCTTCGATTTCGACGAGAGAATCCATGAGAATGTTGAGGCCTATTATCTGCCATCTCGAATTACCAAACACACTAACTATATCTTCAACTACTCCCTAAAATCGCCGTATAGTGTTGTCGATTGTCTCTCCTTGCGCAATACTTTCAGAGTAGATTTTATCAGCCAGATTCTATACATGTAGTAACAGTATTTTTCAGTCGTATATGCTTTGTGTTTGGCATTTGTACATGGAGCCTTTTACAATCAATAGTGTTGTCGATGGTTTCTTTGGGAGGCTTGACTTTTACCGGGAGAATCGCTTGTATCTCCGAGAGTATCATGTAACTATTGTGGTGCGCCTATTCTCTCTCTCTGATATAAAGGTACTACAGAGTCTCAGGATGGCAGTGTGGGTATTGGTATGATTTTGCGACGTGACGACGGATCAGTAATTTTCGCTGCCTACCGAGTTATTTTTAATTGTAACGAGGCGTTGGAGGCGGAGATTCATGCACTTATGCAGGGGATGGCCCTAGCGTTACAACATACAGAGCGGCAAGTCATGGTGCAATCTGATTCTTCTGAAGCGCTATCAATCCTCTCAAGTGATAGCTTGTCTCGTTCGGCTTATGGACACCTAGTAGCAGAAATCAAGTCAATGATGAATGAAAGGGAGTTTGTTCCATAGAAAATTAGTAGAACTCAAAATAGGGTAGCAGATTGTATGGCAAACTATAGCCGTACGGAGTCATGTACTGCAGTGTGGATGTGCAGATGGCCTCCATGTTGTGAGGACTTATTGCCTCTCGATTGTAACCCTGTAAGTTTGAAATAAAACTCCCATATGATCTCGCAAAAAAAAGAGGCTCTTTCCTCCCAACATTTAGTCAAGTGTTTGGTTATCCCGTTTTGTTTTTATTCCTATCATGGCGAGGATTTTAAGTGGTTCTTGAAATATTAGAGGAAAACAGATAAACTAAGAAAATCCCAAAAGTTAAAACAATATCCAGTTATTCTCTTGGAACTCATAAAGTAAAGAAAACACAATAAAACTAAAACCAAGACAGATTATTCTTTAGAAATTTTATTTCATAGAGGAACAAAATATTAGTTTCCACTTAAAAATAAATAAATTCCGTGGCCTACGCGTTTCCACTTCAAAATTATCCGTCACCGCGGGCACTACGACGATGAAGCCATCTTGTGGTTGGGGGGAAAAGCGTGCACGCACGGTGTCCAATGGATGGTACGTGCATCTTTCGCCTAGTTATCACTAAAATTTACTAGTATTCCATTCTTATCGTTTGAACCGCGTTGCCACAGGAGGGACTGGGCGAGTCTTTCCAACGGGCCGGCCTGGGTGATCGCCGATTGTGTCCTTGACCATGACGTGGCCGACTACGTCCGCTTTCGTGCAGTGTGCCATGCATGGCGGTGGTGCTCTACCGATCCGTATGACGGCGTAGCAAGTGTGGCGGCGGAGCTAGGGGAGGACCGGCACAGAGGAGGGAGAAAAGAGGAGAGGAACAGGTCGAATCGGCTAGGTCGAGGAGGGCATGGAACTGGTGCCTCCACACGGCGACCACGACAGCCCCATCTTAGAAGTACTCCCTCCATAAACTAATATAAGAGTGTTTAGAATACTAAAATAGTGATCTAGACGCTCTTATATTAGTTTATAGAGGCATGACTAGCATCCATCGTGGTGAACTAGGAAACGCGTAGGCCAGATATTTTTCTAGAAGTACTCGACATACTAAGGCTATCTTATTCTTCGTACTGAAACGAGTTTCAGTTTCACAAGTGGAATTTAAATAAGTTAGATTTGATTCTTTATTAATTGCAGTGTTTGACATGGAATATGGGAGTGCCACCCTGGAGGACATTGCGGAATATGACACGGTGATCAGTCAAATTTTTGGCAGCGAGGAAGAAGGTTACAATTACTATAATGCATATGCTCGGTCAAAGGGTTTTGGTGTTAGAAAGGAAGAACTGACTAGGAAGTCGGACACGAACATAGCTTCTCGGCGCCTCTATGTCTGCTCTAAAGAAGGATATCGGGCGAGGAAGCACTTTGAGAAAACTAAACGGGTGCGAACTCCTAGGCCGTTGTCACGTTGTGGATGTGGCGCTCGGATGGAGATCGAGCTTCGTATGGATAATGGTGAATGGTTTGTAAAAGATTTTTTGGACGAACATAACCATCCACTCGCTAAGCCTGAGCAGACAACTTACATAAGGTCACATCGTGGGCTGAGTGACGTGCAAAAGGCTGATGTCATTGAGTATGGAATTGGTGGCCTTCGAACACATCAAATAATGGAAGTAATGGAGAAGGATAGTGGTGGTTTCAGCAAGGTAGGCTTTATACCTCGGGACCTGTATAATTTTGTTGCCAAGTACAAGAAGGAAAGGATAGAAGGCCGTGATGCTGAATTTGTGCTCCGTTATATGGCAGCCCGAAAGGACATGGATGGCGATTTTTTTTACAAGTACACCACTGATAGTGAAGGGCATCTGCTGAACATCTTTTGGGCAGACGCACAGTCTCGGATTGACTATGATGCCTTTGGTGGCGTCGTGATCTTTGATAGCACTTACCGTGTGAACAAATACAACCTGCCATTTGTCCCCTTCATAGGAGTGAATCACCATCGCAGCACGACCGTGTTTGGCTTCGGTATTGTCTCAGCTGAGACCGAGGCATCTTTTGTGTGGTTGCTTGAAGCATTTTTGGAGTCAACTCAGCAGAAACATCCTAGATCAGTAATCACAGATGGTGACCATGCAATGGCGAAGGCAATAGCGGCGGTTTTTCCCAATACAGATCACCGGTTGTGCAGCTGGCACATCGAGAAAAACATGATACGACACCTACGGAAGCAAAAGCTCAAGGATTTTAGGAAATTTGTTTATCACATCTGGGATGTCGATGAGTTTGAGAGACGTTGGGTTGAGTTTATGGTGGATTATGATATCTCTGAAAAAGATGCTTGGATTATGACGATGTACGAGCTGAGGAAGAAGTGGTCTAGGGCCTATACGAAAGGTAGATATTTCCTTGGCATGCAGAGCAATCAGCGTAGTGAAAGCCTAAACTCTAGGCTTCATAAGAATCTGGATAGGAGAATGTCACTTGTTGATTTGCTAGAGCACTCAGATCACTGTTTATCGCGTATCCGCAAGAATGAGGCCGAGTTGGATGCTACAGCTTCACTGACAGTACCTTTTACTGAATTAACAGCTGATCCACTTGAGAGAAGTGCTGCTCTCATTTATACTCCAGTGATGTTCAAGAAGGTAAAACATCAAATCATGCAGTTGTCAAAATGGGAAGTAGCAGAAGTGACCAAGAATGATGCTTTTGTTCTGTATACAGTTGCTCGCAAAGAGAGTAGGCATGTGACGTATGATGTGAGGTTTGTCATGGCAGGCCCGTTGCTTCAGAGTGTGAATTGCCGTTGTCTGAAGATGGAATCAGAGGAGATCCCGTGCGCTCACATTTTTTCTGTTCTAAAATACCTTGGCTTAGTCAGCATTCCTAGGTGTTGTGTCTCAACAAGATGGACGATGGTAGGCAAGTCCGCATTTGACTCAGAGAGGAATGGTAATATGCATGAATGGTCTGAGCGGATGGATCGTTACCATGAACTCCGCAACATTTGTAGTCTGTATTTATTCAAAGCTTCAAACAGCCAGGAGACGTCACAGAAGGTGGTGGATTTTCTCAAGGGTATTATAGCTGAAGGCGGCGAAGATGATGGGAAAAATGAGGCGGCATCACTGGGCCCTCTTCCAGCATATTTTTCAAGGTCAAGCCAAGCATGTCCAGGAAATGTCCGGAATCCAAAAAAAATTAAACCGAAAGGTGCTCCATCCAAGACATCCAACAAGAGGTGGAAACCGTTTAACGAGATTTGGAATGAAAAAAATGTTTCGAAGAAGTGAATTTTATTTTTATAATGCCTGACTTTTATAATGTCAGACTTGTATGAATTGATTTTTTAGTGGTGCTGCCGCTCATGTACTCGTCTACTCATGCTATTGATGCATCTCCTGAAACCATTATTTTGTTGCATTGTGTGGCAGAAGATTTATTGTGTTGGTGTTTCCTGAATGATTTATCTTATCGCATGAAGGTCATTTCATTGGGATTAGGAAGTGCATAGTAAGCGTGTTCATATGATCTCGCGAGTCAATTTCTAATTTCTTGAGTGAGTTATATATTCTGTTCTTGAGCTGAAAAGTTGGCTATGGCGGTATCTGGACGGATGGTTGCACATGTATGCAAAGTATACACTGAAAACGAGGCAATAGGTGAAAATCACAAAATGAATTATCGTTTTGAGCTACAGATAATCAAAAATAATTACAAGCAAAATATAAATAATGTCCATAATGGGATTCGAACCCGTGACCTTGAGGATATTAGTACACAACCTAACCAGATGAATAAATATTTTTTATGTAAATTTTCAGATATATAGTTATTTATGTCACTTCAGATAGCTCGCAATAAAAAAATAGGAGAATATTATAACTAGGCTCGCAAATTATTTTGTACAGATAATTGGAGTCACCTAATATCCCTCTGTACATCCTAAAAATTGGAAAAAGTTTGGGCTCATTTGGTTGAGTTGGAAAAGAAAATGCCTTTGAGACTTGGCCTCCGGCAGATCCGAACGGTCCTGGTTGCACATGATGTGCACATGATGTACGTGATGGCATGCATGAAATGACACCAAATTTTGCCAGCATGTGTGCATGCCCTGTCTATAACCCCACGCAAAATTTGGAGGAAGCCGGACACTGAACGCAAGTTGCGTCACGTCCGGGCAGTGTTTTAGGGGTTTTTCACCGGGAAAACCCTAGAAAATGCATCAAACGTCGGGAAGCAACGAAAATTGGCATGCTTTCTTGCCATGGTGCTGTGAGGGTGTGGAAAAAGTTTGGGCTCATTTGGTTGAGTTGGAAAAGAAAATGCCTTTGAGACTTGACCTCCGGCAGATCCGAACGGTCCTGATTGCACATGATGTACGTGATGGCATGCATGAAATGACACCAAATTTTGCCAGCATGTGTGCATGCCCTGTCTATAACCCCACGCAAAATTTGGAGGAAGCCGGACACTGAACGCAAGTTGCGTCACGTCCGGGCAGTGTTTTAGGGGTTTTTCACCGGGAAAACCCTAGAAAATGCATCAAACGTCGGGAAGCAACGAAAATTGGCATGCTTTCTTGCCATGGTGCTGTGAGGGTGTGGAAAAAGTTTGGGCTCATTTGGTTGAGTTGGAAAAGAAAATGCCTTTGAGACTTGACCTCCGGCAGATCCGAACGGTCCTAGTTGCACATGATGTACGTGATGGCATGCATGAAATGACACCAAATTTTGCCAGCATGTGTGCATGCCCTGTCTATAACCCCACGCAAAATTTGGAGGAAGCCGGACACTGAACGCAAGTTGCGTCACGTCCGGGCATTGTTTTAGGGGTTTTTCACCGGGAAAACCCTAGAAAATGCATCAAACGTTGGGAAGCAACGAAAATTGGCATGCTTTCTTGCCATGGTGCTGTGAGGGTGTGGAAAAAGTTTGGGCTCATTTGGTTGAGTTGGAAAAGAAAATGCCTTTGAGACTTGACCTCCGGCAGATCCGAACGGTCCTGGTTGCACATGATGTACGTGATGGCATGCATGAAATGACACCAAATTTTGCCAGCATGTGTGCATGCCCTATCTATAACCCCACGCAAAATTTGGACGAAGCCGGACACTAAACGCACGTTGCGTCACGTCCGGACAGTGCTTTAGGAGTTTTTCACTAAGAAAATCCTAGAAAATGCATCAAACGTCGGGAATCAACGAAAATTAGCATGCATGCTTGCCATGATGCTGTGAGGGCGTTGAAAAAGATTGAGCTCGTTTGATTGAGTTGGAAAAGAAAACGCCTTTCAAACTTCATCTCCGGCAGACCCGAACGGTCTTAGTTGCACATGATGTATGTGTTGGAATTGTTGAATGAAAATTTCGTAAGAAATAAAAAAATACTTGAGATATGAAAAAAAAATTGAGGGGTACTCGAGATACGAAATTGGTTAGTACGTAAACCCGATTTGCTACCACAGCGAGGGGATATATATTGGAGTTTTTATTTAACTTTTTTGACACTTGGGATATGTATTGCAGACTGCCATGCACGGGAGTTAGGTATAGCTGTCCCGCAAAAAAAAAGGGAGTTAGGCTGCCAATATACTGAGAAAGAAATAACAGAAACCCATCGTACGTACTACTAATACGCTCGATCTAATCTCCCTCCAGTTTCCGCCGCCGCCGTTTCCACGTCGTCCTCCAGAAAGTTGCCTGTGTGACATTGCATAGTTCGTTCATGGAGCATCGCTCTTATCATCCGCCACCACGGAAGACACCACGAGGGAACCCGCCACCACCGCCATCAGTGAACCCGCCACCTGCGAACCAGCCACCACCGCCATCAGCGAACCCGCCACCACCGCCAGCACCCAACCCGCCACCTGCGAACCCGCCACCACCGCCATCAGCGAACCCGCCACCACCGCCAGCACCCAACCCGCCACCTGCGAACCAGCCACCACCTCCATCAGCGAACCCGCCACCACCGCCAGCACCCAACCCGCCACCTGCGAACCAGCCAGCACAGAACCTGCCACCAAGGTACCCGGCACCAAGGAATCCGCCACCTCGGAACACGAACGACAAGGCGAAGTCAACAACACCACAAGAGAAATCACAAGCAAAAAGGAACACTGTAAGGAAATTCAGTACCTGATCAATATTACGGCAGAGTATTCTGTTACGTAGATGTGCATATTATATCAGAGTATTTCGTTTCTTAGATTTGTATATTAGAGGAAAGTATTTTGTTTCGTAGGTTCTGACAGATTAATATCCACGCCTATGTTTCCCAAAGATCAATCTTCATCATCCATATTACTGTTAGACATGGTGAAACTCTAATCTATCTGGCAGATGTGCATAATAGATCATAGCATCTTTCGAAGCTAGATTAATGACATATTCGAATACGAACCTATATGTTTCCCATAGAGTAATAAGCATAGAAAAGAAGGGTTAACTTATATACGATGACGAACAGTACATGCTAAAAAGCCTCATATTTGTCTTTTTGTGTAGCTCACATTTTAATGTATTTCAAAATGATCAGGAAACACAAGTCTGTTCCCTTGTAGCATATCATGGAGTTACTAAAGATTTCACTACAGACCAGACAAGAGCCATAGAAGAGGTCGACCTAGGTGGCCTACTGAGGATCCTTCCTATCAAAATTCACCGGAACATGTGCAGATCAATAGCGGAGCTATACGACCCCACCTGTGACGCCTTCATCATTGATGGGGAACCACTGTCGATAACAACACGGGATGTGGAGCACATATTTGGTAGGAGGTAGGGGTTGAACCCGAAGGAAAAGATGTCAACCGGGCATACAGTGTCTTCCGACAATATGGAGACAGGAGAATAGCATTTGCAGAGCTGCAGAATATGTTAAAATCACATATAAAGACAAACACACATGGAATAGAGTTCCTCCAATCCTTCATTTTATATTCAATTGGGATCGTACTGTGCCCAACAACTCAAAGATACGTTAGCTCAGCTTATGTGCCGCTTGTGCAGACAAAGGAAAGTATCAAGGCCATAAACTTTGCAAAGCTCGCGCGTGATCATCTAATGAAGTGTATTATAAAGTATAATGAAGCGAGAAAAAATCCTGAAAAAATAGCACTCCAGGGTACAGTAAACCTTGAGGGAAACCTTCCGTTGCTGCAGGTTGACCCTCACACTAATCATATAGATGTATGATTGTAGCACAATATTGTGCAATGACTAACGTCCACATTTTGCAGTTTTGGTTCTGGGAGAAGCGTCGTCTAGATAGATTAGACAGAACAATTGATTACAGCAAACGAGATAGACCACTCGTACAATACTGGGACGAGCTGAAGGTGCGCAAAGTCTGTGCTATTTTTGATAAGCACGGCCTTCAGGCCGGAGAGGTACATAAATTACGTATTGTACAACATTTGTATTTATTCTTCCATATTTATTTTCATTATAAAATAGGAACCAATTTCATCAATTTATTTCAGACCGTACATGACCTAAAGGAGCCATGGGACGTACCAAGGTCGCCGACACCTGAGTTGTTTGATGAATTGCCACCGACAGATTCAAAGGTAATTTGTTATTCTTCAGTTTTGTACTTCTTCATGCACCAAAGGGTTAATACTTTTCTCATTAATATGCCTGTAGCTGGTGATGAAGCTTCATGATCTCGTTTGCCGAGTGAGAACAGACTTGATGGAGCAGCACCTTCAGACCCGCGTACAAATGTTGCGCAAATTCAGGCACCTAGAGCAGGAAAATGCAAATTTGAGGAACTGGTTATACGCCAACCAGAACGGCAATGTAAGTACCCTACCATCCAAACACGCACTTAATCACTCTTTTCTTCCTATGTATAAAATAATGACAACTAGGCACCTATGCAGGACTATTGGAGCCGACCAGAATACGAGTACAATGACAGCGACAAATTTGTTGCGTCGCCCCTTCATGGCCGTGACTTGGCCTCAGGCTTTGATGTAATTTAGTAACTATATTAATTATATGAGTTATTTTTCTCATTTTACAAGCTCCTCCCTATGACTTGCAGGGTGCTCAGGATGACATCACTAGTGAGCAAAACTTCCAGGGTGCTCAGGATGACATCACTACTGACAAAAACTTGCAAGGTGCTCAGGATGACATCAGTAGTGTGCAAAAGGAGTTTGAGAGAGACGATGCACGAAAGTCAGACGTAAGTAAGTATATTAATTATGCGAGTCACTATTTTTTATTAAATCTCCTACCTTGGACACGCAGGGAACAGGAGGGTCTACGATGACAGTACAGAAGAAGAGACAAAGGAAATCCACATTTGCAAATAATGAGGATTTTATTTATTTTGATGAACCCAAACAAACTAAAAGAGGCAAGAAAACTCCGAAAGACATGAGTACTCCCATAACGGGAACGGATGATGCTCTAGATGAGAAGATAGTTGAAGAGGTCATTGACTATGTCAATACACCCCCCTCTTCGAAAGTGTTGGTACAAATTGATGAAATTCATCTCTATCGCGCTGATCTTAGATGCTTGACAGCACCAACCTTTCAAAATAGTACGGACGGATGGCTGCAATGCAAGGTATGTGCTAACTTCTTAAATAGTTAACAAATTGTTATTTTCTATTTCGATTCCTTACTACTTTGCAATTCAGATCTTGGATGCAGCCATAACATGGGTACGCCACATGCGCCCCAATCCAGATGTACGGGCCGACGGGAATATCTTCCTAGAGAGAGCATCAGTAAGCAGTGTGCTAGTCAGAGACGGAAGCGTTCCAAGTTATACCCATGCTTTACGGAACAAAACGTCTACTAGTAGTTATGGAAAAAAGTACCTTTCCCATGATATGGTAAGTCACAGTAGTCTAAGTCAATTACTAAATGGTACATAACTAATTATGTCTAAAATGCAGGTTTCTCTTCCTGTGAATATGATGAATAAGCATTGGTACGTGGCGGTTGTCAATGCCAAAAAAAGAGCAGTGCAAGTTCTGGATTCAATGGCATCAGCAATAAAACAGTTTAAGAAAGGCCACCCGGAACTAGAAAACATGGTACATTTTTCAATGCTTAGTAACTACATACCGAGAGTTAATTTTCATATTATATGTCTTATGCTTCTTAATTTATTATAGCTCAAAGGCATGCAACTCCATATGGAAGTAGCATATCGGCATGGTGGCCGAAAAGTCGATACTTGGAAGGATTTCAACATCAGCACTTGGAAAGTTCAAGTTATCAAAAACATATCACAACAGAAAGACAGGTACTGTACACATCATTTAAAATCACACATTTAGTATTCATAGTAAAAAAATATTTATAAACAATCCATATGATTGCAGCATGTCATGTGGGCTTTTTGCGGTAAAGAATATGGAAAAGTTTACATGCAACAATCTAGATGGAGCCTACACAGCGGTACGATGTCCACACTTAATTTAACCATACCATTCCCGTTGTTACAACTATAAGACCGACTCCACCTATTACGCAGGATGACATCCCCGGGTTCAGGAAACAACTCACTGCCCTCCTAGTGGAGTCTCCACTGAACATGAAAGGACGGCGAAATGGCGAGGACTAAGATAGTGAAAGTCGTGAAGGAAGGATGAAGAGAGCTGAATGCTGTTACAATTTGCTACTTTATAAAGTTTACGCTCGTATTTTTGAAGTTCTGATTGAACTTTATAAAGTTTTACAATTTAGAATTTGCCACTTTGAACCATCCACTTGTAGGATTGCAGCTTACTTTGGGAGATGAACTAAATTTGTCTATGAACTATTGCATTTCTAGGCTTCCTGTAATGCTCTATCATGTATTTTAAAAGCATGCCTTGGGCAAGCTTCTATATCACCACCCTTCTCCAGACAAGGCATGTTCAAGTCATAAGCTAGTGTTGGTGTTGCTGTAATTCGTATGGTCAATCAGGTAATCAGTGCAAGATGCTTGTCATATGTGTGGATGGAACCGAGAGTGCATATGCACATTAGATGTTGTGAATAAAAGGTTGTGTGCTTGGTCAGTAATTCTAATATGCGAGGCCTCCATTGGCTATGTATCATATAATGTTCTCTTGCCATGTATGTGTTGAGTGTTGGTTAACAAAATGATAATGCTAAGTGAAATTCTTCAATATCAAACGAATTCTTTGTACAGAGTTTGTTAGTGTCTGTTTAAAGCAAAATATATTGTTTGTGTCTCCAAAACCTTCATATGACAAAAAAGTTCTATCAAATGTAGACATCATTACAAAGTGGGAACAAATACTGCAACGATGAATTTATGTTTACCTGCTAGTGCAAACCATCAAGTTCAGCATCAGAGAATTAACTCACATGCCATTTCAAGCAATGTTGAGCCAGCAGGTGCTACAGCTGGAAGAGGTGCCTGCAAAAGGTTTACATGTTAGTCTGGTTATCAATCTTACTTGGAATCTCAATTATCAGTGTATAATTTGAACCAGACTGGTATTTCAAAGTAAAAAATAAGTCAGCAAATAGATCGGTCTAACATCACTTGGTCATAATCTGTGAGTGAGAATTGAGATTTATATTTTACGGGACAATTGGTATTTACTTTGGGCCTGTCCGCCATTTCTAGATTTTTTGCCAAACAAGTCACGCTAGATCATAAAACGGACAAAGGGGGGGTTGGACTCCAAACATCAAGTTAAAAAGACATGGTTGGCTATCCAACATTACCCTATAACCTCGCAAAGCCAAGCCGGCATTACCATATTACCGCCCTAAACATACATCCTGTACACAGCTACAACTTCGACACCACACATATAACTAAGCAGCAACCCATGTCCTCTCCTAAGATAACCTGGATGCTCCTCTCAACTGATGTTAGTGACCAGCCATCTAACCTTCCATCACTCACAGTGGCAGACCACATATGTACATTCACAAAACTGAGCCAAAAGCCAGCTGTTATTTACACATGATCATCGCGCCCCATACATATAGGGCTGCTCTGTTCTCGACGCCCAAATAAAGAAACAGCGCCGACAAGGTGAAGGACAAACCAAGCATTACTTTCTGTATTTCACCATATCAGTGCTGCATTGCCTAGCCAAGCTCGTAGCTTTGTCGCATGACCAGCGTGTTACCGAGCCATGCTCGTAGCTGCGCCGCCTGGTCCAGCTCTGGAGCTGCCCCCTTCTCGTTGCTCACGCAAGTAACCTAGCAAGGTCTCAGCCTGCAAATCACACAACTGAACATATAAGTGGCTACGAAATTCAGGAACAATTTTTAGCTTCATCTAAACTAAATAGAAGGCAGTCATGGGGTGCGATCCCTATTTTTGAATCATTTAGTCATGACAAAGTAGACAGACTCTAATGGGGAAACTTATAATTATAAAGCACGTACATGAGTATTTCAGTGGGAAATCTCAAGCACATGGTTTTGCACGGAATTTTAAGTTTGATCGGTTTCTAATGACAGCAAGCATTGTTTGACCTGGAGGCCTCTTTGACCTGTAGGAGAGAGAGCACTCATCCTCCTGTACTTGCAAGGTTTAGCAGATCCTGGACTGTAAATAACAAGTGTGAAGTTAAACAAGTGCATATCTCGGCCATGTGAACTGAATGTACAAGTCAACACCTTCTTGATCAGTACTACCAGATAGAAGAAATCTACCAAACACTCAAGTACATGCACGCTCAAAGTGACGATTTCGTTCCACACTGTCCAGTACAATGACAGTTGCATCACAAGCTCAAACCTTAGACTGATATGTCAATAAGTACTCATACCAATCGCCAGTTGTTGCAAATAGAATAAAATTAAGCAAATCACATCCAATTTCAGCCTAATATTTGCAAGGAGGATTAGAACGTATACATACAGCTTGGCACGAGCAGAGCCGGACTGTGACAGCGCAATATTGGGAGCAGCGGCGTCGGGGGACGGCGAATCCTCCTCGAGCGCCTCAAATGGCAGCCCCCCGCCGGCGGCCGGCGGAACCCTAGTGAGCGCGGCCGTGGCCGCCAACTGGGTTCGGGCGGCGCGTGCTGCCGGAGGGGAGGTCGGCCCATGGCTCCGGCGTGGGCCGACGGCAGGGGAGCTCCGTGGAGAAGACGAGCCGAGAGAAGTCGGGGGTGAGCGCCGGCCTGTCCCGGAGCGCGACGGGGTCCAGGGGAGCAGCGGCGTCGGGGGACGGCGAATCCTCCTCGAGCGCCTCAAATGGCAGCCCCCCGCTGGCGGCCAGCGGAACCCTAGTGAGCGTGGTGGAGAACGAAGGCAAACGGTGGGGAACGAAATCGGATTTTTTTTTAGGGGAGGGAACGAAATTGGATGGGGAGGACGGGGTGGGCTAGTTGGACACGAGGGGCGGATGGGCCTGTTCGACACGCGGCCGGGCTGATGCCTTTTCTACCTCTGTCGATTTTTTCTCCCCAAAATGCCCTCAGAACATCTATACTGGAGGACGGGAGCTAACCAGTGTATGGTCTACCGCTCGCGCGAACTGGCGCAGTATGTGTCACCACACACCGTACGATTTCACGAACTGACGGTCATAATTTACCCCAGGGTACCAGAAAAGAGCTCTTCCGACGGGCCGGCTGGTGTGATCGCCAATCATGTCCTTGCCCATGACGTGGTCGACTACGTCCGCTTCCGTGCCGTGTGCCACGCTTGGCGGCGGTGTTGCACCGATCCGCGGGGGCTCGACGGCCTGGACCACCGTCTCCATCCCCGTCGCTGGATCATGCTCCGGGAGCAACTCACTCTCGCGCACCGGCGTCGCTTTCTTAACCTCTCCACTGGCGAGACCATACAAGTTGATCTTCCGGAGCTCAACGGCCACACGACGCTGACATCGACCGCTGACGGCGACCTCATTGTCACCGATTCTCTATCATTCATATTATGCTTCTCCTACCCTGGGATCATAGGAATTGCCAAGCCTGGTGATAAGTGTTGGAAGGTTATCGATAAGGACGACAACTGGAGATATAACACTCCGGTGATGTTCTTAGGCCACTTCTACTGCATCATTGGGAGAAAACTCATGGTATTGAAAATGAGCACACATCCACGGCTGGAGGTGGCTGCCAAGCTGGATATCCCATATTCCCCAATGACAGACACTCTGCACCTCGTGGACAATGGTGGGAAGTTGATGTTGGTGCACCGTGGGTGTCGACCCTCATATGAAGTGTATCGGCTGGATTTGGAAAAGAAGGCTCTATTTCTGGTCAAGGGATTCAGCAAGCGGGCGTTGTTCATCGGAAAGCGTTTCTCTTTTTCGGTCTGCGCAAGTGTTTTCCCCGTCATCAAGGATAGCACTATCTACTTGAGCTTTGATTTCCACGAGAGAACGTATTGGGAATTTGAGGCCTATTATGTGCCACATCGAAGGATCAGGCCCACTAACTACAAAGTCCGCGACAACTCCCAAGACTACTCGGATAGGGATTTGCCGTCGCCGCATAGTATTGCTGACTGTCTCTCCTTGTGCAACACTTTCAGGGCAAATCGCGTACGTGTAGCAACAATATTTTGAGTTGTATGTCTTTCCTGTTTAGCATTTGTACTTGAGCCTTTTACGAATAGTGTAGTTCAGCTAATTTCAAGGAGGTTGATTTTCTCTTGTAATCGTGTGCATGATCTATGTTTTTAGGCGTGTGCATTACCTTTTCTTCTATTAACTCAATGCATTTTTCTTTTTGCGGAAGAACTCAATGCATTGATATGCAAAGTTTGTATTCTTTTGCAAAAAACATGTTCATAAGATAAATGCTTTGGTAAATTGCCGACGAAGACACATATGCATCGAGGGCCATAGGTTACCATATAAGCATGTAGCGCAGAGAGTCAAGTGAAATGCACATTATATGATAGTTCTTCTCTTTGGAAGTAAATTAGGCAAAACCAAAACATCTGGGCAATGCAACTAAAAAAGCAAGGTCGGTGCTTCAGTTCTGCTCTGAGGATGGACCGAGGGATGATGGAGGTGACGGCCCTTGCAGCGTGCGGTGCTCACTGGGAGTGTGCCAGAACAGTGTGGGACCCAATCCAGGTAGTGGCTTGGATGGGACACCCGGCTTTAGATGTTAGGCTTTGGTGCGATATCTATTTGGTATTAGGCCCGGACATTCGGCACACCTTCATCAAGGAGATAGGAGTAGCAACGATGTTGCCAAGATGGTGGCTTCAGGCTTATTGATGTATCACCTTGTATGGTCTTTGTGAATAATTAATAATATGGCTGCATGCATCATTCAGATGCAGAGGCGGGGGTACTACCTACTTTTCTAAAAAAAATAGCAGTTGTTTCTTGTATTTTATCTCTTGATAAAAACAATTGTGATAACAAATGAACATGGTTGATACAAAACTCTGGATAAAACTTCGTTAAAAGAAGAAAAACAGTAAGGCCCGTTTGATAGCAAAGTATTTTTAAAGTATTCCGACAATACTGCAGTTTTCTAAAATATTATGGTTGTAATTACTGTGAGGTGTTTGACTGCCCAGAAAAACTGTGCTATTAATACTACGGTATTCCCAAAACCACAGTATTTTCTCTTTTTAAAAAAAAGAACTCCAGACCTCTTTTTTTTAAACAGAGCACGCGAAAAGAAACGGTTGCTGTTATCTTCTTCCTCGGTCCAAGCCCGTCTCCGCCCTGTTGTCCCTCGAGATCTTCTCCTTCGGCGGTCAT
The DNA here is from genome assembly GCF_018294505.1 of Triticum aestivum. NCBI lineage: Eukaryota > Viridiplantae > Streptophyta > Magnoliopsida > Poales > Poaceae > Triticum > Triticum aestivum. Next base: position 491,031,225 of record NC_057808.1, read on the forward strand.
GGACAAACCAAGAGACAGCAAAGGAAAATTAACAGTGAATACGCTGATCTTCATCCTCCCGCCTCTCCCCACAGGCCGCCCGTGTTCACCTACAAAGCTACAATAGAAGCTAGCACAAGGGATTTAATCCAGTTCACCACGCATGATTTAGCCACAAGTGCACGCTAGCACCCCATGGGTTACCTACGTGATATGTACCTTGTCGTAGACTATGCCCGTGGACACCGGCCGTGCCGCTCCGCGGCTGGCATGACGACGAATGCCGATGTCGGCACCCTGAAGCCTTGGAACGCAGTTATGGTGGAGGTGCTGCAGAGAAGCACCTGCGCGTGGCGGGACGACAATGCACGAGGGGTCACTATTAGAGAAGGCAGGCTTGCAGCAAGCTGTGGACACGACGAACGCCATCTTGGGCGCGCGGTTAGAGTTCACGGCCAGCTCCTAGTGCCCCTCCACGGCGGTGTGGACGAAGGCCAGGCCGTTCCAGTCCACGCACACTCGCGTAGCTTTGTCCCATGGAGCACCACTAGCAATGCCATACTGCAGTGCGTCAAGTGGTCGCTCCACCATGACTCAACGCTGACACAGAAGAAGGCCAAACAGTCTCATTGTGCGTCGTGGGCTATGTCGTGTTGCCGAACGTCGTCCATGGAAAGGTACAAGCTTTGTGAATGGCCATGCAGTGCCGTTCAATTTGTGCATGCAACGTCTAGCTAGGCGCTAGCTAAAACCCATTCTACATCGCTGCATACGGCAATGCCAAACAGGTCGCTGTATCGTCAATACTCTAAAATAGTTTGATATGTCAATACTGCGGTATCTTATGCCAACCGGCTAAAATACTACGGTTTTTCAATACTCTGTTTTTTGCAGTACTTTGTTATTAAACACAGCCTAAGGGGTGTAAATTTGTGGAGCTAGCGCGTTCATTTCAGCCACGAAATCTGAGGAAGAAATCCGATGTATTCATGGTACTATCCATAATACCTGCATCAACCGACCTTGGTCAAACGGTGACCTTGCATCAACTTGAGATATAGTGCGGTTTATCTTGCTACCTTGTTATGGCGCGCCTCTTCTCTCGGACATATGGCGTCCTGGATTCAATATGCTCGACGCATGGAATCATCCCGGCCTCATCGGGCACCGAACGGAACAGGACTCTGTGGAGTAGGATGGAGTAGTTCCATCAGGACTTTCGGTAGGATCAAACTGGAGGCGATCGAGCTCCCGGTTTGCGCCGTGCGCACTCGGAATCTCGGATGATGCCGGAGAAAGAGTGCCACGAGCCCGCCAGACGGCGGTCCAGGCGCCTACCGCACGCATGCTCGTTGTGCTCCTGCGTCAGCCCGGCTCTGACCATCAGCTAGCACTGCCTGTACAACGAGTCAACGACGAAGCTTTCTCGTGATTGGGGACCAAAGCGCCCACGCACAGTGCTCAATGGCCGCCGCACAGGCTCCATGGCAACAACCGAATCGTACGTACGTGCATCTTTCGCCTGGTTTTTTGAAGCTAAAATCTAGCATTTGACCTCCGTCTTCGGAACCTTGTTGTCGCAGGAGGAACTGGGCGACTCTTTCCGACGGGCCGGCCGGCGTGATCGCCGATCGTGTCCTTGCCCATGACGTGGCCGACTATGTCCGCCTCCGTGCCGTCTGCCGCGCATGGCGGCGATGTTGCACCGATCTGCGCGGGATCGATGGCCTAGACCTAGCGTCTCCATCCCCTACACTGGATCATGCTCCGAGAGCAACTTGTGCTTGCTCACCGACGCCGCTTCCTCAACCTCTCCACCACTAAGACCATAGAAGTGGATCTCCAGGAGCTAGCTCAACGGTCACAAGACGCTCCAGCCGGTGACCACGTTGCTGCCTTCGGATTATCACCCTCAACTTATTTTGGATGGCAAATTATTAGTGTGGGGTTCCTTTATTGTCATTAATTCTCTATCATTCATGATCTGCTTCTCTAGGTCCCTAGGCATTGCCAAGCCTGGTTTTTTTATAGAAAAGGATTGCCAAGCCTGGTGACGAGTGCTGGAAGGTCATACAATACGGAAGCTCGCCATATACTACTCCTTCGATTTTCTTGGGTCGCTTCTACTGTGTCATCCATGGCAGATCATGTGTTCGGCGGCATGTCATCTGGCTTTAGATCGGCGGCGGCGTCGAGGGCCTGATGGACTGCTTGGCGGCACCCATGGCAGATCTGTTCTGGCCGGTGTAGCCAGTGGTGGTGGTCATCTTCTTCGTCGGCGGTGGCCGGCCAGAAGCTTGGTGATCGGATCTCGAGATCCATCGTCTAGTCCCGGCTGCGAGTTGGGGAGACATGGTTGCCGGTGAAAACCGAGCCGACAGCAGGCGATGGCGGCGTTCTACGCCGTTACCTTGATGAAGGCATCGTCGTGTAACTACTGTCGACCCACTCGTGCTGCTCCGGGGGAAACCCTAGAATCTGGTGTTCTAGATCGGACGATGGCGGCACTGCGGTGTCGTTTCTCTCTTGGGAGCATCGTTTGTGGAGCAACGCTGGAAGTCAGAGGCAGGAGGTGGAGCGGCTTCGTCTTGCACGGAGTTTCGGTGGAGATGTCAAGTCATGCCTGACCGACAGGTGCTACGCTTTGTCATGCCTGGTCGGCAGGTGCTACGCACGACAGATCTTCCAAGGACTTCAAGCTGTGTCGGCTGGTGGTACTTGGCAGCATGGCGCTGAGGTGTATCAGTGGCGACCACGACGTGCTCAGCTGTTTGCGCACAGGGAGGAGGTGTCATTGGGCGCTGTTAGAATAATTCGAGGCACTCCGTCAATCTACCGAGGACCAAGCAATCACACGAGGCACGACACCGAGATTTGTTAACGAGGTTCGCCGATATGGCTACATCCCCGGGGCATGACTACGGGCGCTCCTCCCCATGACACCGTCACAATATCGCACCCTGGCCGCCCGGGCGTCGGCACACGCCGCCGGCTCCCCCGCGTGCCCGTGCTATTATGCTGGCATAGGTTACATCGTGTGTCTACCCCCGATCTAGAGGTGCGGTATTACTCCAAGTAATATTAGGACACAACTCCTACCCTGTCTACACACAGTACGACTCCAAGTCCAACTGTAACCTAACTTGTACAATAATATTCGACACAACTCTAACAAACTCCACCTTGGCGAATATTCTCCACCACCTCGAATTCGTCCGTGCGTCGAACCTCCATGTACATTGGACTTGAGATACGCCATGAGCACCGCTGCTACTCCCAGACTCCATGTGACTCCACCTGCAACTGTAGTCCCTTCTCGTCTTCTTCACAGTCAACACTCGAGCAAAATTACGTTCCTCATTACTCTACCTTGTGCTTCCAACTTTCGGAGTATCCGTTCAACGACATCACACACCGACCATTGTCTGCGTGACAAATGAACAACTCACATATTGGACGCCACATATAAGAGTTACGTGAACTCAACATCACCGCTCTTTCTGTACTGCTTGTCTAAAACTTGAAGGAATTTCACCGTCGCCCTGTATCACCCTGAGTCAAATTCGCAGTTGTCTCACCCTTCTTCCGGATAGTCTCTGACATGTCCCACCGCTATAGCACTTCACCTCCTTCTGCCTTGTCATCCGCACTTTGCCATGTGCACTGAACACCACAGAATATACGACCATGTACTCTCTCAGCTTTTGACAATTTTAAACTTTCCGCCACTTTCTCAGATTCTCCACGGTCAACTCTTGTCCATCAACTAGCACCGATAGACCCAGTCACCAACTTGAATCTAGTACTCGTCAACACTGCTTCAGCACCCCTGCACACTTTGCCTGACCACATGTCTGACCACCAGTGCCTTGGCCTGTCGCCGTGTCCTGTGCTTACCGCACGCCTCGCCGCTATCACCGCGTCGAGCCTCTGCTGTCCTAGTCGAGTCTCCCGGGTAGCTAGCCCACACTGCCTCAACCCCCACTGCAGAGAACCACCGATCATCACCGACCGATGCCGAGTATCACGTCTCCAACAGACCACTGGTACCCAGCCTGAAACCACGTGTCTCTCGCTATTCCCGCTGAAATAGGCTTCGACTCTCCGTTAACTTATGTCGTAGCCCCTCCATCAGCTCAGAGTGAAGTCTTCCGCCAGACTCCAGCTCCACCTTCAACATGACTCCATGTAGCTGCGCTATGCTACCCCCGCGCTCCGTCGATTTCAAACTCTCATGTGTGCACTGCCTTGAATCAACCCTGCGCCATAGTCTTGTCGAAGCCGCACAAGCCCTCAGGCCTGCACCACGTGTTTCCACGCCCCAGAAGTCGGCCACCATCAGCATCACGCTCCTATGTCGTTGTCGCTGAAATCACCACTGTCTTCTGCTTTGACCAACATCCACGTCGATCTGCCAGACTGTCCAGTCCAACCCAGCCGAAATTATCCGACTGCAATCATGCTTCACCCTGCGTCGTGTCCACCCGCACATCTCCATGCCTTGCTTAACGCCCTGTGTATGCATGATCCTGTCACGACGCACTCCAGACTCCTCCGAGCCTTATATGCACGCCGCCATCCTTGAAACTTTGTCCCAGATTCCTTGACAACTCCAAGATTACTCATTGGTCTTGCAATGGTAAGAGTATCCAGTCAATGTGCAAATTCGACCACGCCCACGTCCGCTTCAGTTTGCTTCACACAGCCACACCATGCATATACATAGCCTCATAATTTCCCGCATGTACACGTACCAACATGCACCCACCATGGGCGCCGTGGTGGCGTCGACGATAGCTAAACCGAGCAAGGTTGATGCATCAGTACAGTTCTGAAGATGGAGCGGTGGCAGTTGGCGGCGGCGGCCTCTGAGAGCACGCCGGACCAGTGTGTGCCCCAGACCCGGCAAGTGGCTAGGTTGGGGTCTCGGGTCTTAGATGTTAGGCTTGGCTGCGATGTCTGTTTGGTATTAGGCCCAGGCTATCTGCTCCCCTTCATCAACTGGATAGGTGTAGCGACATTTGTTGCTTAGACGGCGGCTTTAGTCTTACTGTTGTATGACTTTGTAAGGTCTCGTGAGAATAATTAATAAAGTGGTCGTATGCATCGCCCAGATGCAGAGGCCGGGGGTCATCCTCCTTTTCTAAAAAAACGTGAATTTCGAAAAGAAGGGTCTATTTCCGGTCAAGCGATTCAGCGACCGGGCATTGTTCATCGGAGAGCGGTTCTCATTTTCAGTGTGCACGAGAGTTTTCCCCTTCATTAAGGCTAGCAGTGTCTACTTGAGCTTTGATTTCTATGAGAGGGTCAATGGGAAAGTTGATGCCTATAATGTGCTGCGCCGAAGGACCGAACACAGTAAGTACGTCGTGTGGGACAACTCCCAAAATTGGCCGCATAGGGTCTTGTCGTCGCCGCATAGTGCTACCGACTGTCTCTCGTTGTGCAATACTCTCAGAGCAAATTCCCTACATTCAGAAGCAATAATTTGAGTTTTATGTTTCCCATTTTGGATTTCTACCTAGAGCCTTTTACAATTAGTGCTGTTTGGCTAATTGCGGTGAGGCTCGTCTTTCTTTTTCAAGTGTGTGTGTAGCGGGATGCCTATTACTTACATATCATTTTCTTCTATCAACTCAATGCACTAAGAGGCAATTTTTTTGCGTTTTCACGAAAATCTTGTTCACATGAGTAGCTACTTTGTTGAATTGTAGCTGAAGACACATATGCATTGAGGAGTTGTATGTTAATATGATGTAAGCTTCTAGTGTGAAGAGTAGCTAAACACACATTATAGGACACATTTTCTTTTAGGAAGTAAATCAGGTAAAACTAAAAAATTTGGGCAACTTGACTAGCCATCAACAAACGCTTGTGGGGCGGTTGTGCCGGAGCGAGTACCACCCTAACTACCGCTCCAGGGTGATTCCTCTCTGTTTGGTGGCGTGGTACTGAGCGGTGGTTACACGGTAGTTCCAGTTATTGTATAATATAAGCGGTACTACCGCTAGAAGATCAAGCCGGAAGCAAAGTGATCGGCACCTTGCCAACTCCATATCGTGAAGATCAAGATGCCGCCCTCAATCCTTTGCCATATTATTTTTCTTCCATGCGAATTTCCTCAAGAACCATCACCAATTCACACAGGTGCTTGCCTAGACCGCTGCTAGCCCTCCCCAACTCCGTCAACAAATCCTGCCAAATCTCCTCCGTTTTTAATTCTCCTCAATGGCTGGTGGTGCTGGCGGGCGTGGCGGGTTGCCTCCGCGCAAGCTTCCACGACACGACACGGAAGCTGGCAGCTCCAAACAGCCCGTTGTCGAGCCATGGTGCTCGAAGCAAGCGCGGGACCATGGCCGGCTCCCGGAGCGGCAGGCGGAGCCCTTGGGACGGCTTCCGCGAGCTCCACGGCCAACTCTTTCCGCATTTTCAGAGGTGTCGGGAGGGCGATGCGGAGATCATCGCCGCGGAGAAGGCTTTGGCGGCTAGAGAAGAAGGTGCCGCCGACCGTCTCGCCGCCACCAAGGAAAAGGCTGACCTCGCGAACACGCTCCGCAAGTCTGCCACCAAGTTCTACCTAAGCGTCGACGAGTTACCGTCAACTTTATGATTAATTTGTAGCGTGAAGTATGTATTTCCTATGTATGTAGTATGGTTGTGATGAACTATTTTCTTTCGCGGAGATATTTTTAAATATACAGTATGAGATTTACGGGATTTGTTCCACCGAGGCCTTTATGTTCCCGCAAAATCATTTTCAAGGAAACCTAAATCGATGGGCAGTACCGGATTTTAGCGAATGTGCTCGAGATGCTCTTAAAGCAAGTATAATAAGGTGATATAGGCGGGTTGTAAGGCTTTAACTATTATATCTTTGCTGAGTTGGATGAGAGAGAATAGGAGAGAAGGTAAGCGGGCTGTAGAATTACAGTCGACTGTAGCACGGGCACCAAGAAGCTATATGAGAGTGTATGGTGGATCATGTGGTAGAAAAGTAGTACTTTCTTGTAGCCCACTACTATACATGTTGGTTATTATATGGCTATAGATGACATGGCAACATGTATGCTCTTAGAGGTTCAGTTAGAGGAGACATTTTATCGCCATCCTGCCATCAGTGATAGAGCCAAGTGTCGCCCGCCCATCACTCAGATCAAATTCGTTGGCGGTTTTTCAAAGTCCTAAACTGAGTGTGCAACTGGTACATAAAGTCAATCAAGAGTTCCAAGTTCCGAGGAGCTACTATACTATGGCACCGTGTACACTTTCGATCGACCTACTCCTCCTAGACTTTACGCCAGTCCGCGAGGAACCTTTTGCTCCACATACCTCGCCTCCTCCCGATCCGCTCATGAAGCCGCCGCTGCTGTCGCTCGCCGTCGTCCTCATCTCGTGCCTCATGTATAACACGGGCGCCTCCGGCGTCCCCGAGGCCGACCACCACGCACAGCGGTTCCATTCCATCTTCAGCTTCGGCAGCTCGTACTCGGACACGGGCAACTTCGTCCTCCTGTCCGCCGGCTTCCCCTTCAGCCCCTTCAACAACTCTCCCTACGGGGAGACCTTCTTCCGTCGCCCCACCGGCCGGCCTTCCGACGGCCGCCTCATCATCGACTTCATCGGTACGGTACAAATTTTCTGCATGTCAAGTAAATAGTCGCTGAATACATGCCGCGTTCTTGCTGATTTCTTGTTTGCACATGATATGCGCAGCGGAGGCGCTGGAGCTCCCGCTGGTGCCGCCTTTCATGTCCAAGGCAGGGAACTTCACCCAAGGAGCCAACTTCGCCATCGTCGGCGGCACGGCGCTTGACGTCGGGTTCTTCCTGCGGCACAACTCTGGTAGCGTGCCGCCGTTCCGGAGCTCCCTGCGCGCGCAGATAGGGTGGTTCCGGAAGGTCGTGAAGCAGTCGCTCAGCTGCAACACCACCGCACAATGCAGGGAGCGCCTCGCGAGGTCTCTGTTCGTGGTAGGCGAGTTGGGCCTCACCGACTACAGCTACATCCTCTCCGGCGGGAAGAGCCTGCAGGAGGCCAAGTCCTTTGTGCCGGACGTTGTGCAGGCCATCATCAGAGGCGTCGAGGTGACAGACACTCCACTTCGTGGCAAATTACTTGTCACTTTGCACGTTCCTTCTTAATTATATATGCTTAATTAGCACTTTGATACGTGCAGAGGCTCGTGGAGGAAGGAGCGAGGTACGTGGTAGTATCAGGGACGCCGCCGATGGGGTGCACGCCGATGGCGCTGACAAAATACGCCGTGGCGGCGAACGCGACGGAGTACGACCGCCGGACGGGGTGCCTGCGGCGGCTCAACGGCCTCTCGCAGTACCATAACTGGATGCTGCAGGAGAGCGTGAGGCGCGCGCGTGTGAAGTACCCGGGGACGACGCTGGTGTATGCCGACTACCACAAGCCCGTGGCGCGGCTCATCCGGCGCCCGGGAAAGCTCGGTAATTAAGTTTACTCTCGGACTCCATTCTTTCGGCGTCGTTAGTCTTGATTCATTTGCTAGAAACAAGGCACATTTTAGTTTCATTTCTCGATTGTACGTAGTGTTGATCGATCGTGATCAGGATAGCTGCTAGCTGTAGCAATGTATAGTCTTGCATGCATGTGTGATCTCTGACTACTAGCTAGTAGTTCATCATGTGGCGACGTGACCACGAATTCACGCGCGCAGTGGCCTTTAATTAAGGAACAAAGTCAAAACTTGTTCATGAGACAAAAAGCAAACGGAGCTAGTACTAGGATCAACTGCAGACGTGCACCATCAAGAAGATCTGCGGTGGCCCGCGCGCCATGTGGGGGTGGTAATTAAACGATATTCGGTCCAACAAGAGAGATTCGCTTGGCATGCCGATCGAGAAGGTACTAGTACAACCATGGCAAAGCGCGGGCAGCACTTAAATTTTGTTGGGTTGGGTGTACGTGGGTACCCCATGCAAAAATGGTTTTTCAAGATATATAGGTCAACTCTGTAAACATTAGTTAATTGACCCCTGATTGACAGTAATAGTGCCAAAAGTGCTCTTAAATTACAGGACGGAGGAAGCAGTAGATAACTATGGATGGTCTGCACTGCAGGGTTCACAGCGGAGCCCCTGCGAGCGTGCTGCGGCGGGGGCGGCCGGTACAACTACAACATGGACGGATCGGCGTGCGGCTTGCCCGGCGCGACCGCCTGCAGCGACCCATCTACCCACCTCTTCTGGGACGGCATCCACTACACCGAGGCCGCCAACAAATACATCGCCCACGGCTGGCTCACCGGACTCTACGCCCATCCCGCCATACTCAGCTTGCCGCAATAGATACACGATACCGTAGCTTGTAGTACTAGTGGTATGCAGCTTCAAAATGGTCAATATAGTTTAGCCTTTTAATGTTTTAAGATGAGGAAACTAGTTTCCTTTTGGAGACAAATCAAGCGAAGCTTTTATTATGACATCACAATGTTTACAGGGACGAAAAGAAAATCATCAGGTTGCCCTAACCAGACATGATGGCCAACCCCAAATATAAAGTATGCTTCGCTAGATTGTGAGCTTCGAAATTCAAGCTTCTAAACTCCTAAACTCAGATGAGTAAATTGATTAGTTTATGTCTATGAGCTAGCACAGCAGTTTGTCTCTTTTTGTGGGGGGCTGCAAGAATTTCCTACTACTTTTATAGCATTGTTGTAGTTCTCGAGGTCTTTTTCCTTTCTGTGATGCCTTTTGAAAAGAATTGTTCGAGGTGTCCATGTATTGTTTTACCCGCATTTGCGTATGATTAAGTCAGTTTTATTCATTATTCCCAGTTTCATCTAAATTATGAGCATTTCAGCTCATATAGGCAGGTCAATGTGTACTGCTGATAATTTCAAAGCGTGCATAAGGTTCGGTTCCACATTGATAAGGCATCATTTGGACCTCCCCCCCCCCCCCCCCCACACCCTTACTGTATGGTTTTCCTTGTTGACTCAATGGAGAAAAAACTAACAAAGAACTACAAGTCTTCACGCTCCAATTTTCAACGGGCAAACCAAATACTTCATTGTTGTCACGACATTTTTAGGGGTCATACACCGTCGGTTAAACTAAATCCTTAGGTGCTTCCACATGTGTATACTTATAAACAAAGTAGTCCCTTAACCACTTCTGTCATTAATCAGCCAAAACCTACAAGGGGCACTAAATGCACTTACAGTCTCCCCTTTTTAGTGATTGCCGACAAAATAGTAAAAAAATTGTTGTTGAAAGTAAAACTTGAGGATATTTATTTCATGTATAGAGAAAACTCTCCTTGAAGACGTGCATATTGAAGAATTTGTGGGAGATATGCCCTAGAGGCAATCTTGTGATGATGATATTTCCCTATGTATTTGTGAGTGTTTTGTACTGTCTTTGAACATCATCAGTGATATGTATCAATAAGTATGTGACTTGTTTGTGGAACTATATATTGTATGATGATCGTGCTAATAGTCCCTAGTTGATAAGGTTATGCGGACACATATCCTTTGACTAGTATATGATTCGGTTGATGATCTATCTATTATGGATGGAGCCCTCACTCAACCGACTTGAAACAAGGTTCTATTAGGCTTGCAGGGCTTAAAAAAGAATGAGCTACACAAGTCATGTGCATAGAGATGCTGAACTGATAGTATGGACTTAGGGATGGAGATTACCGTGTCGGACAGACCCACTCTGAGACACGGCGAGCTATTTTGTCATCTGTTAGTCTCAATTACAAATGTATATGCCATGTCCTAGACCCGAGGTCCTCGCATGTTCTCGGGATGATGATAGACTCACTTAGGGTCTATCAGTAATTAGGAAGTTATAAAGATAGCTTTCGGGTGAGTCATGAGACATGCCGCGAGACATGGTTTATCAAGATGGGATTTGCCCCTCCTATACGGAGAGATATTCTCTGGATCCTCTCGAGTGATCGGAGTCGGAAAACATGGCCATGCGACTTGGGGTAAGTGTTAACCCGGTTTAGGAATCTGTATTACAGTTTCGTGAAGAGAGGTCAAGTTACCATAAGGCTGAAAAGTAATTGCTTTGAGCTCAACCACATATATCGTGAAGCAAAAGGAATGTCGCATATGACATGTTCTCGAGGTTCGTCTAACATCTTTACGCACACATGAGAGTTGACATGTTCTAAATGGGAAGAACGTTGAAGCTCCACCGCGCCTTAACACCTTCCATGGCGCTGGCGGCCTCCCGGTTCTCGCGGTCAAGCCAGTGCATCTCCTCCCTAGCTGCTGCTCCAGGCGCCGCCTTCACAGCTCGCACCTCGCCCATCACGCCCATTAGGGGGAAAGAAAAAGGAAAGGGAGCCAGGCATGGGGAAAGGCGGCATAAGGAGACGGGGCCGACGAGAGCAAGAGATGGGCCGACGACGGCAAAGGAGGAACGAATGTGTGGGGGTGATTGTTATAGGAGCGGCAGTGGAGGAGAAAACGGGGGAGAATAAACGTGTGGGGCTTGAGGGGAAGAAAGAAGAAAGAGAAGAAAACCTCTATCCAAGCGGTGGATCTTTTTTTACACTGAGTCAAAGCGGTGGGGCGGTGAACTAATGAAATCTAGGCCCAACAAAAACCGGTGGCGAACAGAGAGAAAAAACAGGCAGTAAACCAGATGAAAAACTGAATGCACGTGTCGCTAGAATAGGAGGCATCGCTCAGCAACGAAAACGCAGCGGATTGCTCCCTGCTTAGTCCATGTGCATGTGTTTGCAGATAATTAACACCTTTCTCTTTTATTGATGCATGATGTATACTAAAAGATTACTATCTCATCCAGACACCCCTTCCTATGGAATATATCTAGCAGCGTTTTTATATAAAAGGCATGCTGCTAACATTTTATTTAATAGTAAATTCACTTTAAATTTGTAAACAAACCCAACTAAATGCTAAAATTGCAGACGTAACTCTGAATTGTCTATATTTCATGTGTACAAACTGTCAAAATCAAATAACTAACAACACTACCTTCTCTTTCTCAAAATTGCCACTCGCTTAGTGTCACTAGGTGTCTCTCTTTTGTAATACTTTCATATTGTATTCAATATATTTAGCAACAATACTAATTTGAATTGAATATTTCATGAACAACCATAAATTTTGAAGGAATATGTGGTTTGAGGGTAGAAGGAAGTTATGCATCAAGGCAACTGAAATAATGTAGGTTTTCCATGAGAATAGAATGGAGACAACGATTAGGGTAAGGTAAGAACACCGGAATAAATATTGAGTGCATATATCTGCCCTCTTTATTTATTAATAATCAATTTTATTTTTAGTTGGGATGTACCAAAGCAAAGCTAGAAATTGCACACACATAATTTTTATTCATGTGCACAACTTTCACAAAGAACTAACAACATGTATGCACTAAATTTCTCTCCGCATGCATGTTTCCACATCACCTCAATAGGTGATATTCGTCCGACCAAAATTGTGTGACGTTAGATTTCATGCATGTACTCACAAGTTACTTCTTTGCATTAATCCATCCGTGCATACCATGCCACCTAATCAAGCCAGGCATGCATTTTAGTCATGGGTTAAAAAAATTGCACTGAATTTTGTGTGGTCATGGAAGGTATATGTGGTGGACGCTGGGAGAAAAATATATAGTTAATGCTTGGCGTTGAGTTTAGTTCAATTCAAAAGTTTTTTGGTTCTTCAAATACACACAATGTACGTGTCCAATGTCTTATAGTGCAATATATACGATCGGGTGCATATTTACAAAGAACGATGCAGTACTGTAGCCATTAGAGTGCTGTAATGTTGTAGCTTGTAGGTGTGCAATTAATGTACACATTCATTTTTGGATCTGGTGTCATATCTTCAAGATATATACAATTAATGTAATGTTGTAGTTTATAGATTTGTCGATAAATGTACACATTCATTTTTTTTTGAAGCAAAACAATATCTTCAGGATATATACAACTAATGTATGCATAACATGTAGATGTGGAACTAATGAACACATTTAGTGTTCGATGTTATTGCATATCTTCGAGATATACACAATTGATGTATGTATAGTGTGTACATATAGAATTCATGTACACATTCATTATTTAATGAAATGTCCTATCTTCAAGATATACAAGTAATGTATGGTGTAGCCTCTGGATGTGCAATTAATGTACACATTAATTTTTTGATACGATACTATAGCTTCAAGATATACAGCTAATGTATCTATCATATCTCAAACAATGCTATATAAACCAAACCATAGCTAACAAAATCATGTATCCCACACATTCACAAAGAAGCCACACAAATCCTATATTGCACCATTCTAACAACAAAGGGAAAAGAAGGCGGTGTAACATAGTAATAGCCATGGCAAAACTCATGTGCTTATGTTTCATCATCCTCGCCATTGCAGTGGCCGTGTCGGCCGATGAATGCAAGGGTGACCGACAGGACATGATCAAGGAGTGCGGCCAGTATACGAAATGGCCAGCAGAGCCAAAGCTAGACCCATCGAAGGCGTGTTGTGCTGTGTGGCAGAAGGCGAACATCCCATGCCTTTGTGCCGGTCTCACCAAGGAGAAAGAAAAGATATGGTGTATGGAGAAGGTCGGCTATGTTGCCAATTTCTGCAAGAAGCCATTCCCACATGGCTACAAGTGTGGAAGTAAGTGAAATATATTAAGGGACTTACGATGATGGGCATTGCTTGCATGCAGTTTTGATATCAAATTTTCTTCTAATTCACACGGTTTTGTTATTAGTTAAGCAATTTATATGCATGTTGTGCTCTTCTAATCACATGTTTGGTCAAACTGATTGATGCAGGTTACACTTTCCCTCCTCTGGCGTAGTGATGCTATTTTAGTCGCGGGAGGAGAACCGTTGGTTTTTACTTTCATGTGTCTGGCCTCACAACAACTTCTCTTTCAGATATGTAATTGATGAGGTTGTGCTTAGGATAGTTTATGTTAAGCGCCATGTATGAGACAAATAATGAATAAAGTCTTCTCCTCAAATTGTCTAAATTGTGTTTGTTCATATATCATTAGTTTGGTTCTATTTATGGCTCATGGCTAGTGAAGGGATCAAGGATATTAGAAGAAATTGGTGTTGTTAAAGCAACAACGCTCATATGTGTTGTAGGGTGGAACCCTAGATGGAGATATTTCACGAATTGGAGGGGGAATCCCCAAGAACACGAAGAACACAAGAGAGGGAAAACACTCAAATTGACTAGATCCAATCACACATATGCTAGATCCAAGAACACACAAGAGGTCTCAATGATTCAAAGACAACAAAGGAAAGATACAAGGTACTAGTTCATCCCAATCCTATGAGGAGAGAGGTCTTGATGATCCTATGATGGGGATCCTTCTCCAAGAGGAGGCCTTGATATCCACAAGTGGATCTTCTCCCTTAGGAGGTCATGATCTCCATGAGGAGGAAGATGAGCAAAGCTCTCTCTTTGTCTATCAAATACTTTGCTATCCTCTAAATGAACTAGGGAAGGGGTATATATAGTCTAGAGACGAAATGAGAGGAAGAGGGGGATACAAGGGACCAAATCCCAAAAGTGCACGCAGGCACGCGGAGGGGTCCGGGCACCCGGAGTGCGAGGGGCCGGGCACCCGGTCCGGTCAGAGGTAGGCACCGGGGGAGGGGCCGGGCACCCGGGGTGCGAGGGGCCGGCCACCCGGACCAACCAGGGGGGCACGCCCTTGGAACTGAAGAGGCCGAGCACCCGGGGGAGATGGCAGGCGGCACCGGGCGAGAGGGCCGGGCACCCGGGGCCGGCTGGGGCAGCGCCCAGGGGGGCCGGGCACCCGGGGCTGGCAGGGGCCGCGCCCAGGTTGAGGTCGGGCACCCGGGCCCAAAGTGGCCGGGCACCCAGAGTGTCCAGGTTCTCCACTTCTTCATTCTTCATGATCCTTCCCTTCCTTTCCTCTTCCATTGTCGCTTGTACCTCCGTCCTTGCCTCTTCACGGTCTTCTTCTTGATACCTAAGAGTGCATAACGCTTCTGATTGAGGTAGAACCCAATTCACGAGTGAATCCGAATGAAACTCGAAGTGGAAAGAGTTAACCTCGGTTTCGATGGCACGTGCGTGTGCTCTTGTCCTAGGTCCTCTCCGTGCTTGCGGTGGTGGTGTGACGTCCATGGTGATGGTCGAGGGATGCTCCGCATCAATATGCTTCTTACCTCCAAAGTTAATGGGTGTAGTTATGGCTGAGCTCAACCAATTTCTCGCCTTTGTTACCTGAATTCCTAGCTGATGCAAAACTCCATATACAAATTAATTTGCTAAAAGTGAAGAGACATAGAGGAAAGGGAAGAGAAAGATAAGTGGTATATTCAGTTAGGTGTATTAATCCGCCCACAAATCCGATATAGTTTGATTGTGCCATATTACTTTGATTTTGTGATGCATGCACTTTCTGTGTTGTCCATTATATACACTACCAGATTATAAACTATCATATAGCTTATATTTTTAATGAGTTAGTGAAATTTTAATATATTTTGAAAAATGATACAACCATCACAAAAGTTTGTAATAGTAATAGTTTGGTCACCTCATTGGAGCGCGACTTAATCCTATTTTGAGATCACAATGGTAGAACTGACTCGACTACCGACTAGGCCTAGCCTTGAGACTCTCATTCTCCCGACGAGTGAACTATTTTGACTAGTAGATAGGACCACTTAAGGTTCCTTTTAGCTCTCTTTTTTAACTTGGACTTTCATTGGCTTGGAGTTGTTGATGTCCATGTAGACCCTGTTGGGGAACGTAGTAATTTCAAAAACTTTCCTACGCACACGCAAGATCATGGTGATGCATAGCAACGAGAGGGGAGAGTGTTGTCCACGTACCCTCGTAGACCGACAGCGGAAGCGTTATCACAACACGGTTGATGTAGTCGTACGTCTTCACGATCCGACTGATCAAGTACCGAACGCACGGCACCTCCAAGTTCTACACACGTTCAGCTCGATGACGTCCCTCGAACTCCGATCCAGCCGAGTGTTGAGGGAGAGTTTCGTCAGCACGACGGCGTGGTGACGATGATGATGTTCCACCGACGCAGGGCTTCGCCTAAGCTCCGCAACGGTATTATCGAGGTGTAATATGGTGGAGGGGGGCACCGCACACGGCTAAAATATCGTATATCAAGTGTGTTTATGGGGTGCCCCCTGCCCCCGTATATAAAGGAGCAAGGGGAAGAGGACCGGCCAAGGGGAGGTGGCGCTCCCAAGGGGTGAGTCCTACTCCCACCGGGAGTAGGACTCCTCCTTTCCTTGTGGGAGTAGGAGAAGGGAAGGGGGAAGGACAAAGAAGGAAGGGGGCGCCCCCCTCCCTAGTCCAATTCGGACTAGCCCATGGGGAGGGGTGCGGCCACCCTTTGGGGTCTTTTCCTCCTTTCCCGTATGGCCCATTAAGGCCCAATACGAATTCCTGTAACTCTCCGGTACTCCGAAAAATACCCGAATCACTCGGAACCTTTCCGAAGTCCGAATATAGTCGTCCAATATATCGATCTTTACGTCTCGGCCATTTCGAGACTCCTCGTCATGTCCCCGGTCTCATCCGGGACTCCGAACTCCTTCGATACATCAACATACATAAACTCATAATAAAACTGTCATCGTAACGTTAAGCGTGCGGACCCTACGGGTTCGAGAACTATGTAGACATGACCGAGACACCTCTCCGGTCAATAACCAATAGCGGGACCTGGATGCCCATATTGGCTCCCACATATTCTACGAAGATCTTTATCGGTCAGACCGCATAACTACATACGTTGCTCCCTTTGTCATCGGTATGTTACTTGCCCGAGATTCGATCGTCGGTATCTCGATACCTAGTTCAATCTCGTTACTGGCAAGTCTCTTTACTCGTTCCGTAATACATCATCCCGCAACTAACTCATTAGTCACAATGCTTGCAAGGCTTATAGTGATGTGCATTACCGAGTGGGCCCAGAGATACCTCTCCGACAATCGGAGTGACAAATCCTAATCTCGAAATACGCCAACCCAACAAGTACCTTTGGAGACACCTATAGAGCACCTTTATAATCACCCATTTACGTTGTGATGTTTGGTAGCACACAAAGTGTTCCTCCGGTAAACGGGAGTTGCATAATCTCATAGTCATAGGAACATGTATAAGTCATGAAGAAAGCAATAGCAACATACTAAACGATCGGGTGCTAAGCTAACGGAATGGGTCATGTCAATCACGTCATTCTCCTAATGAGGTGATCTCGTTAATCAAATGACAACTCATGTCTATGGCTAGGAAACATAACCATCTTTGATTAACGAGCTAGTCAAGTAGAGGCATACTAGTGACACACTGTTTGTCTATGTATTCACACATGTATTATGTTTCCGGTTAATACAATTCTAGCATGAATAATAAACATTTATCATGATATAAGGAAATATATAATACTTTATTATTGTCTCTAGGGCATATTTCCTTCAGTCTCCCACTTGCACTAGAGTCAATAATCTAGTTCACATCACCATGTGATTTAACATCAATAATTCACATCACCATGTGATTAACACCCATAGTTCACATCTCTATGTGACCAACACTCAAAGGGTTTACTAGAGTCAATAATCTAGTTCACATCGCTATGTGATTAACACCCAAAGAGTAATAAGGTGTGATCATGTTTTGATTGTGAGATAATTTTAGTCAACGGGTCTGTTACATTCAGATCCGTAAGTATATTGCAAATTTCTATGTCTGCAATGCTCTGCACGGAGCTACTCTAGCTAATTGCTCCCACTTTCAATATGTATCTAGACCGAGACTTAGAGTCATCTAGATTTAGTGTCAAAACTTGCATCGACGTAACCCTTTACGACGAACCTTTTGTCACTTCCACAATCGAGAAACATATCCTTATTCCACTAAGGATAATTTTGACCGCTGTCCAGTGATCTACTCCTAGATCACTATTGTACTCCCTTGCCAAAGTGTAGGGTATACAATAGATCTGGTACACAGCATGGCATACTTTATAGAACCTATAGCCAAGGCATAGGGAATGACTTTCATTCTCTTTCTATCTTCTGCCGTGGTCGGGCTTTGAGTCTTACTCAATTTCACACCTTGTAACACAGGCAAGAACTCTTTCTTTGACTGTTCTGTTTTGAACTACTTCAAAATCTTGTTAAGGTATGTACTCATTGAAAAAACTTATCAAGCGTCTTGATCTATCTCTATAGATCTTGATGCTCAATATGTAAGCAGCTTCACCGAGGTCTTTCTTTGAAAAAACTCCTTTATGCTTTGCAGAATAATTCTACATTATTTCCGATCAACAATATGTCATTCACATATACTTATCAGAAATACTGTAGTGCTCCCACTCACTTTCTTGTAAATACAGACTTCATCGCAAGTCTGTATAACACTATATCCTTTGATCAACTTATCAAGGTGTATATTCCAACTCCGAGATGCTTGCACCAGTCCATAGATGGATCGCTGGAGCTTGCATATTTTGTTAGCACCTTTAGGATTGACAAAACCTCCTGGTTGCATCATATACAACTCTTCTTTAATAAATCCATTAAGGAATGCAATTTTGTTTATCCATTTGCCATATTTCATAAAATGCGGCAATTGCTAATATGATTCAGACAGACTTAAGCATAGATACGAGTGAGAAACTCTCATCGTAGTCAACACCTTGAACTTGTCGAAAACCTTTTGCGACAATTCTAGCTTTGTAGATAGTAACACTACTATCAGCGTCCGTCTTCCTCTTGAAGATCCATTTAATCTCAATGACTCGCCGATCATTGGGCAAATCAATCAAAGTCCATACTTTGTCCTTATACATGGATCTCATCTCAGATTTCATGGCCTCAAGCCATTTTGCGGAATCTGGGCTCATCATCGCTTCCTCATAGTTCGTAGGTTCATCATGGTCAAATAACATGACCTCCAGAACAGGATTACCATACCACTCTGGTGTGGATCTCACTCTGGTTTACCTACGAGGTTTGGTAGTAACTTGATCTGAAGTTTACATGATCATCATCATTAACTTCCTCACTAATTGGTGTAGGAGTCACAGGAACAGATTTCTGTGATGAACTACTTTCCAATAAGGGAGCAGGTACAATTACCTCATCAAGTTCTACTTTCCTCCCACTCACTTCTTTCGAGAGAAACTCCTTCTCTAGAAAGGATCCATACTAAGCAACGAATGTCTTGCCTTCGGATCTGTGATAGAAGGTGTACCCAACTGTCTCCTTTGGGTATCCTATGAAGACACATTTCTCCGATTTGGGTTTGAGCTTATCAGGATGAAACTTTTTCACATAAGCATCGCAACCCCAAACTCTAAGAAATGACAACTTTGGTTTCTTGCCAAACCTCAGTTCATAAGGCGTCGTCTCAACGGATTTTGATGGTGCCCTATTTAACGTGAATGTAGCTGTCTCTAATGCATAACCCCAAAACGATAGTGGTAAATTGGTAAGAGACATCATAGATTGCACTATATCCAATAAAGTATGGTTATGACGTTCGGACACACCATTATGCTGTGGTGTTCCAGGTGGCGTGAGTAGTGAAACTATTTCACATTGTTTTAACTGAAGGCCAAACTCGTAACTCAAATACTCTTCTCTACGATCAGATCGTAGAAACTTTATTTTTCTTGTTACGATGATTTTCCACTTCACTCTGAAATTACATGAACTTTTCAAATGTTTCAGACTTATGTTTCATTAAGTAGATATACCCATATCTGCTCAAATCATCTGTGAAGGTGAGAAAATAACGATATCCGCCACGAGCCTCAATATTCATTGGACCACATACATCTGTATGTATGACTTCCAACAAATCTGTTGCTCTCTCCATAGTTTCGGAGAACGGCGTTTTAGTCATCTTGCCCATGAGGCATGGTTCGCAAGCATCAAGTGATTCATAATCAATTGATTCCAAAATCCCATCAGTATGGAGTTTCTCCATGCGCTTTACACTAATATGACCTAAACAGCAGTGCCACAAATAAGTTGCACTATCATTATTAACTTTGCATCTTTTGGCTTCAATATTATGAATATGTGTATCACTACGATCGAGATCCAACAAACCATTTTTGTTGGTGTGTATGACCATAAAAGGTTTTTATTCATGTAAACAGAACAACAATTGTTCTCTAACTTAAATGAATAACCGTATTGCAATAAACATGATCAAATCATATGCAAACACCAAATAACATTTATTTAGTTTCAACACTAATCCCGAAAGTATAGGGAGTGTGCGATGATGATCATATCAATCTTGGAACTACTTCCAACACACATCGTCACCTCGCTTTTTACTAGTCTCTGTTTATTCTGCAACTCCCGTTTTCGAGTTACTACTCTTTAGCAACTGAACCAGTATCAAATACTGAGGGGTTGCTATAAACACTAGTAAGTACACATCAATAACATGTATATCCAATATACCTTTGTTCATTTTGCCATCCTTCTTATCCACCAAATACTTGGGGCAGTTCCGCCTCCAGTGACCAGTCCCTTTGCAGTAGAAGCACTTAGTCTCAGGCTTAGGTACAGACTTGGGCTTCTTCACTTGAGTAGCAACTTGCTTGCCGTTCTTTTTGAAGTTCCCCTTCTTCCCTTTGCCCTTTTCTTGAAACTAGTGGTCTCGTCAACCATCAACACTTGAAGTGGTCTCGTCAACCATCAACACTTGAAGTGGTCTCGTCAACCATCAACACTTGATATTTTCCTTGATTTCTACCTTCGTCGATTTCAGCATCACGAAGAGCTCGGGAATTACTTTCGTCATCCCTTGCATACTATAGTTCATCACGAAGTTCTACTAACTTGGTGATGGTGACTAGAGAATTCTGTCAATCACTATTTTATCTGGAAGATAAACTCCCACTTGATTCAAGCGATTGTAGTACCCAGACAATCTGAGCACATGCTCACTAGTTGAGCAATTCTCCTCCATCTTTTAGCTATAGAACTTGTTGGAGACTTCATATCTCTCAACTCGGATATTTGCTTGAAATATTAACTTCAACTCCTGGAACATCTCATATGGTCCATGACGTTCAAAACGTCTTTGAAGTCCCGATTCTAAGCCGTTTAAGCATGGTGTACTAAACTATCAAGTAGTCATCATATTGAGCTAGCCAAACGTTCATAACGTCTGCATCTGCTCCTGCAATAGGTCTGTCACTTAGCGGTGCATCAAGGACATAATTCTTCTGTGCAGCAATGAGGATAATCCTCAGATCACGGATCCAATCCGCATCTTTGCTACTAACATCTTTCAACATAATTTTTTTCTAGGAACATATCAAAAATAAACACATGGAAGCAACAACGCGAGCTATTGATCTACAACATAATTTGCAAAATACTATCAGGACTAAGTTCATGATAAATTTAAGTTCAATTAATCATATTACTTAAGAACTCCCACTTAGATAGACATCCCTCTAATCATCTAAGTGATTATGTGATCCAAATCAACTAAACCATGTCCGATTAACACGTGAGATGGAGTAGTTTCAATGGTGAACATCACTATGTTGATCATATCTACTATATGATTCACGCTCGACCTTTCGGTCTCTGTGTTCCGAGGCCATATCTGTATATGCTAGGCTCTTCAAGTTTAACCTGAGTATTCCGCGTGTGCAACTGTTTTGCACCCGTTGTATTTGAACATAGAGCCTATCACACCCGATTAACACGTGGTGTCTCAGCACGAAGAACTTTCGCAACGGTGCATACTCAGGGAGAACACTTTTATCTTGAAATTTTAGTGAGAGATCATCTTATAATGCTACCGTCAATCAAAGCAAGATAAGATGCATAAAGGATTAACATCACATGCAATCAATATAAGTGATATGATATGGCCATCATCATCTTGTGCTTGTGATCTCCATCTCCGAAGCACCGTGCTTGTGATCTCCATCTCTGAAGCACCGTCATGATCACCATCGTCACCGGCGCGACACCTTGATCTCCATCGTAGTATCATTGTCGTCTCGCCAACTAATTGCTTTTACGACTATCGCTACTGCTTAGTGATAAAGTAAAACTATTACATGGTGATTGCATCTCATACAATAAAGCGACAACCATATGGCTCCTGCCAGTTGCCGATAACTCGGTTACAAAACATGATCATCTCATACAACAAATTATATCACATCATGTCTTGACCATATCACATCACAACATGCCCTGCAAAAACAAGTTAGACGTCCTCTACTTTGTTGTTGCAAGTTTTACGTGGCTGCTACGGGCTTAGCAAGAACCGTTCTTACCTACGCATCAAAACCACAACGATAGTTTATCAAGTTGGTGCTGTTTTAACCTTCGCAAGGACCGGGCGTAGCCACACTCGGTTCAACTAAAGTGAGAGAGACAGACACCCGCCGGTCACCTTTAAGCAACGAGTGCTCCGAACGGTGAAACCAGTCTCGCGCAAGCGTACGCGTAATGTCGGTCCGGGCCGCTTCATCTCACAATACCGCTGAACCAAAGTATGACATGCTGGTAAGCAGTATGACTTATATCGCCCACAACTCACTTGTGTTCTACTCGTGCATAGCATCAACGCATAAAACCAGGCTCGGATGCCACTGTTGGGGAACATAGTAATTTCAAAAAAATTCCTACGCACACGCAAGATCATGGTGATGCATAGCAACGAGAGGGGAGAGTGTTGTCCACGTACCCTCGTAGACCGACAGCGGAAGCGTTATCACAACGCGGTTGATGTAGTCGTACGTCTTCACGATCCGACTGATCAAGTACCGAACGCACGGCACCTCCAAGTTCTACACACGTTCAGCTCGATGACGTCCCTCGAACTCCGATCCAGCCGAGTGTTGAGGGAGAGTTTCGTCAGCACGACGGCGTGGTGACGATGATGATGTTCCACCGACGCAGGGCTTCGCCTAAGCTCCGCAACGGTATTATCGAGGTGTAATATGGTGGAGGGGGGCACCGCACACGGCTAAAATATCGTATATCAAGTGTGTTTATGGGGTGCCCCCCTGCCCCCGTATATAAAGGAGCAAGGGGAAGAGGACCGGCCAAGGGAGGTGGCGCTCCCAAGGGGTGAGTCCTACTCCCACCGGGAGTAGGACTCCTCCTTTCCTTGTGGGAGTAGGAGAAGGGAAGGGGGAAGGACAAAGAAGGAAGGGGGCGCCCCCCTCCCTAGTCCAATTCGGACTAGCCCATGGGGAGGGGTGCGGCCACCCTTTGGGGTCTTTTCCTCCTTTCCCGTATGGCCCATTAAGGCCCAATACGAATTCCTGTAACTCTCCGGTACTCCGAAAAATACCCGAATCACTCGGAACCTTTCCGAAGTCCGAATATAGTCGTCCAATATATCGATCTTTACGTCTCGGCCATTTCGAGACTCCTCGTCATGTCCCCGGTCTCATCCGGGACTCCGAACTCCTTCGATACATCAACATACATAAACTCATAATAAAACTGTCATCGTAACGTTAAGCGTGCGGACCCTACGGGTTCGAGAACTATGTAGACATGACCGAGACACCTCTCCGGTCAATAACCAATAGCGGGACCTGGATGCCCATATTGGCTCCCACATATTCTACGAAGATCTTTATCGGTCAGACCGCATAACTACATACGTTGCTCCCTTTGTCATCGGTATGTTACTTGCCCGAGATTCGATCGTCGGTATCTCGATACCTAGTTCAATTTCGTTACCGGCAAGTCTCTTTACTCGTTCCGTAATACATCATCCCGCAACTAACTCATTATTCACAATGCTTGCAAGGCCTATAGTGATGTGCATTACCGAGTGGGCCCAGAGATACCTCTCCGACAATCGGAGTGACAAATCCTAATATCGAAATACACCAACCCAACAAGTACCTTTGGAGACACCTGTAGAGCACCTTTATAATCACCCATTTACGTTGTCACGTTTGGTAGCACACAAAGTGTTCCTCCGGTAAACGGGAGTTGCATAATCTCATAGTCATAGGAACATGTATAAGTCATGAAGAAAGCAATAGCAACATACTAAACGATCGGGTGCTAAGCTAACGGAATGGGTCATGTCAATCACGTCATTCTCCTAATGAGGTGATCTCGTTAATCAAATGACAACTCATGTCTATGGCTAGGAAACATAACCATCTTTGGTTAACGAGCTAGTCAAGTAGAGGCATACTAGTGGCACACTGTTTGTCTATGTATTCACACATGTATTATGTTTCCGGTTAATACAATTCTAGCATGAATAATAAACATTTATCATGATATAAGGAAATATATAATACTTTATTATTGCCTCTAGGGCATGTTTCCTTCAGACCCATGTGAGACTAGGTGGGATCCTCGGGTAGGACTTCTCTATGATGTGTATAGCATAGATTTGGAAAACAAGGATCTAGTCCTTGTCCAAAATGTATGCCTCGTTCTTGGGCATTGATGGTGTTACGTCACAGGGGTACCTCACCATGTCAGTTGTCGGCCTGAGGACCCCTAGGTTGGTTCCGCTTGGACTACTATGCCGGCCCATGGCACTCTACAAAGAAGATTCAAGGAGCCTTGTCGTTCAAGACAAGGAATTCATATACGTGGAGGACTTCCCTCCATCGACGTAGCCGACTAGGAATTTTGTAACCCTAAGGGCAATTCAAGATCGGAGTGGTTCATCCGACTTTGGAAACAGTCTCCTCATAGGAGGTCGGCGACGAACAATTGTTGTTAAGGGTGTCGTAGAACCATTTTCAACCTCAGGGAACCAAAGATGATATGCAGGTTGGCACTATTGTAGGTGCAACCAATCTTGAAGACCAGTTCATGGGTTACTAACAAATTTGCAGCCCAAGGGTATCTCACCATGTTGATCGGTTGCCGTCCTGGGAACCCCTAGGTCGGTTCTGCCCTTGGCCACTATGTTGGCCCATGGCACCCTACAAAGAAGATTCGATGAGCCTTGCCGTTCAAGACAAGGAATCTGTATCCGTCGAAGACTCTCCTCCACTGACGTAGCCGACTATGAATCTTGCAACGCCAGGGGGTGGTATCTTATATAAGCCAGAGTTGTTGAAAATATACCCTAGAGGCAATAATAAATTATTTATTACAATATTTCCTTGTTCATGGTAAATGTGTATTATTCATGCTAGAATTGTATTGACCAGAAACTTAAATACATGTGTGAATACATAAACAACACCATGTCCCTAGTGAGCCTCTACTAGACTAGCTCGTTGATCAAAGATGGTTAAGGTTTCCTAACCATAGACATGAGTTGTCATTTGATAACAGGGTCACGTAATTAGGAGAATGATGTGTTGAACAGACCCAATCGTAAGCTTAGCATCAGATCGTATCACTTAATTATTTGTTATAGTTTTCTCCATGTCAAGTATATGTTCCTTAGACCATGAGATCATGTCGATCCCTGATACCCGGGGAATACCTTGTGTGCTATCAAACACACTTTGTAACTAGGTGATACTGGTAGTCTAACTGACCTGGGCCTCCATGCGCTGAATCTAACTGATCTAGGCCCGTTGTGGCGGAACCGCCCCGGCGCTGCCATAACCTTGTCACAGTGATGCTGGTAGTTAAACAGAGCAAAGAAATCCTCCTGGAAGTGAGAAACAACCTTGACACCACTGACCCCAAATTGCACGCGGATGGCTTCTTGGATCTCGGCGGGGCTCACCGAGGGCGTGTTTCCCCCAAGCTAGAGGAAGGCACCCAGGGACGCCATGCGTGCTGCATTTGCCTCCATCTCCGGCGAGGAAACGATCACCATGTTCCCCTCTTCAGGGCGTAGCAACGGGTCTCCCACCCGGATGTCACGGCGTGGCATGGCGCATAGCACAGGTCCAGCAGGGGGCGTAGCAGGTCGATGGAGTGCATTCCCAGCAGCAGTCGCCGAAGCCGATGGAGAGGACAGAGGGGAAGGGGAGGGAGTGTTGGTGTAGCCCCTCGCCCTGTGTCCAAACTGCCTGCAGCGCCTGCATGTGAAGGGTTTGTGGCAGTCCGCTTTGCAATGGCCAGTGAAGAGGCAGCGATGGCACTCACGGTCCCCCAGCTTGATGAAATTCTTCTAACCCTAGAAAGGGGAGTATGGTGGCCGCACCAAATGCCACTCCTCTGTTGCAGTAATTCCTCTTGACTCGTCCCTGGTCAGCGTAGGGCTCGAGGGACGCCGCTCCGCACGCATCGCCAAGGACTTGAATGAAGCAGCAGAAGCAGGTTTGATGCAGGGTCGGTGGGCGCCATGAATGGGGGGCGAGGGGCGTATCCCCAACAGATCTGCATTGAAGGCAAACCTCACCTTGTTGGGAACCTTGACAACCCCGGAGGCGACCGCATCAGTCGCGGGCAGAGGATGGGCAACCTTCAGCCGCAGATCTGGAGCGGCATCCAGCAGCTACGGGAAGAGCAAGGCCACCTGCTCCTGTCCCCGGAACTGCGGTGACGGGAAACCAGGCGGGAACCGCGACGAGGACGAGGAGGCGCTGAGCGGAGAAGCAGAGCCGGCGGAAGCAGTGGGGATGGCTGCAGGCGCCAGAGTGACATGCCGTAGGAGTGTGGAAGCGAACATGACGGGGCTCTTTGATTTTGCTCTTTACCAGCGTGTTTATTTGAATGTATGGATACTAGCTATGTAGAGGCTGGTGTGTACTCATTGTGCTTGATGCTTCATTTGAGTTAATAGAATTCATCTCTTATCAAAATAAAAAAAAGGAAAACGTTTAGTGCCGGTGGACCGGCTGAATCTTGGGCCGGACTCGCGCACACCACGCGGTCAAAGCTGACTGAACAGCTCACGCGGACGCAGGCGGGGTGGGACCGCACACCGAGCGAGCCTTATCTTTTCACGCGTACTCCCCTCCACTCGTCCACAACGGACGCCATCTTCTTTCTTCTCACCGCCCGTTCATGGCCAGGCCGTCGCCACGACAACGGCCGCGAGCTGTCCTAGCAAGCAAGCGCCACCTTGGGGCAGGTTGACGCTACGCTGCTGCCACCACCGACACTGAATTCGACCATCACCGACGCTGGTGCTAAGCCATGGAGGGACGCTACCAGCTGCTCACCGCCGGTGCTAGAGCCGGCCAGGGTTGGAGCTACAACCAGCAACTTCTGTTGCTACAACCGACCACACCAAATGCTGGAATTGGACGTCTTTTTTGCTACAACCGGTGGGAGCAACGATGGTGGTAGTTATTTTTGCTGGAATGGGCATCTGGATTTGCTGGAACCAGTGATCAAATTTGCTACATGCCTACATCCGTCGGGACGACCAATTTTGCTACTACGGGCGCTGCAACGGGAGCTGCAACCGTGGTTTGTTTTGCTACTACGGGCGACCAATTTTGCTGCATCGGTGACGGCGGGACGACATGGCCACCAGCATGGCGTGCCGCAACCAGGCAAGGGGAGCTACAACCATGGCCACAAGAGCTGGAACCGCTGTCCAGCGGAGCTGCAAGGCGACCCCCTGCGGCTGGGATGTTGCAACCGTTGTCCGGCGTGCTGGAACCGCGGTGCAGTGGAGCTGCAAGGGGAGGGGGCGAGATCTTGATTTTTTGGGATGATGCAACCGTGGACCGGTGGAGCGAGATTGATGCTGGAACCAGTCTGACGGAGCGCCGGCGGCGCTGCTCCCCGGAGTTGCGGTGGTCACCACCGGCAGTGCTAGAACTTCCCATCAAGGATGCTGGAAACGCCCGGCGAAAAAGCTGCAACCATTCGACGGCGACGGGAGCGCGGTGGCGCAGGCGGCCGACGAGGACGAGCGCGGCGCCGCGGGCGGCCAGCGAGCACGGGCGGCGCAGGGACAAACGCGGAGTCGTGGCTGGTCAGCGAGGGGAGGAAGCAGGAGGCCTGGGGAGCTGTCGAGAGGAAGAAGACAAGCGCACGGGGGGCGAGGGGAGGAATCGTGCGGTGTAGACGCGCGCATCGTGCGGCTAGGGGCTGGATCATGCTCCAGGAGAAACTCGCCCCTTCCCACCGCCGTCGCTTCCTCAACGTCTCCACGGGCGAGTGCATAAAACTTGATCTACCAGAGCTCCGCGACCACGAAACACTTGGGCGCACTTCCGAGGGCCTCCTCTTCCTGCTCTACAAGCGCGCCAACATTCGACTACTGAATCCGCTCACGCGCCACCTCGAAGAGCTCCCGCCACTGATCACGCTGCTGCCTCCTGACCGGTACACCTATCTTATCAGTACTCCTCATTTCGAACAATGCATGACAGCGTGGGGCTGCGGCATCACCAATGATTCCGTAATCGTGTTGTATTTACACAAGCTTCGCATCCTCGCCATCGCCAAGCCTGGCGATGAGCGCTGGACATCGGTTTCATACAAAAGCCATCCGTCCAAACTTTTTACTGTGTCACCGAGGATAATCTCATGGTGCTAAAGACGAGTGCGGATCAACCACCACGGATGGAGGTGGCCGCCGAGCTGTGTAGGCCACTTTGCTCAACTTTTCATAGCATGCACATGGTGGACAATGGCGGGGAGCTAATGTTGGTGCACCGCATGCTTCGGAGTAGCCCCAGGAGGTTCGACTACAACCTGTATCGACTGGATTTGGACATGGGGAAATTATTGTTCCCGGCAAACAGTTTCAATGGGCGTGCACTGTTTATGGCTAGACATTGCTCTCTCTCCGTGTCCACAGAAGTTTTTCCCTCCATTAGTTCTGACACTATCTACATGAGCTTCGATTTGGATGAGAGAGTGGATATGCAAATTCAAGCCTACAATGTTGTCGATAGAGGTACTGAATTTGCAAGCTACATCCTGAACACCTCCATGGTAGCGCTGCCATCGCCCCATACTCTTGTCGACTGTCTCTCCTTGTGCAATGTTGTCAAACTAAATTGCAAACATTTATCATCAGTGATTTGAGTTGTATTTGTTCTCGTTTAGCTATTGTACCAGCTTGGACGGGCTATAATTGTCCGAAAGGCTCGACGTTCCATTGCAATCACATGTGTAGGAGGGTGTACCTAATTGAATGCTTGTATTTTCTTCCATCAATTCATTGAGAAGCAAAATCTTTTGCATTTTCTCGGGAAAAAAACCGTTCTCCAGTGTCCTACATATGAACGAATATTTTGCTTAATTCTAACTTTGGCACGATATTAGGTTTGGGTTACAAGATATTGATTCAAACACCATGTGTACTTATGCCTCTGGATCGGAACTGATTTACAATTCGAGACTCCGGCATTGCCGATGATAAAAAAAAAAGCTAGTTTGTTGATTTCTCAAAAGAAATTGTGTGCATATTTTTGCAAAAAATATATTCTGTGTATATTTTGGGGAAATGCATTGGAGCTCCCGGGTGCCACACACCCCTGTATGAACATAACATTAAATAAAATATCAGAAAATTTCAAAAAAAATCTGAAATTTTGGGATATTAAAACTTGACTGCCCACTTTACACCCATGCTCAATTCTGTGGTGAATGGGTACCGTGGTATCCGTGGCGAAGGAAGTACAGTCCGACATACGATCCATCCAAATAGTTTTTTCTATACATAGGAATTTTTTAGCTTTGTTACCGAGATTATCATGGGCAACCATTCCCCACGAAACTGAATTTGAATGTACAATAGGCACCAGGTTTGATACCCCAAAATTCCAGATTTTTCAAAAAAAACTGGTATTTTTAATGCTTTTGGCACCCGAGAGTCACAATCCTCATATGTATATTTTGGTCCTATATAGGTGAAAGGAAACACACAATGCGTGCAACAAATGGGATCTCCTAGAACATTGAGCTTTATCGGTGTAATGCACATTTTGGTCAAAAATAAACTATGTGTAAATTTGTCGTGTGTCACTGGAATTTGTGACTGAAATTGCCATCGAAAAATGTCATGGCCGCAGCGCCACGCACCTAATGTGTGGCAACATTTGGGAAGAAAAAAAATTGAGAACCATTTGGGAAGAAAATTGGACAAGTAACTGGAGAACGAGTCCTCCTATATGGCGCGCCACGCGCTGAGAACGCAGCGGGCGCACACCCCCCACTCCCTTCTGGGCCGGCCCATGTGCGGCCGGCACGCCGCCTGTTTTTTTTTTGTCCTTTCCTTTGCGTTTTTTCCTTTTTTTCAATAATTCAGGATATCAACAGCTTCTAAATTTCAGTAAAAGTTGCTAATTTTGAAAAAAAAACAATCATGATTTCGAAAAAAAAATCATTATTTCAAAAAGAAGCTCAGGAATTCAAAAAATGTTCATGAATTTGTAAAAGAATGTTCACGAATTTAAAAACAATGTTCACGATTTCAAAAAAAGTTCATGCATTCGCGAAATGTTCATGAATTTGCAAAAAATGTTTATCATTCGCGAACCATATTAGAGAGTGGGGCTCCGGCATTACCTGTGCGTGTTGTCTCTCTACCTCGACGGGTTCCTCATCATTGGCATTGCCAAGCCTGGCGATGAGCGTTGGACACTGGTTCAGATCGGATATTTTCGAGGTACAGCTCCCTTGATGTTCTTAGGTCGCTTGTACTACACCACAGACAACCTCATGGTGCTGGAGATGAGGGCGGATCGGCGACCACGGATGAAGGTGGCTGCCAAGTTGCGGGGGAACGTTTGTAGGACGGCGAGTACCGCGCACCTCATCGACAACGGTGGAGAGTTAATGGTGGTGCACCGCATGCTTTCTCGTTCACACAACTCAAGGTACAAAGTGTATCGACTGGATTTGGATAACAAGAGACTACTCCAGGTCAAGACCTTGAGCGAGCGGGCGCTGTTCTTGGGGATGCATTACTCTTTCTCGGTGTGCACGAGGGTTTTCCCCTCCATTTGTGGTGACACTATCTATTTTAGCTTTGATCTTCAGGATAGATTTGATGAGCACATTGAGGCCTACTATCTCACCGACAAAAAGCAACAAGCCGGCAAACTACATCTTAAACAGCACTTTGTGCAGAGTCGTGCCATCGCCATATAGTGTCGCCGACTATCTCTCCTTCTGCAATACTTTCAAAACTTCCGGATTGTATTCGAATTGGTTGGCATCACTAATAACTTGAGTTCTGAATTGAGCATAGCTTAGATGGTTAGGTTTCTTGTGGTGGAACCAGCCTGCCAGGTTTAAGTCCAAGACTTGCACGGGTGTGTGCATTTTCCTGAATTTCTTCTAGGCTTTCTGGTGATGTTCGTTTAGTGGAAGAGGACGTTTACATTGACTATGAGGCGTTTGTTATGACTTCATCAATCTCAAGATTTGTTGGCTTGGTCTCTCGAAGGTGTTCACAAGGATAGGATGTGTGTGTGTTCATGAGAAAGAGTGTGTGAGCATTTGCATCTGTAGTGTGTTTTAAGACAAATAAAAGAAATGAGTTTACCCCTCGGATGGGCTGTGTGGCAAGTGTGCCTATATTATATTCAAGCATGTACACCATGTGCAGTAGTACTTTGGGAGTATATCCCGGATAGTTGGCATTTGTACCTGAAGTTGGGAAGCATATGTGGTATGTGCAGTTGGGCCAAACCTAGAATCAGGGTGTCTGTTTCCCTCCAGTAGCCTCGACTTTCTCTTGCAATCGCATGTTGGGTGTCTTTTTGTGGACTTGTACATAACATTTTCTGTCAGTTCTATGTATCAAGACACTAAGCCTTTTGTGTTTTCTCAAAAAAAAAAAAACAAAAAAAAAACTGGCTCTTCCTGTTTTCACTTCCTTTTATGAATATAAGCTTCGCTGAATTATATCTGTATAAGCCTCTTGCATGAAGAGTTTATCAAGAGTTTTGACTTTTGAGTGTCGAATTTTGTGTTGGATTCCTTCATGAATGTGCTGGCTCGAAACATTCCTGATATACACGAAGAAAGCAAATTCTGCTCACTGTCCTCAATGGGTAAGGAACCCGATGAAGCACAACATGCAATGGAAGTTGAAAAACCAATGGCATGAGCCTAATTCGTATACGAGGGCTGGTAGAGAGTAAAATGGCAACACAAATATGGATACTAAATAAGTATCATTGAAATTAGCAAGAATTTCCGTACAAAATATCATGAAGTACGCACAGAATATGCATGTGCCCTCTGAATATTTGAATGAATAACAATCTAGAATATAGTATTGCACTTCATCCATGAACAACCAGGACAGGTGCTTAAATTCGGCTTCAGACAAAACACCTCAAGAAATTATAGGAACAAAAGTTACATGCTTCATTTCACGCATCATGTGATGCAGAAGCTTATGAATTACATGGACAGTCTTATGATTCTCTCAAAATAATGTTTGATAATTCTACACCATCACAAGAATCATCCCATGTGTGTGTTCTGCCTTTTTCTGACATCGTCTCACAGCAGAGCGAATCATAGATAACTGAACGGTTCCGATCCTAGTAAACCTCAACGTGCCATTGCTTGTTCTTCTTGAGCTGCGATAGCTTCTGATCCCAGCTCTCCCCTCTCTGTTCTGCCACCTTCTTGAGTGTATCCTGAATCCCTGGCATCATTCCTTTCAAACCACAGAAGTAGATGTGTGCACCGCCATCCAAAAGCTTGAAAATCTCATCGCTGTACTCCTCAATCTTGTCCTGAACGTACATCTTGCCGCCACTCTTGTTCTTCTGCTCCCTACTTAGTGCTTTGTCGAACCTACAAATTCAACACACTCAATTATGTTATATTCAATTGTGCACACCCAATCTACGATCACAGAAGCATCCAAGTCAATAACAAAATGGCGTTTGGGGCATGTGTAAAGATAATAACAGAAACAGGGTATGAAGATGGAAGAGGTCTAATAACCTGAAATTGTCTGGATACTGCTTCAGGTAGCTTGTGAATTCTTCGTCATAAAGAAGGCTGTCCGAATTAGCCACACCAAGGAAGAGCCAAGCCAGGCCACCAAATCTGAAATTTGGGACATCTTCCATGAACATGCGGCGTAGGTACCCGCGGTAGGGAGCAACACCAGTGCCAGTGGCAATCATGATATGGGTTGCATTTGGATCACTCTCAGGTAGGAGCATTATTTTGCCAGAGGGCCCTGGGGTCAGAAAGAAATGATAGTGTGATGCATAAACTTTAGAACATCCATCATATGCCATGAACTATGAGTATACACAATTCTACCAGAAAGAGTATGTGCATACATGTTTGGTTTGTATCTCGGAACAGGAAGCAGCACATTGTTTGAAGGACATTTATTATATGCATCGAAATTAGACTTTTATCCAAAAATAATAATCAAGTACGACAAAACTAATAGAACAGATCCAGTTGGCAGCAGCCAGCAGGACAGAAAGAAGATAGCTATTAGTGTCAGCGGTAGCCATACTGTAAGAGGCTCTTGGATACAAAGGATTTATTATTTGTCTGGCTAGTGCGTCAGAAGTTACCCCCCAAAAAAAGTTGCTCTTATTCAGAATGTACACTGTAAGCCAGTGGCACTGTGAAAAATTCCCCTCTTTCTTAATGTTCTGGAAGAATGGTTACTCCCTACTCCATCTTAATTTACATCCTACACAATGTGTATATATGTCTAATGCTCTTTTTGTCAAAGGATTCAGAAATAGATGGTTTAAGACAAATGAACTTTAGGAACACGTAAACGAGAAAACTTAGCCCTTTTAGAGTTAGAGGCGCTCATATAAAACTGCTAACACACAAGAGCCTTTTGCATCCATCTAAAAGAAAGCAACCAACCTGTCATCTGAATCTTGTCCCCAGGCTTTGAGTTGCATAGGAAATTACTGCAGACACCATTCTTCGAGGGGTCCTCCTTGCCAGTTTCAGGATCATAATAAACTGCACGGCGAACACATAAACTGGCAGTCTTCCCGTCAAATGAATCCCCATACCTAGTAGATGCAATGGAGTACAGCCTGACATTCTGTGGGTTTCCAGGCTTCTTTGGGTTCTCTCCCTGATAGATGCACACAAGGTTCAATGAGCAATGAAGATGGGTGGTGAAAACAAGGATGGACGACAGCAAGGTAATGAATAGATATTTGGTACTTGAGTTAACCTAAAGATGGTGAAAACATGGACGACAGGAAATGCTATGAACAGATATGTGGTACTTGAGTTAACCTAAAGCAATTCTCCTACACAAAGCATCAAGCAGCATACTCAAATCAATGTCTACAGATTTGAACATAATTCAAGTACAGCATAACTTGATATGTTTATCCTCTTATTTAATAATATATACAACCCCTGTTCTGTTCAGTATTCAGTAAGACAGACACAGGATGAAAGAGAAAGTGGTTGAAATGGCTAAACGCTAACTGGAGGAATAACCCTAAGGTAATTCTCCTAGAATAAAATCAAGCAGCATACGCAAATCAACGTCTATAACTTTGAACATAATTTTTTCAGTACAGCACAACTTGATATGTTTATCCTCTTATATTTAGCAAGACAAAGAGTCCCCTGTTCAGTATTCAACAAGACAGAGGATGAAGCTGAGAAAGTGATGGAATGGGCTAAACACTTACCGGAGGAATAATCCCATAGCTCTGCCCCTCCCAGTACGGCACATTGCCACCATGGTCGATGACGACATGGCACGTCTCTCCTGGGGCGTTAGGCCCTACAGCCCGCTCAACCGAGACGATGGTGGCGGTGTAAGGGCCCTTGGGCTTGTAGGTGTTGAGCGGCGGCTCCTTGGCACTCTCCAGGTCGAGGGGCACGACAGAGACCTTGCTCTTGCTCGACTGCTGGACAGCCCGGCAGACATGCCCCCGCTGCGCCGCGGCCTTGCTGTCGCACGCCAATGCGGTGCCGATCCATGATTTGTTGCCGAAGCTGAGACTGTTGATGCCCTGAAATGTAACAAAAGGTGAAATCAGCATACTGTTGGTGTTGGGGGCGGCGCTGAAAGGGCTGTGAACTGGGGCTCCACGGCATAGCGAAGCAAGAGCCCTGAAGAAGTACTGAATGCGCATGTACTGCTACTGCTATGTGTGTCCTATTTGTAAGTTATACTACTAGCTAATCTCTGCAACCAAAGCAAGAGCGCTGAAGAATTCACCAATCACTAGTGAATGTGCATCTACTAGCACCAGTACCAGTACAAGTGTGTGTGTCTGTGTGCAGGTGATACTAGCTAATCTGTGCAGTCCAGACACCATATAGCACGAAGCCAAAGTCGCAGCCAGCGCTATCGAATCTCGTGCCTAAAACTGCTCCCACTGGTTCACGCACTAGCGCACGATTGGCGCCGCGTAAAGGGATGTGGAGACGCGCACCTGGATTCCGGAGCTCCTGACGGCGCGGTCCGAGCCGCCGACGGGCGCGGAGAAGGCCACCTGCAGAGAGAGAGGGAAACGGTGAGAAGTCGGAAGCCGTCGCCCAGGGGCGGGCCGGTGTCGGCGCGGGCGTACCTGGGACGCGGCGGCGGTGGCCATGGCCGACGGGCGGACGGATGGTTCGAGGGATGGAGGGAGGAGGGAGAGGGGAGGAGGGGTTTTGATCTGGGGAAAGGTGGGGGGAGGGGGCGGCGGGTTTATAGGAGGGGATCGGAGCCGGAGGCCCTTGAGGCGACGGAAGGGACGGCGACGTCCGTCCGCTGCTGGCGCTGGCTGCTGGGGGTTGGTGACGGCGACCCACGCTAGTAATCAGATCATCAGTCGGCCCCTAAAATTGTCTACTAAATTATTCTGGACCGTCGATTAGAGTAATCGCCGGGGCTGTGATTAGATTAGTGGATGAAAGTTTCGATTAGGTTAGCTGAGCCTCGCTCGTTCAGCCGGAGGCAGGTGGTGGCGTGGCTACTTGGCTGGCTGGCTGCTTCGAGCGCCTCCTTCGGCCGCTTGAAATGAAATGGCCTCGCGGTGGCCGTGAAGGGCCAAATAAACAAAGTCAGACGTGCGTGCAACCTGGCTCAGGACAGGTGAGTGAACGCATGAAGCGGCGCAGGCGTGCTTGTGTGACCGCGTACCTCCTGGAAGCCCTCCAAAACTAGAGAGTGGCCGATGGGATTTTAATCGGTCGGGACTGTCAGGGGGCAGCAGAAGAATGTGCTGGTCATTGCGTTCGCCCAACCTGCCCGGTCATTGTGAACCAACGTGTGGTTGGATGATTAGAGGGACTGTGGCATCTCCAGCCCACCAAGGTTCAAGTCCTGGTGCTCGCATTTATTTCAGAATTTCTGGCGATGCGTATTTAGTGGGAGTTAGCCAAAAAACGCGCATTACGCTGCCATCAACATCCCTCCCTCATCAGAGTCAGACAAACTTTGTTATAGTAGACCCATCGAAAAGTCGTCATGCTAAAAGACCCCACAGGACCACCGCATCAGAACAACAATCATCGTCGATTAAGAGAATCGTAGATTGACATGATCAAACATATACACACACAAAGTGGGCGAACGAAGACCAGATCCATCGAAGACAGCCGCCGACTAAATCCCGAGAGATCCATCGAAGACAGCCACCGACTAAATCCCGAGAGATCCATCGAAGACAGCCACCGACTAAATCCCGAGAGATCCACCAGAGACACCGCCAAGCATGATTAGACGCTAAACGCACCGCTAGAACGATGCTAGACGCACCACTAGGACGAATGTTAGGCGAAAAGAACTTTATTTTCCATAGCTCTCTCATCAGTAAAGGCAAGGATCCACCAAGCCCCCATACCATAAGGCCACACGAGATGAGGCAAATCGACAACGGCACCAACCGTCGACGGAAGGAGGAAACCCTAGTCGCCTTTTCGCCCCAAGACACTACTAGTAGTATTAGGCCTTGTGCAATGCAAGATGCTTAGAAAAACAAATCAGGTTTTTTGGATGCTTAGGGCAGATGCTTAATTAGGCACCCCTTCTATAGACCTAAGCATTTGGTGCTTAAGAAAAACTCAATTTATTTTACTAAACACCTCCTTAAACACCTTGCATTGTACTGGGGCCTTACTTCCCAGCCAGAGCACAGGGATCTGCCCATGGGACCGAGATCCAGTGCCTCGCCAGAGGCGGGTCACGGAGTGCCTTGCCCCCTACATCCATCGTTCAAATCAATCCTACGGCTGGCAGCATTTCACATCTAGTCAAAGCGACTCAATACAGGGGAAAACTACGCGGGCTGCCAGACAAATTCGCGTGGGCAGGGGAAAACTGCGCGGGCTGGGGCATCGGCCGCCGCCGCTCGCCCGTCGCGTCCGCCGCCTCCGCTTGCCCGCCGCGCCCGTCGCCGCCCTCGCCCTCGCCGCCCTCTTTCTGGCCCGTCCCCGCTCCCGTCGCCCTCTCTCCGCCCCGCCGCCGCAGGAAACGGAGTGGATCGAGCTCCGGCCGCGGCCACTGAAGAAAACGGCGTCGACGGGTTCCTCCGTCGCCACTCCGGGCTCCTCCACCCCGCCCCATCCGACGGGCTCCAACGGCTCCCTCCATCCATTCCCGCGGCTCCCCTGCAGTGGCCATTGAGCTCCAGGCCGACTCAAACAGGTAGTCGTCTTTGCTATTTAGCTGATTTTTTTTATGTGCTGTGTGAAATTGATGTGTGTACTGTCCCATTTAACAGAATTGTTGCTGATTGGGCTGCGGAGTTGTGCAATTTGACAAGATTTTAGTGTTGTGAGTGTTGTGCATTTGCAAGTGTTGTGCAATGGGTGAAATTGATAAGGGAATACCTCAAGTTGGTATGAGGTTCAGAAATGTAGATGAAGCTTGGGTGTTTTGGGTTGCATATGGTGGCCGTGCAGGGTTTGATGTGAGGAAGAGAAACAAGCATGTAAGCAAGTTTGATGGTGAAGTGACTTCATGCAGATTTGTTTGTTCCAATGAGGGTCTTAGGAAAAAAGGGATAACATTGGATCATGTGCCAAAGCGTATTAGAGCTTAAACAAGAACAAATTGCAAAGCCCGGATGACTATAACATTGGATCGAGTGGGGAAAAATTATGAAGTCACAGATATTGTGCTAGAACACAATCATTACCTCCAATTGCCACAAACTTGTCACTTGATGGCATCACAAAGGAAGATTTCCGAAGTACAAGCTTTTGAAATAGAAGCCGCTGATGACTCTGGAATCATGCCAAAAGCTGCACATGAGCTTGCTTGTCGTCAAGTTGGTGGACCACTTAACCTCGGCTACACTTGTGTTGACCAAAAGAATCATTTGCGAAGCAAGCGGCAGAGAGAGTTGGCTTTTGGATAGGCTGGTAGTATGTTGAAGTACTTCTATGACAAAATCATTTAGAACCCATCTTTCCAATATGCTTTGCAGTTGGACTGTGAGGAGCATATAACCAACATATTCTGGGCTGATGCTAAAATGGTTCTTGACTATGCACACTTTGGCGATGTTGTCACATTCGATACCACTTTTGGCACAAACAAAGAATATAGGCCATTTGGTGTTTTTCTTGGACTCAATCAGTTTAGAGAAACCACCATTTTTGGTGCTGCATTGCTATTTGATGAAACATGTGACTCATTTACATGGCTTTTTGAGACTTTTCTAGCTGCACATAATGGGAAGAAACCTAGAACTATTTATACGGACCAAGATGCAGCAATGGGGAAAGCTATAGGAAAAGTCTTCACGGAATCATATCATGGATTGT
Organism: Triticum aestivum; assembly: GCF_018294505.1. Lineage (NCBI taxonomy): Eukaryota > Viridiplantae > Streptophyta > Magnoliopsida > Poales > Poaceae > Triticum > Triticum aestivum. The sequence continues at coordinate 491,069,821 of NC_057808.1, forward strand.
GCACCTTTCATATAATGCAAAATGCTGTCAAGCATTTATCACCATTTAAGGGTGAAGAAAAAGATGAAGGGAAAGAGAAAGATGAAGGGAAAGATGAAGATGATGGGAAAGATGAAGATGAGGATGAAGATGAGGAGTCTCATATTCTCACTGATTTTAGTGAATGTATGTATGGCTATGAGGACAAAACAGAATTTCAGGAAGCATTTAACAATATGAGGCATAAAGTGCACAAGCAAACATGGTTAGATAGTATCTACAAGTTGAAAGAAAAATGGGCTGAATGTTATATGAGAGATGTGTTTAGTTTGGGAGTGAGAAGTACACAACTTAGTGAAAGCTTCAACAATTCATTGAAAAACCATTTGAAATCAGATTTCCATATTGTTCGGTTCTTGATGCATTTTGAGAGGACAGTGGAAGTAAAAAGAAGAAAGGAATTGCAATCTGAATTTGATGCAAGGAAGAAATTGCCAAGAATCAAGATGCACACCCCTATGTTGGTGCTAGCTGTTGGGGAACGTAGCAGAAATTCAAAATTTTCTACGCATCACCAAGATCAATCTATGGAGTTTACTAGCAACGAGAGGGAAGGAGTGCATCTACATACCCTTGTAGATCGCGAGCGGAAGCGTTCAAGAGAACGGGGTTGATGGAGTCGTACTCGTCGTGATCCAAATCACCGATGATCCTAGCGCCGAACGGACGGCACCTCCGCGTTCAACACACGTACGGAGCAGCGACACCTCCTCCTTCTTGATCCAGCAAGGGGGGAGGAGAGGTTGATGGAGATCCAGCAGCACGACGGCGTGGTGGTGGAAGTAGCGGGATTCCAACAGGGCTTCGCCAAGCGCTGCGGGAGGAGGGAGATGTGTCACAGGAGGGAGATGGAGGCGCCAGGGCTTAGGTGTTGCTGCCCTCCCTCCCCCCCCCCACTATATATAGGGCCAAGGGAGAGGGGGGGCGCAGCCTTGGCCCTTCCTCCAAGGAAGGGTGCGGCCAGGGAGGAGTCCATCCTCCCCAAGGCACCTTGGAGGTGCCTTCCCCCTTTAGGACTCTCCTTTATCTTATCCCTTGGCGCATGGGCCTCTTGGGGCTGGTTCCCTTGGCCCATATAGGCCAAGGCGCACACCCCACAGCCCATGTGGCCCCCCCGGGGCCTGTGGGCCCCTTGGTGGACCCCCGGACCCCTTTCGGCACTCCCGGTACAATACCGATAATGCGCGAAACCTTTCCGGCGACCAAAACAAGACTTCCCATATATAAATCTTTACCTCCGGACCATTCCGGAACTCCTCGTGACGTCCGGGATCTCATCCGGGACTCCGAACAACTTTCGGGTTACCGCATACTAATATCTCTACAACCCTAGGGTCACCGAACCTTAAGTGTGTAGACCCTACGGGTTCGGGAGACATGCAGACATGACCGAGATGACTCTCCGGTCAATAACCAACAGCGGGATCTGGATACCCATGTTGGCTCCCACATGCTCCTCGATGATCTCATCGGATGAACCACGATGTCGAGGATTCAATCAATCCCGTATACAGTTCCCTTTGTCAATCGGTATGTTACTTGGCCGAGATTCGATCGTCGGTATCCCGTTACCTTGTTCAATCCCTAAGTGTACCGTGTCACCGAAGCTTGTTAGATAGTATTTTGGGAGTGTCGACTAGTATTTTGGACAGTGCTTGACTATAGTATTTTGGACTTGGGGGCTAACTATAGTCTTTTGTGCCCTAAGTGTACAAGTAAAAGGGCCAACACTATGTACTTGAATGATTATGTAAGAACAAATTTCTATGGTAACTTGCTTCAAAAATTAGTTTATTCACGCCTACAAAAGGCTCTGTACCGTGTTCACCTTTCTGCCCTATTAATTTCCTGAACCTCTTAACTGAATGTCCTTGTATTTAAAATGGCTTGGGTTTTCCTTTTTTCTTGATGTTTCCTAAACCGAACCGAAGTGTTTTTGCTTGCTAAATTAAACTGTATTTTGTTACGTTGTTTACAGCCTTGTAAGACTGTTGTTTTGTCAGACTCTTGCTGTTTTGATAGACTGAACTGCGTGTTAACTGAACTTATGTTCTGCTCTGTTCTTTGCATGAAGGGCCTCTGTTTCCTCTGCCAGTTATTGCTGTTCTGTGTACAGGTGGGTATTTTGACTGTGAGTTGCTGCTGGCCATAGGATCAACATGGACGCTGGATGGTAGGGGGCAAGGCGCGCGGTGACTTGACTACAGCAAGGCACGGGATCTCAGTCCCTGCCCATGTCACCTTTCATGGCGTTGCCGGGGGAAAAGAATCTTTCATGGCATTGGCCGATGGTACCATCACACCTGCCCTTGCAGGTTCAACGTTACCTGCAAAAGAGAGACCCCAGCATGCTCGAGCACAAGCAGAAAACCATGCCACATACAACTGTAAAAGTAAAACTCTGATTTTCAGTTTCAACTTGCTATCCCTCTTCACCCTTCAACATTTGCCAAAGAGCAGAGCAGGGAGAGCTTCTGCGCCGGTTTATTTGTCTTTTTACATGCAGTCCAGCAAACACAAAGCACAACCCAAACATCTAGACACACTACTATAACACACTACTATCTTCTTCTTCCCACAAAGGGCACACAGACAGACAGACAGACAGACAGACGACTCTCTTCTTCCTGTTTTTGACAACACAAACAACTACAAACAGCACGGAGTTTCTTCCCCCCTACTACATCTACAACAGACAGACCGACAGACACATGCATGCGCTGGGGGTTGGTTCAGGCTCTCGCATAGCCTGCAGACACGGCTTCTTTCGCTCGCTCGCTCGCTCATAGCCCCATCAGGTGGTCGAGGCCCCCGTGAGGGCCTCCTCCACCCATGCCGCCGAGAGAGCCCCCGCCTCCCATGCCGCCGCCGAGAGAGCCTCCCCCGCCCATGCCGCCGAGAGAGCCCCCGCCTCCCATGCCACCGCCAAGAGAGCCTCCTCCGCCCATGCCGCCGAGAGAGCCTCCGCCGCCCATGCCCCCAAGAGAGCCTCCCCCGCCCATGCCGCCGAGAGAGCTTCCCCCGCCCATACCAGTGTGGGAGCTTCCCCCGCCCAAGCCGGCGATCGACATGTTGCTCAGCAGCTGCTGGAGCCACCGCCTTGTAACGTTGTCATCCTGCGTCCATGGGTAAAGAAGTAGGCGTCAGTAAACGATCCAAACTGTCCCGCTGCAGATATGTCAAGCTTGTCTATCTAGCTAGAGAAAGCACGAGCTGGGAAACGCACAAGAAGGAAGTTGTTGAATGTCCCGTCCTTCAGCACGGTGGGGAGGCAACTGTTGAGCGCGGCACAAGCCCTGCATAACATCACATAGAGAGACTTAGGAACGGCCAGTTATACAGGCTGTGGTTTGGAAAGATGGCGCTACCATTACCAACCTCTGGTTCTCTGTCAGCCTGAGGTAGCAGCGGATTATGTGCTTCAGCAATCTTGCAGACGGCTGTTCAGCAAGCGCCTGGACCATCTGTGCTAAAACAGTGGCCACAGCAAAGAAACGCTCAGCGGTCGCGCAGATGTAACGCAGCCCAATGTCATCAAGCAGAATCTTTTGAACAATAAAGGTGGCCACCTGCAAGTAACAGTAACCTCGACGGAGTTAGTGAGACTGATGCAATTACTGTAGATCTCACAGAGCAAAGAGATCCAACAATCTAGTAAAAATTATCTATGACAGCTTTAAGTAATCACAGTTCAACATCCAGTTTGATTTTCCAAAGTTTCTTGGCATCGACATCAGTATTTATTAGATACTACCAAGGCAATCCAAATAATACAATTTATATAATTGTTAAAAGATAAAATATCCCAGTAAGATAAGATGAAAAGGATTTCTGAAGCAACCTACAGAAGGCCGCTACCATATACAATCATAGCAATTCATACCCATACCCATAACCAAATTAGGTTGCAGCATGATTTCAGTGCTGCACCATGCAAATTCACACAAGAATAATCAACCATGCCGATGCATTGTCAAAGGCTACAAAACATATAACCAAGAACTAGACAATCATCAGATTTATAAAAAGGGCCGAGTTCATACTGTTTTGGAAAGTTCACTGCCCATCTCCATAGTACGGAGACACAGAGGAATTATTTCAGTTTGAAGCAGAAACCCAATAACTTCAGAATCATCAACCTGCATATATAAAAAATAAAGCGAAGAAAATATCCTTATGATTAGCAAAACTGATATACAATAAAAGAAACAATAGAATTTCATTAGCCCGTTCAGTTCAAACATAACAGTTCTTGTTGGGATTCCTGGGATCCAAATCCCAACCAGTCCATTTGATTAAAATGACTTGATCACTGGAATGAGAATACCAAAAGAACCAGATAGAGTCTACAAAAAATAAAGAATACAGCCACTCCCCATCACTGTTTTCCCCTTTGGTTCAACCCTCTCACCATTTAAAGCAAAAATCTATATAGGCCATCCATTCCTAGTTTGCATAAATATCTAGTTTTAAATTACCTTCACAAGAGCACCAATAACACCCAAGCTGGTAAGCCTCAAGTACTCAAAAGGTCTAGTCTTGCTGGTAGTATTCAGAAACGGGTACAGGTACAGTGGGATGTGAGCTGCAAAGGAAAAGGAAGAAGACTCAATTGTTAACCACTGCTAATTAAGATTTAGTTATTTTGTAAAGTCAGAACCAATGAGGAAAGCTTTTTTAACAATAAACAATGGAAATATTTAAGACTTGGCATAGAAACAGTAGCGCTCAGTACCATTCAAGAACGGGATCCTGGTATCAGGGTGTGAAGCAACACACTGCAATTAAAAAACAAAAGTAAAATGAAATTGAGGGGCAGATGGCAAGCAAGTATGATATGAAACAGTAGTATTCTCAATCCACCACAAGGCCCACCAGGAGTGAGGGTTTCCTTTCTTTCTCATGTAAAAGCATACCTGAAGAAGTGCAAGTGCATTGCAGACACGGTTTGATGCAACTGGCGACAAAGTAGGAGGTGAAAGTGAAGGGTAGATTGACACAATCTCCTGCATAGATTTTCAAAATAGCAAGGCAGACTGAATAAGGAAAATGCGCAGAACCATCAATAAATTTCATATTGAAAGAATCAATACACATGCACAACCACCCTAACTTAAATAACAAGAACTGCACAAGTACATATTTACTCTTGCCATTGCGACTGAATTTGAACTGTGCAATAATTGTAACCTACCTGGAGCAGTGCAGCAACGGTGCCAAAGGAGTGCCACAGCAGTGGAGCAAGGTCTTGAAAAATCTCTCGCTTCTGAAAGAGGAAAACTGAGAAACAGATTAGACAATGAATTTTCACCTCCTGCATCCCAGATTTGCAGCCATACTTTAAATGTTAAAGTAAAATAGTTCCATGTATCAACTGTTCAGTTTGGGGTATTGTTGGAAAGTTGATGTTTCACTAAGAAAAGAATGATGATGCTTGCATTAGTGGCTCATACCATGGGTTCACACATTTGGTAGATAAAGAAGTGACAGAAAAAAATACTATACTAACTAAACTTCATCACTTATATAGATAATCTGCAGAAGTAGAACAGACTGTTTCTAACCTATAAATGTCTTCCTATATATAGTCTAAACTGTTTAGATTTCTTAACACCACCTCCTAATAAGTTTGCAAAGTCATCAATAGGACAGGATTTCACAAAGTTTACCCCCCCCCCCCCCTGTCCTTGAACAGGGTATCTCCACCAGATACTATAATTAAATGTGCACAGCCGAATACAGACCTTGCAGCCTGCTCCAACACAAAAATATTCATTGGAAGTTCACTTCTACCAAGAAACAAATACATCAGGAAGCAGGGGATATTAACAAAAATGCGCTTCTTGTGGTATTCACTCCTGAGAGATTGTATATGATAACTGCAGTATTTAACATTTTATTCAGGGGTACTATAACAGAAATGTGCACATGTCTTGTCGTATTCAATCCTAACAGAACAACATATAAGATAACGGTAGTACTTTCCACTTTAATCAGAGCAAGCAGAACTAAAATGAATACAGTTATCTGATGCACACATCAAAACTGCCATCCGAGTGTGCCCAACAGAGATCGGTAAGCGTTCCCGCTACAGATGCTAATAACAGGTACAGCATAGCCCATGTTTAAAGAATGTATCACAATAAAAGCTACAAAAATCACATACCAAACCCTACTTGCTTTCGCTACATATCTACAAGTCTACAGCAAGCTAAAGGACTGCACAAAATCACCCAATTCTCTTCATACTCCAGATATGAGCAGGCAGAGTTGCACTAAATTACCAAACACCACAAGCTAGTCACAGAATCGCCCTAGGGAGATCGGAGAGCAACATTTCCATACCAAGCACGGATGAAAGATAACAGACAAAGACGGGCGTGCACTGATCTATACCCTATAACCTTAGATCACCACGTGAGCCGATTTACCCATAGAGAACTGCCCTGCAGCTGACATCAGATAGATCATCAGGGTCCCGAATCTACTTTCGCCTAAACACAACATTGTACCACCAAGGTCGCAGCTTTACCAACCACCACATGACACATACAGATCCCCCGATTACCCACCGCAAATCCGACCCTTAAACATCCACCAGGAAGCTACAAACGCGAAATTTTAATCGACGGGGAGGGCTAGAAGGAAGCGGCGGGGTTCTCCGCGGCGGCAGGGTGGGGGGCAGGGGGAGGAAACGACCTTAGAGAGCTCGAGGAGGGCGTTCTCGCGCAGCTCCGGGTCGCAGAGGTCGAGCACGAGCTGCTCCGCGGACACCATCTTCCGGTCCCTCCCCCCGGCGGGCGGCGCCGCGGCCGACGAGCCGGACGGGGGCGGGAGCGGGGGCGGGGAGGGCGCGCCGAAGGAGGGGCCGGCGGCGAGGGACGGCGGCAGATTCGCCATTGAGGAGGGTGAGGAAAAACTGAGGAGGTGGTCAGGACAGGGAAGGAGGAGAGGCTCCGTCTGCCCCCCCGGAGGACAAGGTTATACTAGAAGCGGTATGCTACGAGGAGGGGCAGGACAGGGAATCGGCGGCGGTTTCCAACTTTGCTCCTTGTCTTCAAACGGAGATGAAACATTTTCCCAGCCGTCCTTTCCAGTGCCTTGTAATGGTGTTGCACGCTTCCTACTCATCATGTTTGGAAGCTGCCATGGCGGCCAGGGCATGAATTCGGCTCGACTCGTCGGTGGGCGTCTATCTCACTCCTTCCTCGGCACACCTGCTCGCCACCTAACAGTGTTTGTTGTTTTGCCCGGTGAGCGATTGTCCCACTCCTTCCGCGGCGCACCTGCTCGCCACCTAACCTTGTTTGTTGTTTTGCCCGGCGGGCGTTTGTCCCCACTCCTTCCACGGCGCACCTGCTCGCCACCTAACGTTGGTTGTTGTTTTGCCCGGCGGGCGTTTGTCCCCACTCCTTCCTCGACGCACCTGCTCGCCACCTAACATTGGTTGCGTTGTTTTGACGACCTCCGTTGGCCTCACGCTTTCGAGACCTCTGCCGTCTTTGTGTCGGTCTTCTCCTCCGTCGTCGTCGCCGTCGACGTTTAATCTCCCCTAGGAACCTCCGCCGCCGGAGACGATACAGAGGAAGTGGCGTGGCCACTCAAGACATGTAGAGAAGACATCGAATTAATGGTCAGTTGGTTCAGGGTGAACCCAATGACTCATTATCAATCATGGAACAAGTATTTTCAAACATGTAAACAAATTGGTGAATGAACTCAATGTAAACTTCAGGCGATGTTGCTCACGATGAAGATTAATGCGGAAGAGTGGATGAATGGTACCTTCATGTAGATTTCTTGTTGCCACTCTTTTTACCTAACTCGGTAAAAACGAGCGCTATATTCATGACTGGTCTGATATTTTGACAAACATGGAAACAATAGCATGATTTCAATATTATCTTTAATGTCCTCCTAAAAACATATCTTTAATGTAAGACCGATTTGTGAAGAACGATTAGCATCAAAAATAAGATTCTAACTTATTCTCGTCATACTCCAGACACGAGCACGCAGAGTTGCACTAAATTACCCAACATACCGCAAGCTAGTCATGGAATCGCTATCGGGGGTCGAAAAGCACCATTTCCTTACAAAACACGAAACAAGGAGTAAGAGGGAAAGACAAGATGTGCATTGATCTATACCCTAGAACCTAGATACCACATGAGCAGATTTGCCTACTTAATCTCACAACAACTGACATCGGATAGATCATCAGGGTCCCCAATCTACTTTCGCCTAAACACAACATTGCATCACCAAGGTCGCATCTTTACCAACCACCACACGACACATACAGATCTCCTGATTCCCCGTCGCAAATCCGACCCATAAACACCCACTAGAGATCTACAAACGCGAAATCTTCCTCAACGGGGAAAGCTAGAGAGAAGCATGGGGCTCTCCGCGGTGGGAGGGAGGGGTGGGGGAAGTAAGCGACCTTGTAGAGCTGGCGGAGGGCGTCCTCACGCAACTCCGGGTCACAGAAGTCGATCACGAGCTGCTCCGCGGGAACCTTATTCCAGTCCTTCCCCCTCGCAGCCGGCGTCGCGGTCGACGGCCCGTACGGGGGTGGGGGCGGAGGCGGGGAGGAGGGGCTGGTGGCGAGGGACGGCGGCAGATCTGCCATTGAGGAGAGGAGGGAGAAGTGTCGCGAGCGAGAAAAAATGAGGAGGTGGTCAGGAGGAGGAGGAGTAGCTCTGCCCCGTGGAGGGTGAGGTTATAGTAGAAGCGATATGCTGTCAGGAGGGGCAGGCCAAAGAATCGACAGTCGTTTTCCACTTTGCTCATTTGTCTCTAAATAGATGAAACATTTTTAGCCATCTTTTTAATGCCTTGTTTTGGTATCACACGCATCCTAAAACTTGCCATAGCGGTGAGGACATGAATTCAGTTGGACTAATCGGTGGATCTATTTTTCTAGCCGTCCTTTCTAATGGCTTGCGATGGTATCACACGCATCCTAAAAGCTGCCATGGCAGCCAGGGCATGAATCCAGCTGGACTCGTTGGTGGATTCATTTCTCCAACTGTCCTTTCTAATGCCTTACTATGGTATCACACGCATCCTAGAAGCTGCCACGGCAGCCAGAGCATGGATCCAACTGGACTTGTCGGTCGATGTTTGTCCCACTCCTTACTCGTCCCACCTACTCCCCACCTAAGGTTGTTGTCGGGGAAATGACACCTATGGGATCCCGTGGATCCCTTCTACGGTTTGGCAGGGAAGAAGTGTGCACAAAGAGCATATCTAACGATCAACACGAGGGATTTTTACCCAGGTTCGGGCCGCTGAGAAGCGTAAAACCCTAGTCCTGCTTTAGTGTATTGAGAGTTCTTTGAGCTCTGGCTAGCTGCTACGCATACAAACTGGGCCAGAAAGTCCCAAAAGTCCCTTCCCGCATCGCCTTGGGCCTCCTTTTATACCAAGGGGCTACCACAGTGGTATACAGGCATACAGGAGGTGTAAAGCTGCTACAGTGCTTACACTTATCCCTGTCGTCTTAGGACAAACGCATTTAATGTGCCGTTTACGTGTCCCTAACTTTATCGAGGACGGTAACAGAGCCCGTCCCGTCCGTTGTCGCCTCACACCATCTCGACACGCGTTCAGGGTGACGAGGCTCGCGGGGCCAGGTGGGCAGGCTAGTCGCTGCGCTGGAGCGGTGGCAGGGCGGTGGGATCCTCGTCGGGTGCGAGTCTTGCCGTGGGCTCGCAGACGTCTCCGGCAAGAATCTTGCCGGGGCCTCGCAAACGTTCCCGGCAAGAATCTTGCTCGGAATTTCGTATTTTAGTCTTCACAAAGATCTGCGTGCCACCACACAGACGCCCATGGATCTTGGTTTTTGACATTGTCGATGGTGTCGGAGCTCTCAACCTCAAGGGTGGTGGTCTTGCTGGGGCTTCGCAAACCATCCCGGCAAGAATCTTGTCGGGACTTCGCAAACCATCCCGGCAAGAATCTTGTCGGGACTTCGCAAACCATCCCGGCAAGAATCTTGCCAGGGGCTGAGCTTGTCTTCCGTTCTCTGATTACTGGCTCGGATTGTTGGGAAACGTAATATTTCAAAAAAATTGCCTACGATCACGCAATATCTATCTAGGAGAAGCATAGCAACGAGCGGGGAGAGTGTGTCCACGTACCCTCGTAGACCGAAAGCGGAAGCGTTTAGTAACGCGATTGATGTAGTCGAACGTCTTCGCAATCCAACCGATCCAAGTACCGAATGCACGGCACCTCCGCGATCTGCACACGTTCAGCTCGGTGACGTCCCTCGAACTCTTGATCCAGTTGAGGCCGAGGGAGATTTTCGTTAGCACGACGGCGTGGTGACAGTGATGATGAAGTTACCGGCGCAGGGCTTCGCCTAAGCACTATGACGATATGACCGAGGTGTGTTTCTATGGAGGGGGCACCGCACACGGCTAAAGATCAACTTGTGTGTCTATGGGGTGCCCCCTCCCCCGTATATAAAGGAGGGGAGGAGGAGGATCGGCCTCATGGGGCGCGCCCAAGGGGGGATTCCTACTCATAGTAGGAGTAGGTTTCCCCCTTTCCTAGTCCAAGTAGGAGAAGGGGGGAAAGAGGAGGAGGAGAGAAGGAAGGAGGGGGGCGCCGCCCCCTCCCCTTGTCCAATTTGGATTGGTGCAAGGGGGGCGCGCGCCACCTCCTTGCCAGCCCTCTCTCTTCTCCACTAAGGCCCATAAGGCCCAATAGCTTCCTAGGGGGTTCCGGTAACCCCTGGTACTCCGAAACTTATCCGAAACGACCTAAACCATTCCGGTGTCCGAATGTAGCCTTCCAATATATGAATCTTTATGTCTCAACCATTTCGAGACTCCTCGTCACATCCGTGATCTCATCCGGGACTCCGAACAACCTTCGGTACATCAAATCACATAAACTCATAATACCAATCGTCATGAAACGTTAAGCGTGCGGACCCTACGGGTTCGAGAACTATGTAGACATGACCGAGACACCTCTCCGGTCAATAACCAATAGCGGAGCCTGGATGCTCATATTGGCTCCTACATATTCTACGAAGATCTTTATCGGTCAAACCGCACAACAACATACGTCATTCCCTTTGTCATCGGTATGTTACTTTCCCGAGATTCGATCGTCGGTATCATCATACCTAGTTCAATCTCGTTACCGGCAAGTCTCTTTACTCGTTCCGTAATGCATCATGCCGCAACTAACTCATTAGTCACATTGCTTGCAAGGCTTATAGTGATTTGCATTACCGAGAGGGCCCAGAGATACCTCTCCGACAATCGGAGTGACAAATCCTAATCTCGATCTATGCCAACTCAACAAACACCATCGGAGACACCTGTAGAGCATCTTTATAATCACCCAGTTATGTTATGACGTTTGATAGCACACTAAGTGTTCTTCCGGTATTCGGGAGTTGCATAATCTCATAGTCATAGGAACATGTATAAGTCATGAAAAAAGCAATAGCAATAAAAATAAACGGGTGTCCATGGCTAGAGTCAATAATCACATCATTCCCTAATGATGTGATCTTGTTTATCAAATGACAACACATGTCCATGGCTAGGAAACTTAACCATCTTTGATTAACGAGCTAGTCTAGTAGAGGCATACTAGGGACACTCAGTTTTGTCTATGTATTCACACATGTACTAAGGTTCCGGTTAATACAACTCTAGCATGAATAATGAACATTTATCATGATATAAGGAAATATAAATAACGACTTTGTTACTGCCTCTAGGGCATATTTCCTTCAGTCTCCCACTTGCACTAAAGTCAATAATCTAGATTACACAGTAATGATTCTAACAGCCATGGAGTCTTGGTGCTGATCTTGTTTTGCTCGTGGAAGAGGCTTAGTCAACGGGTCTGCAACAGTCAGATCCGTATGTATTTTGCAAATCTCTATGTCTCCCTCCTTGACTTGATCGCGGATGGAATTGAAGCGTCTCTTGATGTGTTTGGTTCTCTTGTGAAATCTGGATTCCTTCGCCAAGGCTATTGCTCCAGTATTGTCACAAAAGATTTTCATTGGACCCGATGCACTAGGTATTACACCTAGATCGGATATGAACTCCTTCATCCAGACTCCTTCATTTGCTGCTACCGAAGCAACTATGTACTCCGCTTCACACGTAGATCCCGCCACGACGCTCTATTTGGAACCGCACCAACTGACAGCTCCACCATTCAATATAAATACGTATCCGGTTTGTGACTTAGAGCCATCCGGATCAGTGTCAAAGCTTGCATCGACGTAACCATTTACGACGAGCTCTTTGTCACCTCCATAAACGAGAAACATATCCTTAGTCATTTTCAGGTATTTCAGGATGTTCTTGACCGTTGTCGAGTGATGTACTCCTGGATTACTTTTGCTGAGGCATAGAGAATGACTTTCATTTTCTCTCTACCTTCTGCAGTGGTCGGGCATTGAGTCTGACTCAACTTCACACCTTGTAACACGGGCAAGAACCCTTTGTTTGACTGATCCATTTTGAACTTCTTCAAAACTTTATCAAGGTATGTGCTTTGTGAAAGTCCAATTAAGTGTCTTTATCTATTTCTATATATTTTGATGCCCAATATATAAGCAGCTTCACCGAGGTCTTTAATTGAAAAATTCTTATTCAAGTATCCTTTTATGTTATCCAGAAATTCTGTATTATCTAGAGACATTATAACCGTGCACTCTTCTAGCTCTCTCAAGCCATTACCGTTTTTAGCCGTCAGATCTCAAGTAGTGGGTGTTTCTGGCCATTGGATCCTCCTCTAATCCTGCCTGGGCTTCCTTCGCTGTGCAGATCGCGCACATGGATTAGGCCGCGCCTCCCGAAACAAAATCCACCACCTGCTGTTAATTGGGCCTATTGGGCCTTCGGTCTGTAGTAATCGCTTTCGTGTCCATCATCAAACGAGAAAAAAAAATCATGGACCGCACACATGGGACGGGTTGGTCGATGCAATCCGTGCGAGGTGCTTGATGTTGTTGACCAGCGTCGGACCGGCGGACCGACGTTTAGGGTTTGGAGGTCGGAACGCGAGATTGTCTTCGTCGCGTCAGTTTGGAGCCACCGGCTCGCTCTCGCAACACCATTCAAGCATGTCCAAGCCGAAGTAGATGAGAAGGGATGTAGCTTTGTGCTGCAGCGCCTCCGGTCAGTCCCTCGGTGACCGCTACCACCGCTGCCTCCAGTTCTTCCAGCATTCGGCATGGTGTCTCTTCGGAGTGGAACCTGGTGATACGAGGGAGTTCGTCCGTGCAGTGTCGGACTGGTTGCCGGCTGCCGCCGCCGTCAATACAGGCGGTCTGGACGTCGTGTTCGTATCGTCGGCTAAGCTGGTTCTTGGGCTCCCCAACTTTTTAACACCAAGACTTATATGAACCTAAAGGATTGTTGCTTTTTTCCCTAGCTGAGAGGTGTTGGATGTTCAAGTGTAAGTACGTGATTTATTTTCAAAACAAAGTAAGTACGTGATTTAAGTGCTATTCAGTATGATTGTGATAATCTGGATTCTGGAATGAGATGTCTGTCCTACACAAAATCAGAAGCTATGAAAGAAAAAGAAGCTACATCTTTGTTTTTTTAATGTAGTTTGCAAATAATCACCCTATCTGTTGGTTCACGCCAAGGTGTATAAACACAGAGACTACACAGTCGGATTTGTGTTGTTTTATATAGCATCTGTGCTATATAAGATCTTTGGTTTTGTGAAATTTCTGATGCTTCCAGTACAGGTAAGTTCAGTATTGTTAGTACTATGTACGAGGTATGAACCATGCAACATAGTGTACCTTGATGGAACTATGTACGAGGTAAGTACAGGTAAGTTCAGTATTATTAGTATTATTGGATTTCTTGATGGATCTTTGATGCTGTGATTTTAGCAGATTAGGTGGTGCCCGTGATGTTGCATTGCTGGCTGTTCATATTTAATTTTCAGTTTAAGGTAGCCGTGGTACAAATTGGCTATGACCTTTTTTTTGCAGGGACAAATTGACTACTATGACTATAGTATTATGCACTTTTTTTTAGGGATATCCACTATTGCATTTCTATCTGGGTAGGCTTGTTTGTTATCTTTCATGTTTTTCTATTCTGCTCTATCAAAGTTGGAAAATAAGATGTCATCTTATTACAAGTACAATTCGGCTCATATTTGATAATGGGTATATCTTTAAGGTGCAATTCACAACCCAAGGTATCGATGGTTTATAGGATAGATCTTGTTTGTTATCTTTCATGTTTATGCTCTATAAAAGTCGGAAACCAAGATGTGTCGTTGTATTACAACTACAATTCGGCTCATGTTTGATAATGGGTATATCTTTAAGGTGCAATTCACACACCATGGTATCGATAGTTTATAGGATAGATTGCAAGTAGTAAGCTTACATTTGAGTATGGTGTGGTTTTATTTTTCAAAAAAAAATCCTATCATATTTTGGCAAAAAATTGTTTGGTTTGGTTAGCTACAAGATAGATTTTTGATATTATAATGATTTTTATAACCTGATTTGTCATGACTCATATTTTGGCAAAAAAAACCTATTATTGAAAAACTTTACAGGCGCAGGAACACGTGTGCTCTAGAGGTAGGCTTGTGGAGATATTTAGTAAGTATATCATCATGTATATAAGCTGACACAAAAGAGTTCAGATGTTGGGCAATTTCAATTCTTCTTATTATTCTGAACAAAACGTATTTTCTCTTTTCAATTTCTACTTACTACTGATTAGAATACCTCACATGTCAAAACAAAAGGGAAACATGCTTGGAACAACTTATTTCAACATATTTTAGTTTCTTGTAGTTCAAATTTTGGTTTTGTTTAGCTTTTGCCTCCATATATTTACGACAATTTCTACCATTCTACCGTCAAAATGGACGGGCGCAGCAACGCGCGCCATCAATGATCTAGTTTCCAATCAACAATATGTCATCTTCATATAATATTAGAAATGCTACAGAGCTCCCACTCACTTTCTTGTAAAAATACATGCTTCTTCAAAAGTCTGTATAAAACCATATATTTTGATCACACTATCAAAGCATATATTCCAACTCCGAGAGGCTTGCACTAGTCCATAAATGGATCGCCGGAGCTTGCACACTTTGTTAGCACCTTTAGGATCGACAAAACCTTCTGGTTGCATCATATACAACTCTTCTTTAAGATATCCATTAAGGAATGCTGTTTTGACATCCATTTGCCAAATTTCATAATCATAAAATGCGTCAATTGCTAACATGATTTGGACAGACTGAAGCACCGCTACGGGTGAGAAGGTCTCATCGCAGTCAACTCCTTGAACTTCTCGAAAACCTTTCGCAACAAGTCGAGCTTTGTAGACGGTAACATTACCGTCAGCGTCAGTCTCCTTCTTGAACATCCATTTATTTCTATGGCTTGCCGATCATCGGGCAAGTCAACCAAAGCCCACACTTTGTTTTCGTACATGGATCCCATCTCAGATTTCATGGCCTCAAGCCATTTCGCAGAATCTGGGCTCATCATCCCTTCCTCATAGGTCGTAGGTTCGTCATGGTCAAGCAACATGGCCTCCAAAACAGGATTACTGTACCACTCTGGTGCGGATCATACTCTGGTTGACCTATAAGGTTTGGTAGTAACTTGATCTGAAGTTTCATGATCATCATCATTAGCTTCCTCACTAATTGGTGTAGGAATCACTAGAACTGATTTCTGTGATGAACTACTTCCCAATTCGGGAGAAGGTACAATTACATCATCAAGTTCTACTTTCCTCCCACTCACTTCTTTCGAGAGAAACTCCTTCTCTAGAAAGGATCCATTCTTAGGAACGAATATCTTGCCTTCGGATCTGTGATAGAAGGTGTACCCAACAGTCTCTTTTGGGTATCCTATGAAGACACATTTCTCCGATTTGGGTTCGAGCTTATCAGGTTGAAGCTTTTTCACATAAGCATCATAGCCCCAAACTTTAAGAAACGACAACTTAGGTTTCTTGCCAAACCACAGTTCATATAGTGTCGTCTCAACGGATTTAGATGGTGCCCTATTTAACGTGGATGCAGCCGTATCTAAAGCACAACCCCAAAACGATAGCGGTAAATCAGTAAAAGACATCATAGATCGCACCATATCTAATAAAGTACGGTTACGACGTTCGGACACACCATTACGCTGTGGTGTTCTAGGTGGCGTGAGTTGCGAAACTATTCCACATTATTTCAAATGAAGACCAAACTCATAACTCAAATATTCACCTCCACGATCAGATCATAAAAACTTTATTTTCTTGTTACGATGATTTTCCACTTCACTCTGAAATTCTTTGAACTTTTCAAATGTTTCAGACTTATGTTTCATTAAGTATATATACCCATATCTGCTCAAATCATTTGTGAAGGTCAGAAAATAACGATACCCACTGCGAGCCTCAACACTCATCAGACCGCATACATTAGTATGTATTATTTCCAATAAATCAGTTGCTCGCTCCATTGTTCCGGAGAATGGAGTCTTAGTCATCTTGCCCATGAGGCATGGTTCGCAAGCATCAAGTGATTCATAATGAAGTCATTCCAAAAGCCCATCAGCATGGAGTTTCTTCATGCGCTTTACACCAATATGACCTAAACGGCAGTGCCACAAATAAGTTGCACTATCATTATTAACCTTGCATCTTTTGGCTTCAATATTATAAATATGTGTATCACTACAATCGAGATTCAACAAAAATAGACCACTCATCAAGGGTGCATGATCATAAAAAATATTACTCATATAAATAGAACAACCATTACTCTCTGATTTAAATGAATAACCGTCTCGCATCAAACAAGATCCAGATATAATGTTCATGCTTAACGCTGGCACCAAATAACAATTATTCAAGTCTAAAACTAATCCCGGAGGTAGATGTAGAGGTAGCGTGCCGACGGCGATCACACTGACTTTGGAACCATTTCCCACGCGCATCGTCACCTCGTCCTTAGCCAATCTTCATTTAATCCGTAGCCCCTGTTTCCAGTTGCAAATATGAGCAACAGAACCAATATCAAATACCCAGGCGCTAGTACGAGCATTAGTAAGGTACACATCAATAACATGTATATCAAATATACCTTTCACTTTGCCATCCTTCTTATCCGCCAAATACTTGGGGCAGTTCCGCTTCCAGTGACCAGTCCCTTTGCAGTAGAAGCACTCAGTTTCAGGCTTAGGTCCAAACTTGGGCTTCTTCACTTGAGCAGCAACTTGCTTGCCGTTCTTCTTGAAGTTCCCCTTCTTCCCTTTGCCCCTTTTCTTGAAACTAGTCGTCTTGTTAACCATCAACACTTCATGCTATTTCTTGATTTCTACCTCCGTAGCCTTTAGCATCGCGAAGAGCTCGAGAATTGTTTTTTCCATTCCTTGCATATTATAGTTCATCACAAAGCCTTTATAGCTTGGTGGCAGTGATTGAAGAACTCTGTCAATGACACTATCATCAGGAAGATTAACTCCCAGCTGAGTCAAGTGGTTATGATACCCAGACATTTTGAGTATATGTTCACTGACAGAACTATTCTCCTCCATTTTGCAGCTATAGAACTTGTTGGAGACTTCATATCTCTCAACTCGGGCATTTGCTTGAAATATTAACTCCGACTCTTGGAACATCTCTTATGCTCCATGACGTTCAAAACGTCTTTGAAGTCCCAATTCTAAGCCGTAAAGCATGGCACACTGAACTATCGAGTAGTCATCAGCTTTGCTCTGCCAGACGTTCATAACGTCCGGAGTTTCTCCTGTAGCGGGTCTTGCACCTAGCAGTGCTTCCAGGACGTAATTCTTCTGTGCAGCAATGAGGATAATCCTCAAGTTACGGACCCAGTCCGTGTAGTTGCTACCATCATCTTTCAACTTAGCTTTCTCTAGGAGCGCATTAAAATTCAAAGGAACGGTAGCACGGGCCATTGATCTACAACAACATAGACATGCAAAAACTATCAGGTACTAAGTTCATGATAAATTAAAGTTCAATTAATCATATTACTTAAGAACTCCCACTTAGATAGACATCCCTCTAGTCATCTAAATGATCACGTGATCCAAATCAACTAAACCATGTCCGATCATCACGTGAGATGGAGTAGTTTTCAATGGTGAACATCACTATGTTGATCATATCTACTATATGATTCACGTTCGGCCTTTCGGTCTCAGTGTTCCGAGGCCATATCTGCATATGCTAGGCTCGTCAAGTTTGACCCGAGTATTCTGCGTGTGCAAAATTGGCTTGCACCCGTTGTATGTGAACTTAGAGCTTATCACACCCGATCATCACGTGGTGTCTCGGCACGACGAACTGTAGCAACGGTGCATACTCAGGGAGAACACATATACCTTGAAATTTAGTGAGAGATCATCTTATAATGCTACCGCCGTACTAAGAAAAATAAGATCCATAAAGGATAAACATCACAGGCAATCAAAATATGTGACATGATATGGCCATCATCATCTTGTGCCTTTGATCTCCATCTCCAAAGCACCGTCATGATCTCCATCATCACCGGCTTCACACATTGATCTCCATCGTAGCATCGTTGTCGTCTCGCCAACTATTGCTTCTACGACTATTGCTACCGCTTAGTGATAAAGTAAAGCAATTACATGGCGATTGCATTTCATGCAATAAAGCGACAACCATAAGGCTCTTGCCAGTTGCTGATAACTTTTACAAAACATGATCATCTCATACAACAATTTATATCTCATCATGTCTTGACCATATCACATCACAACATGTCCTGCAAAAACAAGTTAGATGTCCTCTACTTTGTTGTTGCAAGTTTTACGTGGCTGCTACGGGTGTCGGTGCCAAAACCGGCGGATCTCGGGTAGGGGTCCCGAACTGTGCGTCTAAGATCGATGGTAACAGGAGACAAGGGACACAATGTTTACCCAGGTTCAGGCCCTCTCTGTGGAGGTAATACTTTACTTCCAGCTTGATTGATCTTGATGAATATGAGTACTACAAGAGTTGATCTACCACGAGATCGTAATGGCTAAAACCCTAGAAGTCTAGCCTGTATGTCTATGGCTATGAGTCTTGG
Source organism: Triticum aestivum (assembly GCF_018294505.1). Taxonomy (NCBI): domain Eukaryota; kingdom Viridiplantae; phylum Streptophyta; class Magnoliopsida; order Poales; family Poaceae; genus Triticum; species Triticum aestivum. The sequence continues at coordinate 491,088,964 of NC_057808.1, forward strand.
CCTCTACAGACCTAGCCCTCCAGTTTGTATAGACACCGGAGGGATCTAGGGTTACATCAGATCAGTTTACAGAGAAAGGAATCTTCTGTTGGGGAACGTAGCAATAATTCAAAATTTTCCTACGTGTCACCAAGATCAATCTAGGAGATGCTAGCAACAAGAGAGAGGGAGTGCATCTTCATACCCTTGAAGATCGCTAAGCGGAAGCGTTACAAGAACGCGGTTGATGGAGTCGTACTCGCGGCGATTCAAATCGCGGAAGATCCGATCTAGCGCCGAACGGACGGCGCCTCCGCGTTCAACACACGTACAGCCCAAGGACGTCTCCTCCTTCTTGATCCAGCAAGGGGAGAGGAGAAGTTGAGGGAGAACTCCAGCAGCACGACGGCATGGTGGCGATGGAGCTCGTGGTTCTCCGGCAGAGCTTCGCTAAGCACTACGGAGGAGGAGGAGGAGTTGGAGGAGGAGAGGGCTGCGCCAGGCCTGGGGTTCGGCTGCCCTCTATCTCCCTCACCATATATAGGGGGAAGGGGGTGGAGGAGGCGCCCTAGGGTTCCCTAGGGGAGGGGCGGCGGCCACAGGGGAAACCCTAGATGGGTTTGGGCGTCCCCACCCCTAGGAAACTTGCCCCCAAGCCGGGAGGGGTGGCTGCCCTAGGGGAGGCGCCCCCACCTCTCCACGTTATGTGAGAGGGGTTGGGAGGGGCGCACAACCCCTTAGTGGGCTGGTTTGCCCCTTCCCCTTGGCCCATAAGGCCCCCCAACGCTTGCCGGGGCCTCCGAAACACCTTTCGGTCACGCTGGTCGTCACCCGGTACTCCCAGAACAATTCCGGACTCCAATACCCTTCGTCCAATATATCGATCTTCACCTCCGGACCACTCCAGAGTTCCTCGTCATGTCCGGGATCTCATCCGGGACTCCGAACAACCTTCGGTAACCACATACTATTTCCCATAACAACTCTAGCGTCACCGAACCTTAAGTGTGTAGACCCTACTAGTTCGGGAACCATGCAGACATGACCGAGACACCTCTTCGGCCAATAACCAATAGCGGGATCTGGATACCCATATTGGCTCCCACATGTTCCACGATGATCTCATCAGATGAACCACGATGTCGGGGATTCAATCAATCCCGTATACAATTCCCTTTGTTTATCGGTATGCTACTTGCCCGAGATTCGATCGTCGGTATCCCAATACCTCGTTCAATCTCGTTACCGGCAAGTCTCTTTACTCGTTCCGTAACGCATGATCCCGTGGCTAACTCCTTAGTCACATTGAGCTCATTATGATGATGCATTATCGAGTGGGCCCAGAGATACCTCTCCGTCATACGGAGTGACAAATCCCAGTCTCGATTCATGCCAACCCAACAGACACTTTCGGAGATACCTGTAATGCACCTTTATAGCCACCCAATTACGTTGTGACGTTTGGTACACCCAAAGCATTCCTACGGTATCCAGGAGTTGCACAATCTCATGGTATAAGGAAACGATACTTGACATTAGAAAAGCTCTTAGCAAACGAACTACACGATCTTGTGCTATGCTTAGGATTGGGTCTTGTCCATCACATCATTCTCCTAATGATGTGATCCCGTTATCAATGACATCCAATGTCCATGGTCAGGAAACCATAACCATCTATTGATCAACGAGCTAGTCAACTAGAGGCTTACTAGGGACATGTTGTGGTCTATGTATTCACACATGTATTACGGTTTCCAGTTAATACAATTATAGCATGAACAATAGACAATTATCATGAACAAGGAAATACAATAATAACCATTTTATTATTGCCTCTAGGGCATATTTCCAACAGTCTCCCACTTGCACTCGAGTCAATAATCTAGTTCACATCACCATGTGATTAACACTCAAAGTTCACATCGCCATGTGACTAATACCCAAGAGTTTACTAGAGTCAATAATCTAGTTCACATCACCATGTGATTAACACTCAATGAGTTCTAGGGTTTGATCATGTTATGCTTACGAGAGAGGTTTTAGTCAACGGGTCTCCAACATTCAGATCCGTGTGTGCTTTACAAATCTCTATGTCATCTTGTAGATGCAGCTACCACGCGCTACTTGGAGCTATTCCAAATAACGGCTCTACTATACGAATCCGGTTTACTACTCAGAGTCATCCGGATTAGTGTCAAAGTTTGCATCGACGTAACCCTTTACGACGAACTCTTTTACCACCTCCATAATCGAGAAAATTCCTTAGTCCACTAGTTACTAAGGATAAGTTCGACCGCTGTCATGTGATCCATTCCTGGATCACTCTTGTACCCCTTGACTAATTCATGGCAAGGCACACTTCAGGTGCGGTACACAGCATAGCATACTGTAGAGCCTACGTCTAAAGCATAGGGGACGAGCTTCGTCCTTTCTCTCTCTTCTGTCGTGGTCAGGTCTTGAGTCTTACTCAATACTCACACCTTGTAACACAGCCAAGAACTCCTTCTTTGCTGATCTATTTTGAACTCCTTCAAAATCTTGTCACGGTATGTATTCATTTGAAAGTACTATTAAGCGTTTGTGATCTATCCTTATAGATCTTGATGCTCAATGTTCAAGTAGCTTAATTGAGGTTTTCCATTGAAAAACACTTTTCAAATAACCATGTATGCTTTCCAGAAATTCTACATCATTTCTGATCAACAATATGTTAACAACATATACTCATCAAAAATTCTATAGTGCTCCCACTCACTTCTTTGGAAATACAAGTTTCTCATAAACTTTGTATAAACCCAAAATCTTTGATCATCTCATCAAAGCGTACATTGCATCTCCGAGATGCTTACTCCAGTCCTTAGAAGGATTGCTGGAGCTTTGCATACTTGTTAGCATATTTCAGGATTGACAAAACCTTCTGGTTGTATCACATACAACCTTTCCTCAAGAAAATCGTCGAGGAAACAATGTTTTGACATCCTATCTGCAAGATTTCATAAATAATGCAGTAACTGCTAATATAATTCCAACAGACTCTTAGCATCGCTATGAGTGAGAAAGTCTCATCGCAGTCAACTCCTTGAACTTGTCGGAAAACATCTTAACGACAAGTCGAGCTTTCTTAATGGTGACACTTACCATCATTGTCCGTCTTCCTTTTAAAATCCATCTGCACCCAACAGCCTTACGACCATCAAGTAGTTCTTCCAAAGTCTATATTTTGTTTTTATATATGGATCCTCTCTCGGATTTTATGGCCTCGAGCCATTCGTCGGAATCTGGGCCCACCATCGCTTCTCCATAGCTCGTAGGTTCATTGTTGTCTAGCAACATGACTTCCAAGACAGGATTACGTACCACTCTGAAGTAGTACGCATCCTTGTCGACCTACGAGGTTTGGTAGTGACTTGATCCGAAGTTTCATGATCACTATCATAAGCTTCCACTTCAATTGGTGTAGGTGCCACAGGAACAACTTCCTGTGCCCTGCTACACACTAGTTGAAGTGATGGTTCAATAACCTCATCAAGTCTCCACCATCCTCCCACTCAATTTTTTCGAGAGAAACTTTTCCTCGAGAAAGGACTTGTTTCTAGAAACAATCACTTTGCTTCCGGGTCTGAAATAGGCGGTATACCCAACTGTTTTGGGTATTCTATGAAGATGCATTTATCCGCTTTGGGTTCGAGCTTATCAGCCTGAAACCTTTTCACATAAGCGTCGCAGCCCCAAACTTTTAAGAAACGACAGCTTAGGTTTCTCTAAACCATAGTTCATACGGTGTCGTCTCAACGGAATTGCGTGGTGCCCTATTTAAAGTGAATGCGGTTGTCTCTAATGCCTAGCCCATAAACGATAGTGGTAATTTGATAAGAGACATCATGGTATGCACCATATCCAATAGGGTGCAGTTATGATGTTCGGACACACCATCACACTATGGTGTTCCAGGCGGTATTAGTTGTGAAACAATTTCCACGATGTCTTAATTGTGTGCCAAACTCGTAACTCAGATATTCATCTCTATGAACATATCACAGACATTTTATCCTCTTGTCACGACGATCTTCAACTTCACTCTGAAATTACAGAAAGAGATGCTCGGGTAGCAAAGTTGCCTACCATTAGGTATTGTTTGAGCCCGTAACTTCCATTAGGAGAGGCATCCTCGCTCAGTTTCAACTGGTGGTTACTTAAGTTTATTTTCTCTGCCGGATTGCGTTTCAAATTCAGACGTGTCTTTGTTAAACAACGCTTTCGGGTTGCCTGTTGAACCTTTCAATAATTCATACTTGTGTTTCATCAAGTAAATACACTCAGCATCTACTCAAATCATCTGTGAAGTAAGAACATAACGATATCCACTGCATGCCTCGGCACTCATTAGACTGCGCACATCAAAATGTATTACTTCCAACAAGTTGCTTTCTTGTTCCATCTTACTGAAAACGAGGCCTTTCAGTCATCTTGCCCATGTGTTATGATTTTCATGTCTCAAGTGATTCAAAATCAAGTGAGTCCAAATGATCCATCTGTATGGAGTTTCTTCATGCATATCTACCAATAGACATGGTTCGCATGTCTCAATCTTTTGAAAAACGAGCGAGTCCAAAGATCCATCAACATGGAGCTTCTTCATGTGTTTTATACCAATATGACTCAAATGGCAGTGCCACAAGTATGTGGTACTATCGTTACTATTTTATATCTTTTGGCATGAACATGTGTATCACTACGATCGAGATTCAATAAACCATTCATTTTAGGTGCAAGACCATTGAAGGTATTATTCAAATAAACAGAGTAACCATTATTCTCCTTAAATGAATAACCGTATTGCGATAAACATAATCCAATCATGTCTATGCTCAACGCAAACACTAAATAACAATTATTTAGGTTTAACACCAATCTTGATGGTAGAGGGAGCATGCGATGCTTGATCACATCAACCTTGTAAACACTTCCAACACATATCGTCATCTCACCTTGAGCTAGTCTCCGATTATTCCGTAGCCTTTTATTTTGAGTTACCAACATTTAGCAACCGAACCGGTATCTAATACCCTGGTGCTACTAGGAGTACTAGTAAAGTACACATTAATATAATGTATATCCAATATACTTCTATCGACCTTGCCTGCCTTCTCATCTACCAAGTATCTAGGGTAGTTCTGCTTCAGTGACCGTTCCCCTCATTACAGAAGCACTTAGTCTCGGGTTTGGGTTCAACCTTGGGTTTCTTCACTAGAGCAGCAACTGATTTGCCGTTTAATGAAGTATCCCTTCTTTCTTGCCCTTTCCCTTTTTGAAACTAGTGGTTTTACTAACCATCAACAATTGATGCTCCTACTTGATTTCTACTTTCACGGTGTCAAACATCGCGAGTTGCTCAAGGATCATCATGTCTATCCCTGATATGTTATAGTTCATCACGAAGCTCTAATAGCTTGGTGGCAGTGACTATGGAGAACCATCACTATCTCATCTGGAAGATTAAATCCCACTCGATTCAAGCAATTGTAGTACTCAGACAATCTGAGCACATGCTCAACGATTGAGCTTTTCTCCCTTAGTTTGCAGGCTTAAGAAACTTGTCTGAGGTCTCATACCTCTTGACGTGGGCACTAGTCTGAAATCCCAATTCCAGTCTTTGGAACATCTCATATGTTCTGCGACGTTTCAAAAACGTCTTTGGTGCCATAATTTTAAATCGTTAGCATTACGCACTGAACTATCACGTAGTCATCAAAACGTGTATGTCAGATGTTTTGCAACATCTACAGACGACGCTCGAGGTTCAGCACACCGAGCGGTGCATTAAGGACATAAGCCTTCTGCGCAGCAATGAGGATAATCCTCAGTTTACGGACCCAGTCCGCATAATTTCTACTATCAACTTTCAACTAAATTTTCTCTAGGAACATATCTTAAACAGTAGAACCAAAGCGTAAGCTATGACATAATTTGCAAAGACCTTTTGACTATGTTCATGATAATTAAGTTCATCTAATTATTTAATGAACTCCCACTTAGATAGACATCCCTCTAGTCATCTAAGTGATACATGATCCGAATCGACTAGACCGTGTCCGATCATCACGTGAGACGAACTAGTCATCAACGGTGAACATCTCCATGTTGATCGTATCTACTATACGACTCATGTTCGACCTTTCGGCCTCTTGTGTTCCGAGGCCATGTCTGTACATGCTAGGCTCGTCAAGTCAACCTAAGTGTTTCACATGTGTAAATCTGGCTTACACCCGTTGTATGCGAACGTTAGAATCTATCACACCCGATCATCACGTGGTGCTTCCAGACAACGAACCTTCGCAACGGTGCACAGTTAGGGGGAACACATCTCTTGAAATTTTAGTGAGGGATCATCTTATTTATGCTACCGTCGTTCTAAGCAAATAAGATGTAAACATGACAAACATCACATGCAAATCATAAAGTGACATGATATGGCCAGTATCATCTTGCGCCTTTTGATCTCCATCTTCGAGGCGCGGCATGATCACCTTCGTCACCGGCATGACACCATGATCTCCATCATCGTGTCTTCATGAAGTTGTCTCGCCAACTATTACTTCTACTACTATGGCTAACGGTTAGCAATAAAGTAAAGTAATTACATGGCGTTTTTCATTGACACGCAGGTCATACAATAAATTAAGACAACTCCTATGGCTCCTGCCGGTTGTCATACTCATCGACATGCAAGTCGTGATTCCTATTACAAGAACATGATCAATCTCATACATCACATATATATAATTCATCACATCTTTTTGGCCATATCACATCACATAGCATACCCTACAAAAACAAGTTAGACGTCCTCTAATTGTTGTTGCATGTTTTACGTGGCTGCTATGGGTTTCTAGCAAGAATGTTTCTTACCTACGCAAAAGCCACAACGGTGATATGCCAATTGCTATTTACCCTTCATAAGGACCCTCTTCATCGAATCCGATCCGACTAAAGTGGGAGAGACAGACACCTGTTGGCCACCTTATGCATCAAGTGCATGTCAGTCGGTGGAACCTGTCTCACGTAAGAGTACGTGTAAGGTCGGTCCGGGCCGCTTCATCCCACAATGCCTCCGAATCAAGATAAGACTAGTAACGGTAATCAAATTGAACAAATCATCGCCCACAACTACTTTGTGTTCTACTCGTGCATAGAATCTACGCATAGACCTAGCTCATGATGCCACTGTTGGGGAACGTAGCAATAATTCAAAAATTTCCTACGTGTCACCAAGATCAATCTAGGAGATGCTAGCAACGAGAGAGAGGGAGTGCATCTTCATACCCTTGAAGATCGCTAAGCAGAAGCGATACAAGAACGCGGTTGATGGAGTCGTACTCGCGGTGATTCAAATCGCGGAAGATCCGATCTAGCGCCGAACGGACGGCGCCTCCGCGTTCAACACACGTACAGCCCGGGGACGTCTCCTCCTTCTTGATCTAGCAAGGGGAGAGGAGAAGTTGAGGGAGAAATCCAGCAGCACGACGGCATGGTGGCGATGGAGCTCGTGGTTCTCCGGCAGAGCTTCGCTAAGCACTACGGAGGAGGAGGAGGAGTTGGAGGAGGAGAGGGCTGCGCCAGGCCTGGGGTTCGGCTACCCTCTCTATCCCTCACCATATATAGGGGGAAGGGGGTGGAGGAGGCGCCCTAGGGTTCCCTAGGGGAGGGGCGGCGGCCACAGGGGAAACCCTAGATGGGTTTGGGCGCCCCCACCCCTGGGAAACTTGCCCCCCCCCCCAAGCCGGGAGGGGTGGCTGCCCTAGGGGAGGCGCCCCCACCTCTCCACGTTACGTGAGAGGGGTTGGGAGGGGTGCACAGCCCCTTAGTGGGCTGGTTTGCCCCTTCCCCATGGCCCATAAGGCCCCCCAACGCTTGCCGGGGCCTCCGAAACACCTTTCGGTCACGCTGGTCGTCACCCGGTACTCCCAGAACAATTCCGGACTCCAATACCCTTCGTCCAATATATCGATATTCACCTCCGGACCACTCCGGAGTTCCTCGTCATGTCCGGGATCTCATCCGGGACTCCGAACAACCTTCGGTAACCACATACTATTTCCCATAACAACTCTAGCGTCACCGAACCTTAAGTGTGTAGACCCTATGGGTTCGGGAACCATGCAGACATGACCGAGACACCTCTCCGGCCAATAACCAATAGCGGGATCTGGATACCCATATTGGCTCCCACATGTTCCACGATGATCTCATCGGATGAACCACGATGTCGGAGATTCAATCAATCCCGTATACAATTCCCTTTGTCTATCGGTATGTTACTTGCCCGAGATTTGATCGTCGGTATCCCAATACCTCGTTCAATCTCGTTACCGGCAAGTCTCTTTACTCGTTCCGTAATGCATGATCCCCTGGCTAACTCCTTAGTCACATTGAGCTCATTATGATGATGCATTACCGAGTGGGCCCAGAGATACCTCTTCGTCATACGGAGTGACAAATCCCAGTCTCGATTCGTGCCAACCCAACAGACACTTTCGGAGATACCTGTAATGCACCTTTATAGCCACCCAGTTACGTTGTGATGTTTGGTACACCCAAAGCATTCCTACGGTATCCGGGAGTTGCACAATCTCATGGTCTAAGGAAATGATACTTGACATTAGAAAAGCTCTTAGCAAACGAACTACACGATCTTGTGCTATGCTTAGGATTGGGTCTTGTCCATCACATCATTCTCCTAATGATGTGATCCCGTTATCAATGACATCCAATGTCCATGTTCAGGAAACCATAACCATCTATTGATCAACGAGCTAGTCAACTAGAGGCTTACTGGGGACATGTTGTGGTCTATGTATTCACACATGTATTACGGTTTCCAGTTAATACAATTATAGCATGAACAATAGACAATTATCATGAACAAGGAAATACAATAATAACCATTTTATTATTGCCTCTAGGGCATATTTCCAACATCTTCATATTCGATCGCCGAGCTTGCCCTCCACGCCAAGGAGAGTCCCATCCGGACACGGGTGGAGTCTTCGGTCTTTGTATCTTCACAGCCCATCAGTCCGGCCCGTGGCTAATAGGCCGGATGCCTGAGGACCCCTTAGTCCAAGACTCCCTCAGTAGCCCCCGAACCAGACTTCAATGACGAGGTGTCCGGCGCACAGATTGTCTTCGGCATTGCAAGGCGGGTTCTTCCTCCGATGACTTCAAGGTGATGTATCCGGCCTTCCATTTAATGTCGTACCCCTCGGCTTCTGTGTATCAACGACTTCAGCTTCCACGTGTCAAGCGAATGCGAGAGGTCAGGGTATTTTTGCACATAACACCCCGGCCGTGCAAGAAGGAGTGTCTATTTAAAGAGGTTGGATCTCAGATCCATTCGGCACCACGCGAAAAAAATCCTCAGAGATTGCTAGGAAAGACCGCTCCATCATGGCTAGCGCTCCCAGCTCCTCCTCCCGTCCCCGCAGCCCAGAAAAAGGCGAGTGGGAGAGGTGCTCCGTATCCCATGGTCAGCTGGAGAAGCTGCAAACACAGGGATTTCTCCCCCCTGCGGATCTGGTCCCCGTTCGAGCGGGGTTGACTTCCTTCAATGGTGGGGCCCCGGCGGAGAATTTCCCCAATCCATCTGAGGGAGAACGAGTGTGCTTCGTCCCCTTCCTGCTAAGAGGCGTCGGGTTTCCAATTCATCCGTTCCTCAGAGGGCTTCTGGAGTACTATGGCCTCCAACTGCACAACTTCACTCCGGCTTCCATTCTGCACATCGCGGGTTACGTCGCTCTTTGCGAGCTATTATTGGGTTGTGAGGCCCACTTTGAATTGTGGAGAAGACTATTCTGCCTCGTCCTGCGTAATCACGAGGGATCAATATTTGAAGTGGGCGGAGCCGAAATATGGCGGATCGCCGAGACCGGATACCTATCCGGCACACCAAAGAAGGCATCCTAAGAGTGGCCTTCCGTATGGTTCTATATTGAGGACGTCGCACTTCCAGACCCAGTTCGGAGAGGTCTTCTCGAGTTCACAAGCGTTCCTTTGAAGAAACGCCACAGCTGGCGCCCTCGGAGCCTCGAGGGGGAAGATAGCGCGGAAGTTCGCCAACGCTTGAGCAAGATAAGGACGCTCGCCCAGTTCGGATTCTCGATAGTCGAAGTAATGGCGACCTCCATAGTGCGGGGGGTTCAGCCACTCCAATACAGAGGGCTTCCCCTGTGGCACTACAATGGGGAGGATGACGCCTCCCGCTCTGGCAGAAAGGGTCCGGACACCCCCGCCGCTCTGGCCAAAATATTGGCCGAACTATTCAAAGGGGAGGAAGAGGAATTCCTGCGTATCAAGCGCAGAGAAGGGTTTTCCATGTACAGTCCTCCTAGCTGGGTAAGCCCCCAACTCCTCTACTCTACTCATTCCACTCCTTGAGCTACTTTCAATTAACCCGTCCATTTATAACAGCACTGGCGAAAGATTTCCGAAGGGCTTCACAGCCCCGCCCCGCAGCCCGAGGGCCACAATCGGGACCTTGACCCCGGATTCGAAGAGGATCCGGATATATTCATGGTGCTCGAGGATGGGGTGTTTTACTAGGAGAGCTATGACGGCACAGAAGTGGCCATCATCGCCGATTATCCAGGTCTTCTCCCTGCTTCACACGTAAGTAATCAGGAGGCATCTCATCCGAAAGAGTTCTCTCATTCTGCCTCACCCACCGCACCGTCCTATGCTCAAAAGGGGAGGCGTTCAGCGCGTCATGCTTCCTCAGGGGTATCTCCAAAGAGAGCGGCCCCCACGCCGGGCAAGCCTCCGAAGAAGAAGGCAAACAAAGATACGGCTGAGCCTTCATCGAAGAGGTATGGGTTCGCAACTATGTTCTTTAGCAGTCGCGTCCAACTGTGACTCCTATGTTCGTCCTGCATCAGGAAAAGAGTTCGCTAGACTGTGTCCGGGGACCTGGCCAGTCGTACTCCCAATAGCCAGGATTTGGTCCCAGCCGAGGAGACGGGGCCCGATATGGGAGTGGCGCCGGACTGTCCTTCAGCTGAGGGCTCGGAGGATATGTCCGTCACCAACTCGGAAGTGGAGAGCGCCATGAATCATCGGTGCCGGAGGGCCGTTTTACGAGATCCCCGCTTCTCAAAAGAGGCGTTCAGTGCCTTCAGCTCGGCTGATGCATACATCCGGGCTGCTCGAGATGGGCTTAACAGAGCCACAGAGCAGCATTTAAAAGATGTGCAGGTAAGTTTACTTTGTCAGAATATGATAACCATGTGCCAGTAGCCCCCGAGACTTGAAGCCGTTGGTACAAATGATTTAAGGATCCTTGTATAACCAGGTTCTTACGAAGAAGAACGACCTGCTAGCCCAGGAGTTGGAAAAGTGTCGGACACAGCTAACTGCTGTTACCGCCGAACTGGAAAAGTCCAAGAAGGCGTCCTCTAGTAATATTTCCCTCCATCGAGAAACAATAATTATATACCAGTTTGTGCTAATGCCGTTGCTTATCTCATAACAGGGTCGTCAGACCAACTGGAGGAGAAATTGAAAGGCGCTCAAACAGGCGAGAAAGAGGCAAAAAGACTACTCGCTGCAGGCGAGCGCGTTCTGACCCGGGTCAGAGAGGAGAAAAACAAACTCCAGGATTCAAACACTCAGCTAGGCGAGGAACTGAAAGATGTGCGGGCCCAACTGGCCAACTCCGTGAAGGAGAATAAAAGGCTGCGAGGCGGCATATTCAGTATGTGGCCGAACTTACCTTATGACAGGTCGGAGATGAAAGGAACTGATAGAGTTATGTTTGCAGGTATGCTGACGGGCCGTCCCGAAGAGGAGATGTCCAGTCTATCGGACGATCTGCTACAAGGGTTGTCGCAAATGCACGAGCAAGCTCGGCAGGCAATGCGGAGTGTTGCCAAGGCCCTATGGCCATCCGCCTCCCCTCTAGGAAGTATGGAAGAGCTTGTAGAGCTATTCAAGGGAGCGCGGCGGCGTATCCGATTATGGAAAATATCGGCCTGCCGGGAGGGTGCGCGAGAGGCCTGGTCCATGGTGAAAACACGGTATACCAAGCTTGATCCGAATCGCATGGCCCGGGTCGGACGTTTAGGGTTAGATGGAAAAGAAGTGCCCGTTAATTTGGTATATGACCAAGTAGCAGTAGCTGCCAAATATTCCCAATAGGATTGTAAGTTAGACAACCTGTTGGACGGTATAGAGGAGGAAATTTATGAGTCCAAGTGACTATGTACTTTCCTTGATATATGTAACTCTAGCTGAATTGTAAAACGATTGTCATGGCAGACCTTTTCGCTTCAACCTCTGGACCCGAAGGTGCGGAGTGTTTCCGAATACCAGAGCGGCCGAATGGACCGGGGTATGCATGGAAACCAGGCGTAGGGGTCATAGTTGCTTGAACAGACAAGTTGTATCTGGCTAGTTATGTTATATTACATTAAGATTGTAAGAAACATCTTCCAGAGAGAATAGTTCCGTTAAGGGTTCCTTTCCTTGGGTGTGCATGCGTTAATGTGCATGTCCGAACTGTGATTAAAAAATCGCAGTATATGTAACTTCTGGGGGTTCACAATGGAGTGAATGCAAAAAACATCTTTAATCCACCGACCGAATATTCCCTTCAGAACGCTAGCTTTCGGCTTCACCCAGTCTGAGGTACACGTCCGGATGACCCGGCAGTAATAATCGCAGAGGTGCTCCCTTTATGCCCTAGCCGAACTAACAGGAACGTAGGGCATAAGCACAGGAGCCAGGCAACCCAGCTTGGCCAAAACTTAATTCATATCGATGCATATAATGGCGAAGAAAAGGTACGTATGGGAAAAAACGCATATGTGATGAGCTTGATGCTCGAAAAATAATAATAGCAAGCTTGTGTCCAAGAAGCCCCCAGGTATAATGGACGTACATATTTGAAGATGTATGCGTCAGGGGTGCACGGTCTAACCGCACGAAAGCTTTAAGGCTAAAGAGAAAACCGAAAAAAAGAAAAAATGATGGAAACGACAGGGGGAAGGAGACGAACAAAGAGTTCGGCGCTAGGCATAGAGTCTTCGGAGTCTGGCCGCGTTCCAGGGGTTCGGCTCTAGGCGATTGTCTGACGCATCACGCAGGCGGTACGCTCCTCCGGTGAGAACTTCGTCAATGATGAAGGGACCCTCCCACTTGGGCTTGAGTTTGTCCTTTTTCTTCCCCGGCAGGCGTAGAACGAGTTCGCCAACGTTATAAGTCTTGGCCCGCACTTCTCTGCTTTGATACCTGCGAGCCTGCTATTGATAAAATGCGGAGCGGGCTTTTGCGACGTCGCACTCCTCCTCCAGGGCATCTAAGCTGTCCTGCCGATCAAGCTCGGCCTCTCTCTCTTCGTACATGCGCACTCGAGGTGAGTCATGAATAATGTCGCAGGGTAACACTGCCTCTGCACCGTACACCATGAAGAAAGGTGTGTATCCAGTAGCGCGATTGGGCGTGGTCCGCAGCCCCCAGAGTATGGAGTCGAGCTCCTCAACCCAGTGCTTGTCTGATTCTTTCAAAGACCGCACTAGTCTAGGCTTGATGCCGCTCATAATAAGACCATTGGCTCGTTCGACTTGACCATTTGTTTGCAGATGATAGACAGAGGCGTAATCGAGCTTGATGCCCAGATTAGCGCACCAGGCTTTCACTTCGTCGACTGTGAAATTGGAGCCGTTATCAGTGATGATGCTGTGTGGAACACCATAACGGTGCACAACGCTAGATATGAATTCTATCACCGGCCCAGGCTCGACCGTTTTAACTGGTTTGGCCTCAATCCACTTAGTGAATTTATCCACCATGACCAGCAGATATTTTTTCTTATGGCTTCCACCTTTAAGGGGTCCGACCATATCCAGTCCCCAGACCGCGAAAGGCCAAGTGATGGGGATTGTTTGTAGGGCAGTTGGGGGCATATGGCTTTGGTTGGCGAAGAGTTGGCGTCCAAAGCATCGTTGGACAAGGTCCTGTGCATCTGCTTGCTACCTCTTGAGCACTGCGTTGGTTTTCCCTTGAAGAGGAAAGGGTGATGCAGCAAAGTAGCGTAAGTATTTCCCTCAGTTTTTGAGAACCAAGGTATCAATCCAGTAGGAGGCCACACTCAAGTCCCACGCACCTACACAAACAAATAAGAACCTCGCAACCAACGCGATAAAGGGGTTGTCAATCCCTTCACGGTCACTTACGAGAGTGAGATCTGATAGAGATGATAAGATAATTTTTTTGGTATTTTTATGATAAAGAGTAAAGGCAAAGATTGCAAAGTAAACAAAGATAGAAATAATTTGTTGATGGAAGATTAATATGATGGAGAATAGACCCGGGGGCCATAGGTTTCACTAGTGGCTTCTCTCAAGATAGCATAAGTATTATGGTGGGTAAACGAATTACTGTCGAGCAATTGATAGAATTGAGCATAGTTATGAGAATATCTAGCTATGATCATGTATATAGGCATCACGTCCGTGACAAGTAGACCGACTCATGCCTGCATCTACTACTATTACTCCACACATCGACCGCTATCCAGCATGCATCTAGAGTATTAAGTTCATAAGAACAGAGTAACGCTTTAAGCAAGATGACATGATGTAGAGGGATAAACTCATGCAATATGATATAAACCCCATCTTTTTATCCTCGATGGCAACAATACAATACGTTTCGTTTCCCTACTGTCACTGGGATCGAGCACCGCAAGATTGAACCCAAAGCTAAGCACTTCTCCCATTGCAAGAAAGTGTTGGAAATATGCCCTAGAGGCAATAATAAAATGGTTATTATTGTATTTCCTTGTTCATGATAATTGTCTATTGTTCATGCTATAATTGTATTAACTGGAAACCGTAATACATGTGTGAATACATAGACCACAACATGTCCCTAGTAAGCCTCTAGTTGACTAGCTCGTTGATCAATAGATGGTTATGGTTTCCTGACCATGGACATTGGATGTCATTGATAACGGGATCACATCATTAGGAGAATGATGTGATGGACAAGACCCAATCCTAAGCATAGCACAAGATCGTGTAGTTCGTTTGCTAAGAGCTTTTCTAATGTCAAGTATCGTTTCCTTAGACCATGAGATTGTGCAACTCCTGGATACCGTAGGAATGCTTTGGGTGTACCAAACGTCACAACGTAACTGGGTGGCTATAAAGGTGCATTACAGGTATCTCCGAAAGTGTCTATTGGGTTGGCATGAATCGAGACTGGGATTTGTCACTCCGTATGACGGAGAGGTATCTCTGGGCCCACTCGATAATGCATCATCATAATGAGCTCAATGTGACTAAGGAGTTAGCCACGGGATCATGCATTACGGAACGAGTAAAGAGACTTGCCGGTAACGAGATTGAACGAGGTATTGGGATACCGACGATCGAATCTCGGGCAAGTAGCATACCGATAAACAAAGGGAATTGTATACGGGATTGATTGAATCCCCGACATCGTGGTTCATCCGATGAGATCATCGTGGAACATGTGGGAGCCAATATGGGTATCCAGATCCCGCTATTGGTTATTGGCCGAAGAGGTGTCTCGGTCATGTCTGCATGGTTCCCGAACCAGTAGGGTCTACACACTTAAGGTTCGGTGACGCTAGAGTTGTTATGGGAAATAGTATGTGGTTACCGAAGGTTGTTCGGAGTCCCGGATGAGATCCCGGACATGACGAGGAACTCTGGAGTGGTCCGGAGGTGAAGATCGATATATTGGACGAAGGGTATTGGAGTCCGGAATTGTTCTGGGAGTACCGGGTGACGACCAGCGTGACCGAAAGGTGTTTCGGAGGCCCCGGCAAGCGTTGGGGGGCCTTATGGGCCAAGGGGAAGGGGCAAACCAGCCCACTAAGGGGTTGTGCGCCCCTCCCAACCCCTCTCACGTAACGTGGAGAGGTGGGGGCGCCTCCCCTAGGGCAGCCACCCCTCCCGGCTTGGGGGGCAAGTTTCCTAGGGGTGGGGGCGCCCAAACCCATCTAAGGTTTCCCCTGTGGTCGCCGCCCCTCCCCTAGGGAACCCTAGGGCGCCTCCTCCACCCCCTTCCCCCTATATATCATGAGGGAGAGAGAGGGCAGCCGCACCCCTTGCCTGGCGCAGCCCTCTCCTCCTCCAAGTCCTCCTCCTCCGTAGTGCTTAGCAAAGCTCTGCCGGAGAACCACGAGCTCCATCGCCACCACGCCGTCGTGCTGATGGAGTTCTCCCTCAACTTCTCCTCTCCCCTTGCTAGATCAAGAAGGAGGAGACGTCCCCGGGCTGTACGTGTGTTGAACGCGGAGGCGCCGTCCGTTCGGCGCTAGATCGGATCTTCCGCGATTTGAATCGCCGCGAGTACGACTCCATCAACCGCGTTCTTGTAACGCTTCCGCTTAGCGATCTTCAAGGGTATGAAGATGCACTCCCTCTCTCTCGTTGCTAGCATCTCCTAGATTGATCTTGGTGACACGTAGGAAAATTTTGAATTATTGCTACGTTCCCCAACAGAAAGATCAATCTAGTAGGCCAAACCAAACTGATAATTCGAAGAGACTTGCAAAGATAACCAATCATACATAAAAGAATTCAGAGGAGATTCAAATATTGTTCATAGATAATTTTGATCATAAACCCACAATTCATCGGATCTCGACAAACACACCGCAAAAGAAGAGTTACATCAAATAGATCTGCAAGAGAATCGAGGAGAACTTTGTATTGAGATCCAAAGAGAGAGAAGAAGGCATCTAGCTAATAACTATGGACCCGAAGGTCTGAGGTAAACTACTCACACATCACCGGAGAGGCTATGGTGTTGATGTAGAAGCCCTTCGTGATCAATGCCCCCTCCGGCGGAGCGCCGGAAAAGGCCCCAAGATGGGATCTCACGGGTACAGAAGGTTGCGGCGGTGGAATTAGGTTTTCGTGGTGCTCTTCGATGGTTTGGGGGTACGTAGGTATATATAGGAGGAAGAAGTAGGTCGGTGGAGCCACGAGGGTGGAGGGCGCGCCCGGGGGGTAGGCGCGCCCCCCTTCCTCGTGGCCTCCTCGTTCGTTTCTTGACGTCCACTCCAAGTCCTCTGGATCACGTTTGTTCCGAAAATCACGTTCCCGAAGGTTTCATTCCGTTTGGACTCCGTTTGATATTCCTTTTCTGCGAAACACTAAAATAGGCAAAAAACAGCAATTTGGGCTGGGCCTCCGGTTAATAGGTTAGTCCCAAAAATAATATAAAAGTGTATAATAAAGCCCATTAAACATCCAAAACAGAATATATATAATAGCATGGAACAATAAAAAATTATAGATACGTTGGAGACGTATCAAGCATCCCCAAGCTTAATTCCTGCTCGTCCTCGAGTAGGTAAATGATAAAAACAGAATTTTTGATGTGGAATGCAACTTGGCATAATTTTCAATGTAATTCTCTTATTTGTGGTATGAATATTCAGATCCGAAAGATTCAAGATAAAAAGTTTAATATTGACATAGAAGTAATGATACTTCAAGCATACTAATAAAGCAATCATGTCTTCTCAAAATAACATGGCAAAAGAAAGTTATCCCTACAAAATCATATAGTCTGGCTATGCTCTATCTTCACCACACAAATTATTTAAATCATGCACAACCCCGATGACAAGCCAAGCAATTGTTTCATACTTTTGGTGTTCTCAAACTTTTTTAATCTTCACGCAATACGTGAGCGTGAGCCATGGATATAGCACTATAGGTGGAATAGAATGGTGGTTGTGGAGAAGACAAAAAGGAGAAGATAGTCTCACATCAACTAGGCGTATCAACGGGCTATGGAGATTCCCATTAATAGATATCGATGTGAGTGAGTAGGGATTGCCATGCAACGGATGCACTAGAGCTATAAGTGTATGAAAGCTCAACAATGAAAACTAAGTGGGTGTGCATCCAACTTGCTTGCTCATGAAGACCTAGGGCAATTTGAGGAAGCCCATCATTGGAATATACAAGCCAAGTTCTATAATGAAAAATTCCCACTAGTATATGAAAGTGACAAAACAAGAGACTCTCTAACATAAAGATCATGGTGCTACTTTGAAGCACAAGTGTGGAAAAAGGATAGTAGCATTGTCCCTTCTCTCTTTTCTCTCATTTTTTTATTGGTGGGCCTTTTCTCTTTTTTTTGGCCCCTCCTTTTTTTATTTAGTCCGGAGTCTCATCCCGACTTGTGGGGGAATCATAGTCTCCATAATCCTTTCCTCACTTGGGACAATGCTCTAATAATGATGATCATCACACTTTTATTTACTTACAACACAAGTATTACAACTCAATACCTAGAACAAAATATGACTCTATATGAATGCCTCCGGCGGTGTACCGGGATATGCAATGAATTAAGAGTGACATGTATGAAGATAATGAACGGTGGCTTTGCCACAAATACGATGTCAACTACATGATCATGCAAAGCAATATGACAATGATGGAGCATGTCATAGTAAACGAAACGGTGGAAAGTTACATGGCAATATATCTCGGAATGGCTATGGAAATGCCATGATAGGTAGGTATGGTGGCTGTTTTGAGGAAGGTATATGGTGGGTGTATGATACCGGCGAAAAGTGCGCGGTATTAGAGAGGCTAGCAATGGTGGAAGGATAAGAGTGCATATAATCCATGGACTCAACATTAGTCATAAAGAACTCATATACTTGTTGCAAACATCTATTAGTTAACAAAACAAAGTATTACGCGCATGCTCCTAGGGGGATAGATTGGTAGGAAAAGACCATCGCTCGTCCCCGACTGCCACTCATAAGGAAGACAATCAATAAATAAATCATGCTCCGACTTCATCACATAACGGTTCACCATACATGCATGCTACGGGAATCACAAACTTTAACACAAGTATTTCTCAAATTTATGACCACTCAACTAGCATGACTCTAATATCACCATCTTTATATCTCAAAACAGTTATCAAGTATCGAACTTCTCTTAGTATTCAACGCACTTATAAGAAAGTTTTCACTAAACTTGTATTCCTATCATATTAGGACTAATTTCACCATTAAAGCAAATTACCATGCTGTTTTGTAGGACTCTCAAAATGATATAAGTGAAGCACATAGAGTATTCTAATAAATTCCAAATCATGTGTGTCTCTATCAAAAGTGTATTCAGAGAGGATGATTGTGGTAAACCAAAAACAAAAGACTCAAATCATACAAGACGCTCCAAGCAAAAAACTTATCATGTGGTGAATAAAAATATAGCTCCTAGTAAAGTTACCGATGGACGAAGACGAAAGAGGGGATGCCTTACGGGGCATCCCCAAGCTTTGGCTTTTTGGTGTCCTTAGATTTACCTTGGGGTGCCTTGGGCATCCCCAAGCTTAGTCTCTTGCCACTCCTTGTTCCATAATCCATCAAATCTTTACCCAAAACTTGAAAACTTCACAACACAAAACTTAACAGAAAATCTCGTGAGCTCCGTTAGCGAAAGAAAACAAAACACCACTTCAAGGTACTGTATTGGACTCAGTATTTATTTATATTGGTGTTAAACCTACTGTATTCCAACTTCTCTATGGTTTATAAACTATTTTACTAGCCATAGATTCATCAAAATAAGCAAACAACACACGAAAAACAGAATCTGTCAAAAACAGAACAGTCTGTAGTAATATGTAACTGACGCAAACTTCTGTAACTCCAAAAATTCTACCAAACTAGGACGACGTAGATAATTTGTTTACTAATTAAAACACAAAAACAAATCTAACCAGAGGCTAGATCAAAGATTTATTCCTAAACAGAAGGAAAAAAGCAAAAAAATAAAAAATAAAATTGGGTTGCCTCCCAACAAGCGCTATCGTTTAACGCCCCTAGCTAGGCATAAAAACAAGGATAGATCTAGGTATTGCCATCTTTGGTAGGCAATCCATGAGTGGCTCTCATAATAGATTCATAAGGTAATTTTATTTTATTTCTAGGGAAGTGTTCCATGCCTTTCCTTAACGGAAATTGGAATCTAATATTCCCTTCCTTCATATCAATAATTGCACCAGTCGTTCTAAGGAAAGGTCTACCAAGAATAATAGGACATGAAAGATTGCAATCTTTATCAAGAACAATGAAATCTACGGGCACATAGTTCCTATTTGCAACAATAAGAACATCATCAATTCTTCCCATAGGTTTCTTAATAGTGGAATCCGCAAGGTGCAAGTGTAGAGAACAATCATCAAATTCATTGAAAGCTAGCAAATCACACAAAGTTTTTGGAATCGTGGAAACACTAGCACCCAAATCACACAAAGCATAGCATTCATGATTCTTAATTTTAATTTTAATAGTAGGTTCCCACTCATCATAAAGTTTTCTAGGGATAGAAACTTCCAACTCAAGTTTTTCTTCATAAGATTACATTAAAGCATCAATGATATGTTTGGTAAAAGCTTTATTTTGACTATAAGCATGAGGAGAATTTAGCACGGATTGCAACAAGGAAATACAATCTATCAAATAGCAAATATCATAATTAAATTCCTTGAAATCCAAAATAGTGGGTTCATTGGTATCTAAAGTTTTGACCTCTTCAATCCCACTTTTACCAAATTTAGGATCAAGATCTAAAAACTCCGAATTTTTGGGACGCCTTCTAACTAAAGTTGACTCGTCTCCAGTCCCATCATTATCAAGATTCATATTGCAAAACAAAGATTTAATAGGGGACACATCAATGAATTTTAGATCTTCATCTTTATTCTCATAAAAAATTTCCGGTTTAGCGGCCATCTTATTAACTAAGGTGGCCTGCTTATCCGAGACTTCAGCTATTAATTTTTCGAGATGAACAATCTGAGATTTCAAACCATAAAATTCCTTAGACATATCATCGAGCTCTTTATTCATGCATCCCATAAAGCCTTTTTGTTCCTTAAGCTTGTTTCTAAAGAAATTATTATGCTCAAATTGTAAAGTCATAAAACTTCTGACATTGCTTTCAATCTCTTCTAACCTTTTAAGGTGAAGATCACCGAATCTAGGTAGAGCCATCGTGACGAACAAGCAATCCAACACACGAGCAAACAAGAGGCAAGCGAAAAAGAGGCGAACGAAAAAAGAGGGCGAATAAAATGGCAAGGGTGAAGTGGGGGAGAGGAAAACGAGAGGCAAATGGCAAATAATGTAATGCGAGGGATAAGAGCTTGTGATGGGTACTTGGTATGTCTTGACTTGTGTAGACTCAGCAACGGCGTCAGAAATGGCTTGTTGACGGGAAATCAAATCTTGACTTGACTTGGTGCACACCTCCCCGACAACGGCGCTAGAAATCCTTCTTGCTACCTCTTGAGCACTGCGTTGGTTTTCCCTTGAAGAGGAAAGGGTGATGCAGCAAAGTAGCGTAAGTATTTCCCTCAGTTTTTGAGAACCAAGGTATCAATCCAGTAGGAGGCCACACTCAAGTCCCACGCACCTACACAAACAAATAAGAAGCTCGCAACCAATGCGATAAAGGGGTTGTCAATCCCTTCACGGTCACTTACGAGAGTGAGATCTGATAGAGATGATAAGATAATTTTTTTGGTATTTTTATGATAAAGAGTAAAGGTAAAGATTGCAAAGTAAACAAAGATAGAAATAACTTGTTGATGGAAGATTAATATGATGGATAATAGACCCGGGGGTCATAGGTTTCACTAGTGGCTTCTCTCAAGATAGCATAAGTATTACGGTGGGTAAACGAATTACTGTCGAGCAATTGATAGAATTGAGCATAGTTATGAGAATATCTAGCTATGATCATGTATATAGGCATCACGTCCGTGACAAGTAGAACGACTCCTGCCTGCATCTACTACTACTACTCCACACATCGACCGCTATCCAGCATGCATCTAGAGTATTAAGTTCATAAAAACAGAGTAACGCTTTAAGCAAGATGACATGATGTAGAGGGATAAACTCATGCAATATGATATAAACCCCATCTTTTTATCCTCGATGGCAACAATACAATACGTTTCGTTTCCCCTACTGTCACTGGGATCGAGCACCGCAAGATTGAACCCAAAGCTAAGCACTTCTCCCATTGCAAGAAAGATCAATCTAGTAGGCCAAACCAAACTGATAATTCGAAGAGACTTGCAAAGATAACCAATCATACATAAAAGAATTCAGAGGAGATTCAAATATTGTTCATAGATAATCTTGATCATAAACCCATAATTCATCGGATCTCGACAAACACACCGCAAAAGAAGAGTTACATCAAATAGATCTCCAAGAGAATCGAGGAGAACTTTGTATTGAGATCCAAAGAGAGAGAAGAAGCCATCTAGCTAATAACTATGGACCCGAAGGTCTAAGGTAAACTACTCACACATCATCGGAGAGGCTATGGTGTTGATGTAGAAGCCCTCCGTGATCAATGCCCCCTCCAGCGGAGCGCCGGAAAAGGCCCCAAGATGGGATCTCACGGGTACAGAAGGTTGCGGCGGTGGAATTAGGTTTTCGTGGTGCTCTTCGATGGTTTGGGGGTACGTAGGTATATATAGGAGGAAGAAGTAGGTTAGTGGAGCCACGAGGGGCCCACGAGGGTGGAGGGCGCTCCCAGGGGGGTAGGCGCGCCCCCCTGCCTCGTGTCTTCCTCGTTCGTTTCTTGACGTCCACTCCAAGTCCTCTGGATCACGTTTGTTCCGAAAATCACGTTCCCGAAGGTTTCATTCCGTTTGGACTCCGTTTGATATTCCTTTTCTGCGAAACACTGAAATAGGCAAAAAAACAGTAATTTGGGCTGGGCCTCTGGTTAATAGGTTAGTCCCAAAAATAATATAAAAGTGTATAATAAAGCCCATTAAACATCCAAAACAGAATATATAATAGCATGGAACAATCAAAAATTATAGATACATTGGAGACGTATCACTGCTCGGGCCGTCGGCCAATAAAACCCTGTACGGAAGGCCTTGCTGACAAGGGCCCGAGCTGCGGCGTGGTGCCCGCCGAGACCGGCATGAATCTCAGCCAGGAGCTGCCGCCCTTCCTCTTCGGAGATACATCCTTGAAGGACTCCGGTAGCGCTTTTCTTGTATAGCTCTCCGTCGTGAACCTTGTAGGCCTTCGAACGCTGGACAATGCGGCGGGCCTCATTCTGATCCTTAGGGAGTTCCTTCCTGTTGAGGTAGGCCAAGAAGGGTTCGGTCCATGGGGCGATGACTGCCATAATGAGATGGGCCAACGGTGTTACTTCGGTGGCTGAGCCCCCGATGATATCGGTGTGTTCGGAATCTGGGGTTGTTTTCGGATCCAGACTAGTGTTGCCGTTCTCCCCTTGCCACACCACGGATGGCTTAAAAAGCCTTTCCAGAAAGATGTTAGGTGGGACGGGGTCGCGCTTGGCACCGATGCGAGCAAGGACATCCGCCGCTTGATTACTTTCTCGGGCCACGTGATGAAACTCGAGCCCCTCGAACCGAGCCGACATTTTTAGGACAGCATTACGATAAGCCGCCATTGATTTTCTCCGTCGTATCTATGATTTTTTATTGTTCCATGCCAATATTCTACAACTTTTACATACTTTTGGCAACTTTTTATACTATTTTTGGGACTAACATATTGATCCAGTGCCCAGTGCCAGTTCCTGTTTGTTGCATGTTTTTTGTTTCACAGAAAATCCATATCAAATGGAGTCCAAACGGGATAAAACTGACGGAGATTTTTTTTGGAAGATATGTGTGATTTTTGGGAAGAAGAATCAACGCGATACGATGCCCGAGGGGGCCACGAGGCAGGGGGCGCGCTCCAGGGGGTCAGGCGTGCCGTGGGCCCTCGTGGCCACCCCGTAAGGCGGTTGGAGCCCTTCTTTCGCCGCAAGAAAGCTAATACTCCGGATAGAGATCATGTCCAAAATTTAGCCCAATCGGAGTTACGGATCTCCGGTTATAAAAGAAATGGTGAAAGGGCAGAATTTGAAACGCAGAAACAGAGAGAGACAGAGAGACAGATCCAATCTCGGAGGGGCTCTCGCCCCTCCCACGCCATGGAGACCATGGACTCGAGAGGAAACCCTTCTCCCATCTAGGGAGAAGGTTAAGGAAGAAGAAGAAGGAGGGGGGATCTCTCCCCCTTGCTTCCGGTGGCACCGGAGTGCCGCCTGGGCCATCATCGTCACCGCAATCTACACCAACAACTTCACCGCCGTCATCACCGACTCTTCCCCCCTCTATGAAGCGGTGTAACCCCTCTTTTACCCACTGTAATCTCTACTTAAACATGGTGATCAACGCTATATATTATTTCCCAGTTTTGAGTAGATCCGTTTTGTCCTCTGGGTTAATTGATGATCGTGATTGGTTTGAGTTGCATGTTTTATTATTGGTGGTGTCCTATGGTGCTCTCCATGTCTGATACGTCTCCAACGTATCTACTTTTCCAAACACTTTTGCCCTTGTTTTGGACTCTAACTCGCATGATTTGAATGGAACTAACCCGGACTGATGCTGTTTTCAGCAGAATTGCCATGGTGTTATTTTTGTGCAGAAATAAAAGTTCTCGGAATGACCTAAAAATCAACGGATATTATTTTTGGAATTAATAAAAAATACTGGTGAAAGAATCAAGGCCAGGGGGCCCACACCCTGTCCACGAGGGTGGGGGCGCGCCTACCCCCCTGGGCGCTCCCCCTGCCTCGTGGGCCCCCTGGTGCTCCACCAACCTCAACTCCAACTCTATATATTCACGTTCGGGGAGAAAAAAATGAGAGAGAAGGATTCATCGCGTTTTATGATACGGAGCCGCCGCCAAGCCCTAATCTCTCTCGGGAGGGCTGATCTGGAGTCCGTTCGGGGCTCCAGAGAGGGGAATCCGTCGCCATCGTCATCATCAACCTTCCTCCATCACCAATTTCATGATGCTCACCGCCGTGCCTGAGTAATTCCATCGTAGGCTTGCTGGACGGTGATGGGTTGGATGAGATTTACCATGTAATCGTGTTAGTTTTGTTAGGGTTTGATCCCTAGTATCCACTATGTTCTGAGATTTATGTTGCTATGACTTTGCTATGCTTAATGCTTGTCACTAGGGCCCGAGTGCCATGATTTCAGATCTGAACCTATTATGTTTCCATGAATATATGTGAGTTCTTGATCCTATCTTGCAAGTCTATATTCACCTATTATGTGTTATGATCTGTTAACCCCGAAGTGATAATAATCGGGACCATTACCGGTGATGACCGTAGTTTGAGGAGTTCATGTATTCACTAAGTGTTAATTCTTTGGTCCGGTACTCTATTAAAAGGAGGCCTTAATATCCCTTAGTTTCCAATAGGACCCCGCTACCACGGGAGGGTAGGACAAAAGATGTCATGCAAGTTCTTTTCCATAAGCACGTATGACTATATTCGGAATACATGCCTACATTACATTGATGAATTGGAGCTAGTTCTGTGTCACCCTATGTTATAACTATTGCATGAGGAATCGCATCCGGCATAATTCTCCATCACCAATCGAATGCCTACGAGCTTTTCACATATTGTTCTTCGCTTATTTACTTTTCCGTTGCTACTGTTACAATCACTACAAAACTATCACTGTTACTTTTGCCACCGTTACCGTTACTTCCATACTACTTTGCTACTAAATACTTTGCTACAGATACTAAGTTATCCAGGTGTGGTTGAATTGACAACTCAACTGCGAATACTTGAGAATATTCTTTGGCTCCCCTTGTGTCGAATCAATAAATTTGGGTTGAATACTCTACCCTCGAAAACTGTTGCGATCCCCTATACTTGTGGGTTATCAGTGTCGCGCAAGCGTGAGGGATCCCCGTTGTAGGGTTTGCAATATGTTCATAACTTGCTTATGGTGGGTGGCGTGAGTGACAGAAGCACAGACCCGAGTAAGTCGGTTGTTTGCGTATGGGGGTAAAGAGGACTTGATACTTTAATGCTATGGTTGGGTTTTACCTTAATGATCTTTAGTAGTTGTGGATGCTTGCTAGAGTTCCAATCATAAGTGCATATGATCCAAGAAGAGAAAGTATGTTAGCTTATGCCTCTCCCTCAAATAAAATTGCAATAGTGATTACCGGTCTAGTTATCGATTGCCTAGGGACAAATAACTTTCTCGTGACAAAAAGCTCTCTACTAAAACTAACTTAGTTGTGTCTTCATCTAAACAGCCCCTAGTTTTTATTTACGCGCTCTTTATTATCTTGCAAACCTATCCAATAACACCTACAAAGTACTTCTTCATACTTGTTCTAGGTAAAGCGAACGTTAAGCGTGTGTAGAGTTGTATTGGTGGTCGATAGAACTTGAGGGGATATTTGTTCTACCTTTAGCTCCTCGTTGGGTTCGACACTCTTACTTATCGAAAGAGGCTACAATTGATCCCCTATACTTGTGGGTTATCAGCCATCTTTGGATCTTTGGCATCGAAGTCTCCATTTATTTGAGATATTGCGAGGTTTGAGTCCCCGCACACTTCCAGGCGTTGTATGCCCATGGAGACGGCCATCCGAAGGCCATGCAACAAGGCCTCATATTCGGCTGCTTTATTGGAGTCCGTGTATATTGGAGTACGTACTAGACGACGTCTTCGATGGGGGACGTTAAAACGACGCCCGCTCCTAGTCCTGCCAGCATTTTGGAACCATCAAAATACATAACCCAATTGGAATATGTGCCGTACTCTTTGGGGAGTTCGGCCTCTGTCCATTCGGCGATGAAGTCAGCCAGTACTTGTGATTTAATGGCTCGACGCGGTTTGTATGTTATGTCGAATGGAAGGAGCTCAATGGCCCATTTGGCAATCCGGCCCGTGGCATCGCGGTTGTTTATTATGTCATTGAGCGGTACTTCAGAAGCCACCATGATCGAACACTCCTGAAGTAGTGTCGTAGCTTCCGGGATGCCATGAAGACCGCGTATGCTATCTTTTGATAATGAGGGCACCGGGATTTGCATGGTGTGAGGATAGTGGATACGTAATATGCTGGCTTCTGAAGCGGGAATTTGTGTCTGTCCTGTTCTCGTTCAACGACGAGCACGGCGCTCACCACCTGGTGTGTTGCCGATATGTATAATAACATGGGTTCGCCGATGTTCGGCGCGGCTAGGATTGGGTTGCTCGCCAGAAGGGTTTTTATTTCTTCCAGTCTGGCCGTTGCCGTATCCGTCCACTCGAAGTGATCGGTGCGCCGTAGAAGACGATAGAGTGGCAATGCCTTTTCTCCCAATCTGGAGATAAAGCGGCTTAGAGCTGCCATGCAACCGGCGAGTTTTTGGACCTATTTAAGGTCCGTTGGAATAGCCAATTGTGACAGAGCTCGGATTTTGGCTGGATTTCCTTCAATTCCTCTATTGGAAACGATGAAGCCCAGCAGTTTTCCAGCGGGGACACCGAAAACACACTTTTCGGATTGAGCTTGATGTCATATGCATGGAGGTTGTTGAATGTGAGACGTAAATCGTCTATGAATGTTTCGACGTGTCTAGTGTTGATGACGACGTCGTCCACATATGCTTCAACTGTCTTGCCGATCTGTTTCTCCAGGCATGTTTGGATCATGCGCTAGTAGGTGGCGCTGGCGTTTTTGAGCCCGAAGGGCATGGTGTTGAAGCAGAAAGGCCCATATGGGTAATGAATGCCGTTGCGGCTTGATCTGACTCCTTCATCTTGATTTGATGGTATCCGGAGTATGCGTCGAGGAAGCACAGTAAGTCGTGTCCTACGGTTGCATCAATTATCTGATCGATGCGATGGAGAGGGAAGGGATCCTTAGGGCAGGCCTTGTTGAGGTCTTTGAAATCGACGCACAGGTGCCAGGATTTATCCTTCTTTGGTACCATCACAAGGTTTACTAGCCAGTCCGGGTGTTTTATTTCTCTAATGAATCCGGCCTCGATTAGCTTGGCTAGCTCCTCCCCCATAGCTTGGCGTTTGGGTTCGAAAAAGCGCCGCAGTGTTTGTTTGACCGGTTTATATCCCTTCAATATATTGAGGCTGTGTTCCGCCAACCTGCGTGGGATTCCTGGCATATCAGAAGGGTGCTAGGCGAATATATCCCAGTTCTCGCGCAGGAACTCTCATAGCGCAGCGTCAACCGTTGGGTCTAGTTGTGCTCCAATAGATGCTGTCTTCTTGGGGTCCGTTGGATGGACCTGGAATTTGACTATTTCTTCCGCCGGTTTGAAGGAGGTGGATTTGGGTCATTTGTCTAGGATCACATCGTCCATGTCCACCGTGGAGCGCAGTGCGGTTAATTCTTCAGCCGCGAGGGCTTCAGATAATGCCTCAAGGGCCAGGGATGCGGTTTTATTTTCAGCACGGAGTGCTATGTCCGGATCACTGGCGAGAGTGATTATGCTGTCAGGCCCGGGAATCTTAAGCTTCATGTACCTGTAATGAGGTACAGCTTGGAAGCGTGTAAATGCATCTCGCCCCAAGAGGGCGTGATATCCGCTGTTGAAAGGGGCCACTTGGAAGGTTATCTCTTCGGACCGATAATTCTCCGGCGTGCCGAATACCACGTCAAGTGTTATTTTTTCCCACACACCACGCCTCCCGACTGGGAATGATTCCTCGGAAGGTCGTGCTGCTTTGCTCGATGCGGCTCCTGTCTATTTCCATTTTGTGGAGTGTATCTTCATAGATGAGGTTTAGTCCGCTGCCGCCGTCCATGAGAACCTTGGTGAGCCGAAAGCCGTCCACGATTGAACTGAGGACCAAGGCGGCTGGTGCTCGGACTGTCCTGTATTTTGGTTCGTCACCGGCATTAAAAGTTTTAGCCGTGTCGTTCCAAGGGTTTATTGCTGCGATTTGACAGACTTCGGCGAGTTCGCGGAGTGCCCTTTTGTGCCTATTGTTTGAAGCGAATGTCTCGAAGACCGTTAGTACTTTGGGGCCGTCGTCTTCTGGGGGGTGTTTTTCTGGGGTATTCTTGGTGAGGATATCCTCGCCACTCTTGGCCACTTGCCGGAGGATCCAACATGCTCTAAGGCTGTGGGTTGGTATGTTATCCGGTGTTGTGTGTATTTTGCATGGCCCATCGAGACATCCTTCCAAAACGGTTCCGCGCCCCGTAATGGGCTTATATTTCTTTACTATTGGACCGGGCGTGCCACGAGGGTGCGCCCTTTTCGCCTGAACGAGGGGTTGAGTGGGGACCGATGGTTCCCAATGGGATGCCTGAGTTTTCCATGTGCTTTCCAGTGCGTTGTACTTCTGTACAATAGTTGCCAAGTCAGCGAAGTGCAATATGCGACGGCGGTTGATGGCGTTGAGGATTCCTTCGTCCATGCAATTGTTGCGGAACGCTGAGATCGCTTCCTCGTCGCGGCAATCTTTAATCTTGTCTTTGACAAGAAGGAATCTGGCCCAGAAGTGGTGGACCGTTTCCTGAGACTGCTGATGTATGCTCATGAGAGCGCTTATATTTGGGTGGGTGGGTGGTTTTAAATCCGAACCCTGACCTAATTTTGGATCCGGAGTCTGAAGGTCTTCCGAACTTAACAGATCGGGCTCCGGGATATCCACTGATTTCATAGGCCCGTTGTCCAATTCTATGTTCGGAGGGGCAGGATGCATCTCTTCGCAGGTGGGTGTCCAGCTCTTCGAGGTTGGAGATCCGGACATAGTCCGTCCTCAGTATGGAGGAAGAGTTGTCATATCGCTCCTCGACTACCGCTATCTGGTGGGTGATCGGTGGAGATTTGATTTCTCTCCAATCGGGTTTAAGACCAATTCGATCGTAGTCTGTAGCGACCCCCAAGGCGGCGATGCGATCTAGGAGCTCGTTTAAAGACGAAAGCTCCGCTGGATCCATCTGCTTGGAGCGTTCGGAGTCGATACAAAGGGGATTTTCGATGACCCGAGAGGTCATCGTCGGCTTAACGGCCGAACGGGCGGTCATGGTAAAGCCGCCAAGCCGGAGGGTTTGGCCTGGGGCCAGTGCTCCTCCGGAGGTGATATTGTCCTTGAGAACAAGGCGAGCCATCGATCCTATCTTCGACATCACAGTGGAACTCTCAATGAAAGCACCAATGTCGGTGTTAAAACCGGCGGATCTCGGGTAGGGAGTCCCGAACTGTGCGTCTAAGGTCGATGGTAACAGGAGACAGGGGACACAGTGTTACCCAGGTTCGGGCCCTCTCTGTGGAGGTAATACCCTACTTCCTGCTTGATTGATCTTGATGAATATGTGTATTACAAGAGTTGATCTACCACGAGATCGTAATGGCTAAAGCCCTAGAAGTCTAGCCTGTATGTCTATGGCTATGAGTCTTGGCCTCTACAGACCTAGCCCTCCGGTTTATATAGACACCAGAGGGATCTAGGGTTACATCAGGTCGGTTTACAGAGAAAGGAATCTTCATATTCGATCGCCGAGCTTGCCCTCCACGCTAAGGAGAGTCCCATCCGGACACGAGTGGAGTCTTCGGTCTTTGTATCTTCACAGCCCATCAGTCCGGCCCGTGGCTAATTGGCCGGACGCCCGAGGACCCCTTAGTCCAGGACTCCCTCAACAGGCTTCTAGTAAGAACCGTTCTTACCTATGCATCAAAACCACAATGATTTTTTGTCAAGTGTGTTGTTTTAACCTTCAACAAGGACCGGCCGTAGTCAAACTCGATTCAACTAAAGTTGGAGAAACAGACACCCGCCAGCCACCTGTGTGCGAAGCACGTCGGTAGAATCAGACTCATGAACGCGGTCATGTAATGTCGGTCCGGGCCGCTTCATCCAACAATACAGCCGAATCAAAGTAAGACGTTTGGTGGTAAGCAGTATGACTATTATCGCCCACAACTCATTGTGTTCTACTCGTGCATATAACATCTATGCATAGACCTGGTTCGGATGCCACTGTTGGGGAACGCAGTATTTCAAAAAAATTCCTACGATCACGCAAGATCTATCTAGGAGATGCATAGCAACAAGACGGGAGAGTGTGTCCACGTACCCTCGTAGACCGAAAGAGAAAGCGTTTAGTAACGCGGTTGATGTAGTCGAACGTCTTCACGATCCAACCGATCCATGTACCGAACATACGGCACCTCTGTGTTTAGCACACGTTCAGCATGATGACGTCCCTCGAGCTCTTGATAAAGTTGAGGACGAGTGAGAGTTCCGTCAGCACGACGGCGTGGCAACGGTGATGATGAAGTTACTGATAACCCACAAGTATAGGGGATCAATTGTAGCCTCTTTCGATAAGTAAGAGTGTCGAACCCAACGAGGAGCTAAAGGTAGAACAAATATTCCCTCAAGTTCTATCGACCACCGATACAACTCTACGCACGCTTAACGTTCGCTTTACCTAGAACAAGTATGAAACTAGAAGTACTTTGTAGGTGTTTTTGGATAGGTTTGCAAGATAATAAAGAGCGCGTAAATAAAAAGTAGGGGCTGTTTAGATGAATACACCACTAAGTTAGTTTTAGTAGAGAGCTTTTTGTCACGAGAAAGTTATTTGTCCCTAGGCAATCGATAACTAGACCGGTAATCATTATTGCAATTTTATTTGAGGGAGAGGCATAAGCTAACATACTTTCTCTTCTTGGATCATATGCACTTATGATTGGAACTCTAGCAACCATCCGCAACTACTAAGGATCATTAAGGTAAAACCCAACCATAGCATTAAAGCATCAAGTCCTCTTTATCCCATACGCAAACAACCTACTTACTCGGGTCTGTGCTTCTGTCACTCACACCACCCACCATAAGCAAATCATGAACATATTGCAAACCCTACAGCGGGGATCCCTCATGCTTGCGCGACACGGAGAGCACCACAGGACAACACCAATAATAAAACATGCAACTCAAACCAATCACGATCATCAATTAACCCATAGGACAAAACGGACCTACTCAAACATCATAGGATAGCCATACATCATTGGGAAATAATATATAGCGTTGAGCACCATGTTTAAGTAGAGATTACAGCGGGTAAAAGAGGGGTTACACTGCTGCATAGAGGGGGGAGAGTTGGTGATGATGGCGGTGAAGTTGTTGGTGTAGATTGCGGTGAAGATGATGGCCCAGGCGGCGTTCCGGCGCCACCGGAAGAGAGGGGGAGAGGGCCCCCCTTCTTCTTCTTCCTTGACCTTCTCCCTAGATGGGAGAAGGGTTTCCCCTCTGGTCCTCGGTCTCCATGGCATGGGAGGGGCGAGAGCCCTCCGAGATTGGATCTGTCTCTCTGTCTCTCCCTATGTCTGCGTTTTCAGATCTGGCCTTTCACCGTTTCTTTTATAACCGGAGATCCTAACTCCGATTGGATTGAAATTTGAACATGATTTTTATCCAGATATTAGCTTTCTTGCGGCGAAAGAAGGGCAACAACCGCCTTACGGGGTGTCCATGAGGGTCAGGGGCGCGCCTGCCCCCCTGGGGAGCGCCCCTGCCTCGTGGCCCCCTCGGGCACCATTTCGCATTGATTCCACTTCCCAAAAATCAGATATATTCCAAAAAAGATCTCCGTCAGTTTTTATTCCGTTTGGACTCCCTTTGATATGGATTTTCTGTGAAACAAAAAACATGCAACAAACAGGAACTGGCACTGGGCACTGGATCAATATGTTAGTCCCAAAAATAGTATAAAAAGTTGCCAAAAGTATATGAAAGTTGTATAATATTGGCATGGAACAATAAAAAATTATAGATACGACGGAGACGTATCAATATCCCCAAGCTTAATTCCTGCTCGTCCTCGAGTAGGTAAATGATAAAAAAGATAATTTTTGTTGTGGAATGCTACCTAGCATAATCTTAATCATGTAATCTAATCATGGCATGAATATTAAGACACGAGTGATTCAAAGCAATAGTCTATCATTTGACATTAAGACAATAATACTTCAAGCATACTAATAAAGCAATCATATTTTTTCAAAATAACATGGCCAAAGAAAGTTATCCCTACAAAATCATATGGTCTGGCTATGCTCCATCTTCATCACACAAAATATTCAAAACATGCACAACCCTGATGACAAGCCAAGCAATTGTTTCATACTTTTGACGTTCTCAAACCTTTTAAACTTTCACGCAATACATGAGCGTGAGCCATGGACATAGCACTATAGGTGGAATAGAATATGATGGTGGAGGTTGTGTGGAGAAGACAAAAAGGAGAAAGTCTCACATCGACGCGGCTAATCAATGGGCTATGGAGATGCCCATCAATTGATGTCAATGCGAGGAGTAGGGATTGCCATGCAACGGATGCACTAAGAGCTATAAGTGTACGAAAGGTCAAACTGAAAACTAAGTGGGTGTGCATCTAACTTGCTTACTCATGAAGACCTCGGGCATTTGAGGAAGCCCATCATCGGAATATACAAGCCAAGTTCTATAATGAAAATTCCCACTAGTATATGAAAGTGATAACTCAAGAGACTCTCTATATGAAGAACATGGTGCTACTCTGAAGCACAAGTGTGGTAAAAGGATAGTAAGATTGTCCCTTCTCTCTTTTCTCTCATTTTTCTCTCTCTTTTTTTTCCTTTTTTTGGTGGGCTTCTTTGGCCTTTTTTTATTTGGGCTTCTTTGGCCTCTTTTATTTTGATAACCTCACATGGGACAATGTTCTAATAATGAAGATCATCACACTTTTATTTACTTACAACTCAATATTACAACTCAATGTCTAGAACAAAGTATGACTCTATATGAATGCCTTTGGCGGTGTACCGGGATGTGCAATGATCTAGTGTAGCAATGACATCAAAAAACGGACAAGCCATGAAAACATCATGCTAGCTATCTTACGATCATGCGAAGCAATATGACAATGATGCTCAAGTTATGTATATGATGATGATGGAAGTTGCATGGCAATATATCTCGGAATGGCTATGGAAATGCCATGATAGCTAGGTATGGTGGCTGTTTTGAGGAAGATATAAGGAGGCTTATGTGTGACAGAGCGTATCATATCACGAGGTTTGGATGCACCGGCGAAGTTTGCACCAACTCCCGAGGTGAGAAAGGGCAATGCACGGTACCGAAGAGGCTAGCAATGATGGAAGGGTGAGAGTGTGTATAATCCATGGACTCAACATTAGTCATAAAGAACTCATATACTTATTGCAAAATTCTATTAGCTATCGAAACAACGTACTACGCGCATGCTCCTAGGGGGATAGATTGGTAGGAAAAGACCATCACTCGTCCCTGACCGCCACTCCTAAGGAAGACAATCAATAAATAAATCATGCTCCGACTTCATCACATAACGGTTCACCATACGTGCATGCTACGGGAATCACAAACTTCAACACAAGTATTTATACAATCCACAACTACCCACTAGCATGACTATATCACCATCTTTATATCGCAAAACTATTGCAAGGAATCAAACATATCATATTCAGTGATCTACAAGTTTTATGTAGGATTTTATGACTAACCATGTGAATGACCAGTTCATGTCATCTCTCTAAATAGATATAAGTGAAGCAAGAGAGTTAAATTCTTTCTAAAAAAGATCTGCCCTCGCTCTAACAAATATAAGTGAAGCAAAAGAGCATTCTACAAATGGCGGTTTTCTATGTGAAGAGAAACAGGCAATCCAAACTTCAAAAGATATAAGTGAAGCACATGAAGCATTCTATAAAGCCATACTCAAAAGATATATGTGAAGTGCAATGAGAATTCTATAAATCAACCATGGACTATCTCATACCAGCATGGTGCATAAAAGAAAAGTGAAAACTAAATGCAAAAGACGCTCCAAGATTTGCACATATCGCATGAACAAAACGAATCTGAAAACATACCGATACTTGTTGAAGAAAGATGGGATGCCTTCCGGGGCATCCCCAAGCTTAGACACTTGAGTCTCCTTGAATATTTTACTTGGGGTGCCTTGGGCATCCCCAAGCTTGAGCTCTTGCCTCTCCTCCTTATCCTCATATCGAGACATCCTCGATCTTCGAACACTTCATCCACACAAAACTCAACAGAAAACTCGGTAAGATCCGTTAGTATAATAAAGCAAATCACTACTCTAAGTACTGTTGCAAACCAATTCATATTTTTTTGCATTTTAGCTACTGTAATATAACTTTTCCATGGCTTAATCCACTGATAGAAATCGATAGTTTCATCAAAACAAGCAAACTATGCATCAAAAACAGAATCTGTCTTAAACAGGACAGTCTGTAGTAATCTGAACATTCACCATACTTCTGTTACTCCAAACATTCTTCCAAAATTAGGAAAAATAAAAAAATTGTATAGAAAGACAGTGCAAAAAGTTTCAGAACCGTTTGATGTTCCAGTAAAAAATGTAAAATCGCGCACTACATCCAAAGTTTCTGTCCTGCACCGCACAAACCAACAAGCATTGTAAACATCCTAAAGGCAAATCTTGGCACATTATTTTTATAATACAGTAGAATTTTACAAGGGGATAATTATTTTTGTTGAAAAGTTTCTGTAATCAAGATTCACAAAGTTTCCGTGAGCATGAACAAAGTTCAAGGCTAGCTCCCACTTTAACAATGCTCGTCTTTCTCACTTTCGCTTTTCTTTTTGAAAAAGTTTTAGGTTCCCCTCTTTTAAAAAAAACTTTATAAAAGCACTCAACAGAAATAAATGACTCTCTAAAACTTCCGGGTTGTCTCCCTGGCAGCGCTTTCTTTAAAGCCATTAAGCTAGGCATATAGTGCTCAAGTAATGGATCCACCCGGATCCCAAGGTATATCAAAGCCAATTTTAATTAACAATGATTTGTAATTTAGTAGTGAGCACAAAGTAACATATATCATGTAATGACGAAGTCTAACTCTCTTCCTATGCATCGGCATGTCATAAAAGAACAATTCATGCACATCAAGTAAAGACCAATACATAGCATAAGCAGTTTCTTGCAATTTTATCGTGTGGGAAACATAGAGAGGTGGAGATATAGTTCCTCTCTCATAATAATTGCAAGTATGAGCAGCAAGCACATGCATATTATATCTATCAAAATCATCATGTGTAATAGTAAAACGCAACCCATCAATGTAATCCTTAATAAGGGCAAACTTCTCCGATATAGTGTAGTTTGGAGAATTCAAAAAGATAATAGGACTATCATGCGTGGGTGCAATAGCAACAATTTCATGTTTAACATAAGGAACTATAGCAAGTTCATCTCCATAAGCATAATTCATATTGGCATCTTGGCCACAAGCATACCAAGCATCATCAAAAAGGGATATTTCAAAAGAATCAACGGGGTCATAACAATCATCATAGCAATCATCCTTCGGTAAGCACGAAGGGAAATTAAACAATGTATGAGTTGAAAAGAGTTACTCTCATTAGAAGGTGGGCACGGGTAGCTAATCCGCTCTTCCTCCTTTTGTTCTTCGCTCTCCTCATCATCTTT
Source organism: Triticum aestivum (assembly GCF_018294505.1). Classification (NCBI taxonomy): domain Eukaryota; kingdom Viridiplantae; phylum Streptophyta; class Magnoliopsida; order Poales; family Poaceae; genus Triticum; species Triticum aestivum. Next base: position 491,125,355 of record NC_057808.1, read on the forward strand.
TTCATCCAATGAGCTCACAGTTTCATCAATTTCTTCTTCCATAGACTCCTGCAAAATATTAGTCTCTTCTTGGACAACGGAGACTCTATCAATAAAATCATCAATATCGGAATTGAATTCATAATTCTCATCGCAATATTTAAGTATAGCAAAATTTTCAGGTCTGTAAACAGCATCATCAAGATTTTCACACTCTTTAAACAAAGATTCAATTTCATAAGCACCCATAAAAGCAACAAATTCTTCTATTTGTTCCACATCATAGTAATCATATATACCATTAGCATAAGAAGCCAAGGTTTTATCATCATTAAATTTGCATGAAAAGGGAAGGTGTGGAGCCTTCATCCTAGAGCAACAAGTATAATCATATCTCAAGCATAGTTCCTGAGCATACCAATGCAACATATGACTTTGATCCCATAATAGTTTCCCTTTTTGAGTCAAGCGATAATCCCTAAAGTATTCACGTTGATCCAACGTGTCTCCCATTACATAATTGAATGGGGTTTTCTCAGGATTATCAAAGTAGTACATAATATTTTTCACATAACCAGCATCGAGGGTTTTAGGAGGTTCCCCATCTCCATGAGTAGCAAGTAAACCTAATTTTTTTGGTATTTCGTGTTCCATATCCATAACTAAAGAAAGAGAACAACTTAGAATAGAAAATAAAAATTACTTAGAGATAAAGCAAACAAGCACATACGAGAATATTCACCCCACGCTATAACTCCCCTGCAATGGCGCCAGAAAAAGGTCTTGATAACCCACAAGTATAGGGGATCAATTGTAGCCTCTTTCGATAAGTAAGAGTGTCGAACCCAACGAGGAGCTAAAGGTAGAACAAATATTCCCTCAAGTTCTATCGACCACCGATACAACTCTACGCACACTTAACGTTCGCTTTACCTAGAACAAGTATGAAACTAGAAGTACTTTGTAGGTGTTTTTGGATAGGTTTGCAAGATAATAAAGAGCGCGTAAATAAAAAGTAGGGGCTGTTTAGATGAAGACACCACTAAGTTAGTTTTAGTAGAGAGCTTTTTGTCACGAAAAAGTTATTTGTCCCTAGGCAATCGATAACTAGACCGGTAATCATTATTGCAATTTTATTTGAGGGAGAGGCATAAGCTAACATACTTTCTCTTCTTGGATCATATGCACTTATGATTGGAACTCTAGCAAGCATCCACAACTACTAAAGATCATTAAGGTAAAACCCAACCATAGCATTAAAGCATCAAGTCCTCTTTATCCCATACGCAAACAACCTACTTACTCGGGTATGTGCTTCTGTCACTCACGCCACCCACCATAAGCAAATCATGAACATATTGCAAACCCTACAGCGGGGATCCCTCACGCTTGCGCGACACGGAGAGCACCATAGGACAGCACCAATAATAAAACATGCAACTCAAACCAATCACGATCATCAATTAACCCATAGGACAAAACGGACCTACTCAAACATCATAGGATAGCCATACATCATTGGGAAATAATATATAGCATTGAGCACCATGTTTAAGTAGAGATTACAGCGGGTAAAAGAGGGGTTACACCGCTGCATAGAGGGGGGAAGAGTTGGTGATGATGGCGGTGAAGTTGTTGGTGTAGATTGCGGTGATGATGATGGCCCCGGCGGCGTTCTGGCGCCACCGGAAGAGAGGGGGAGAGGGCCCCCCTTCTTCTTATTCTTCCTTGACCTTCTCCCTAGATGGGAGAAGGGTTTCCCCTCTGGTCCTTGGTCTCCATGGCATGGGAGGGGCGAGAGCCCCTCCGAGATTGGATCTGTCTCTCTCTGTTTCTGCGTTTTCAGATCTGGCCTTTCACCGTTTCTTTTATAACCGGAGATCCGTAACTCCGATTGGATTGAAATTTGAACACGATTTTTATCTAGATATTAGCTTTCTTGTGGCGAAAGAAGGGCAACAACCGCCTTACAGGGTGTCCACGAGGGTCAGGGGTGCGCCTGCCCCCTGGAGCGCGCCCCCTACCTCGTGGCCCCCTCGGGCACCGTCTCGCGTTGATTCCACTTCCCAAAAATCAGATATATTCCAAAAAAAATCTCCGTCAGTTTTTATTCCGTTTGGACTTCGTTTGAAATGGATTTTCTGTGAAACAAAAAACATGCAACAAACAGGAACTGGCACTAGGCACTGGATCAATATGTTAGTCCCAAAAATAGTATAAAAAGTTGCCAAAAGTATATGAAAGTTGTATAATATTGGCATGAAACAATCAAAAATTATAGATACGATGGAGACGTATCAGCATCCCCAAGCTTAATTCCTTCTCGTCCTCGAGTAGGTAAATGATAAAAAAGATAATTTTTATGTGGAATGCTACCTAGCATAATCTTGATCATGTAATCTAATCATGGCATGAATATTACGACACGAGTGATTCAAAGCAATTGTCTATCATTTGACATTAAGACAATAATACTTCAAGCATACTAATAAAGCAATCATGTATTTTCAAAATAACATGGCCAAAGAAAGTTATCCCTACAAAATCATATGGTCTGGCTATGCTCCATCTTCATCACACAAAATATTCAAATCATGCACAACCCCGATGACAAGCCAAGCAATTGTTTCATACTTTTGACGTTCTCAAACCTTTTCAACTTTCACGCAATACATGAGCGTGAGCCATGGACATAACACTATAGGTGGAATAGAATATGATGGTGGAGGTTGTGTGGAGAAGACAAAAAGGAGAAAGTCTCACATCGACGCAGCTAATCAATGGGCTATGGAGATGCCCATCAATTGATGTCAATGCGAGGAGTAGGGATTGCCATGCAACGGATGCACTAAGAGCTATAAGTGTATGAAAGGTCAAACTGAAACTAAGTGGGTGTGCATCCAACTTGCTTGCTCATGAAGACCTCGGGCATTTGAGGAAGCCCATCATCGGAATATACAAGCCAAGTTCTATAATGAAAATTCCCACTAGTATATGAAAGTGATAACTCAAGAGACTCTCTAAATGAAGAACATGGTGCTACTCTGAAGCGTTAAGCATCATCGAACATTAAGCGTGCGGACCCTACGTGTCGTGGAATAGTCACGGCATATGCCCTTGTGAAAGGACTTAGTCGTGGAGCCATCGCAACTAGCAAGCTTAAAGGGGTTAAAGCAGGACAAAGGACACGAGGGTTATACTGGTTCGGCCCCTTACGGTGAAGGTAAAAGCCTACTCCAGTTGAGGTGGAATTACTAGGGTTTCGATGACCAGGGAGCGAATCTGCTATGCCTGGCTACCGATTTGATGTTACCTCCTTTAAGCCGCCGGCGTGTCATCCCCTTATATACACGGGTTGACGCCCCGCGTCCTACAGAGTCCCGGCCGGCTTATAAACAGTATCCGGCTCGGTAACTAGTTAATCTTGCCTTACAACACAAGTCATGCCATTACGGCGGTTTATCACTACGGGCCTTAAGTCGCCTACGGGCTTTAGGCCCTTTATTGAACCGCCATCTTCAAGCTTGATATTGGGCTTCATATAATGAATTGTTATAGCGTAACCCGGCCCCTCCTGGGCGGGTTACACCAGTAGTTATATCCCCAACATTAGGCCCCAGATTGATTTGAACCGGTTCATGTCAATCTTCAATACTTTAAGAAAAACCTTCTGGCTTCTGTCTGTGCAAAGTTATAACCTGCCATGACGTCATCTTCTGGATTCATGATAACCCGCCATGACGTCATCTTCCATTAAATTCATTTTATTCTATCATATCTCAACGGATCTTTATCTTAATGACCATCCCGAAAATTGAGGCGTCGGAGTAGCCGGATATCCATGTCTGGCCTCCTCGTTTCTCGCGCCCTCTCTGTCAGTCTTTCCTTATAAATAAGCATGACTTTTAGGTCTTTCTTCATTCTCCCCCTTTCTGTCATCTTCTTCCTCTCCCGACTCCGCTGCTGCTCGAGCTCCGCCGCCGCCGCAGTAGAGCACCTCATCTTCGTCGATCTTGGCCGCTGCATCAACCTGAATCGACCAGAGAACGGCGGCGATCCTCCGCAGTAGATCTACAGCCGTAAGTCTTCACCTTCCCACACTTCAGATCTGCATTTAGGGTTTCCAAGTTCTTCCGTGTTCTTCATGGTTCAACACAGTTTCTTCGTAGTTCCTCCACCGCGGCTTTATTTGATCCAAAAGTAGTATGGAACTCATGCGGTAGTTGCTTCGCATCCATTTTCAATACTAGCAGATCCCTTTTGCTTGTAAAAAGACCTCATTAGAGCTCACGAACTCATCTGTACTAGTTTTTAGGTCTAGAATATTTTCTTTTCTGAACCACTGTTTGATCCAAAATAGCAACTACAACCTGTGAGACCTGTTTGTGCGATACTTAGGCAAAAAACTGTATCCATTATCCATGGCGGCTCTTACCACCGGCTTAACGAGGCAATGCTCAATGAATGATTCTGATCACTCATAGTGGATTTAAATAATTTAATTGCTACTGTTTCCCATGGCGGCTTAAAAAATCTGACACAATTAGCCATATATCATTAGGCCCCTTCGTAAGCCGCCATCTTGAATATGAATTGAAGTACTTTCTCCGGCTTAAATTTGAGCCGGAAATTTTTATTTTGTCATAGGCTTCCATCCTTCATAATGCCGCCCAAGGCTCCCAAAGCACCCATCACATGCAACTGGGTTAAATCCACCGTCACTGATAGCATCTTAGACGGTTTTGTGAAGAGTAGTCATCTGCCGAAGAAAGAGATCTTGCCGTCTTATCGTGCTCCTGACCCGTCAGAAGAAAAACCTCAACCCAAGGATGGGGAAGTTGTCATTTTTACTGATCACATGAGCCGGGCTTTGCTCCACCTAGCTCAAAAAATTTCAGAGACGTCTTGCACTTTTTTGACCTGCGGCCTCAAGACATCGGACCAAATTCTGTGTCAAACATCTGCAATTTCCAAGTATTCTGTGAGGTGTACCTTGGAGAAGAGCCCAGCATACTACTCTTTAGAGAGTTATTTTATCTGAACCGTCAAAACGAATGTGCCCACGGGCCCAGTTTGGAACTTGGCGGGATCTCAATCCAGCGACGTAGAGACTGCCTCTTCCCTTATGCCGAGCCGCCGAGTCACCCTAAAGATTGGAACCAGACTTGGTTCTACTGTCAGGACACTTCTCCGGCTGATGAGAACCCCTTGCCCGGCTTTCGCGCCCTGCGCCTGGAGTTTACTCACCCTTTACCAGATAAATTATCTCCGGCTGAACGTCAAACACTTGCCCCCACGATCAACAAGATCAAAGCTTTTCTGGGGAACGGCCTAAACGGCATTGACTTGGTCCGGGTTTGGATTGCCTGGCGGGTGATTCCCTTGAGCCGCCGCCCCGGCTTGATGTGCGATTACACAGGCCAGAAAAATGATCCTCTACGGCACAGTCCTGACGACTTACCTGAGGATATCGTTGATGACATGACCAAGTCTCTTCTGAACGAGAGCCTGGCAGATTGCGGGAAAGCAGGCTTAAGTCCTTTCTGCAAGGCTAACCCGGCTCCAGCGGTAAACCATTAACTTGAGCATCTTACTTTCCACTTTGACAATTTCATCTTTACTCAAAAACTCTTGCTATATTTTACAGGCTGGTGATAAATTCTGGAAGGTCAAGTATGACCATGAGGCTGCAAAGAAGGCGAGAAAAGCCAAGAAAGCCGCCAGAAAAGCCACTGCCCGTAAGAAGGGGAACAAACCTAGCGCCTCGGATATGTTTCATCTGGACGATACCTCCGAGTCAGAGGTAACTCTTGACTCTTTAGGCTCCTTCTTTAACCATCTTATTGACACTGATTATTAGCAGGAGGATACAGGAGCAAGTCATGCAGTAACTGAAGAGGTAACTATAATTTCCTCTGACTCCGAGCCTTTGCCGAGACAGAAAGTCCGAAGGGTAACTCGGAAAGTAAGATTTTCACATCCTTTAGCTTATCAAGATCCTCAATTTCTTTTGAAGCAACAGATTCACGAGAGTCGGAGGTAGACCCGGACCAGTAAAGATGCGGACCTCTCCTCCGGCTTACCCGATGTAACAAGAAAACGCCGGACTGAGGTTATCTCTGATTTATATTCTTTGTATCCTTTGGCAGGTTTCACTCGTCAACCACTCAATTCTTCTGACTCAAACTATCAGGGTACTTCACCTTCCTCCGACGAATCAATGCAGTCCAGCATGCCGGCTTTCAAAACCGCTCCAGGGTAATGATAATCTTCTTATCTTGTGCTTATCTTACTCATGTTTTTTGTACTAACCCTTTAATTTTCAGTGTACAAGTAAAGCCCAGCAAGAGGACGAAGAAAAGTAAGCCAGCCGAAGAGCCAGTCTTTGCTGAACCGGAGCTCAGAGCGGCTGCTCCTGATACTTCCGCTCATGAGCCATCGCCTGAACCAGCCCATGACACTCCAACTCTCACCACTGATCCGCTCGTCGAACAAGCCATGGAAGGTTCTGAAGATCCGGAGAACCCTAGCCCGGCCAAGGCGGATGACCCGGACGTCGAAATCATCCGGACTGACTTCGTTGAACCGGGAAGACCCACCGCGCTGGCCAAGTGCTCCGCCAAAGAAGAACTTCTGGAACGTCACAAAACCCGGCTGGATGTCACTGATTATGCTCATCTGAGTATTGGAGAAATCGTCTCTGGTTATGTAAACCAAGTGCACAACAGCCGGGATCTGGAAGTTGATATGGTGAAACAAATACACCAAAAATCTGAGGTATAACTCTTGTTGCTTGTTCCTTAGTTATCCTTACTAGGCCAGCCCCCAAGTCTATTACTTATGATGAAATATGTTATAGTCTTGTCATCAGCTTAATAATCACTGTAAGAAAACCGGCTTATCCGGTAGCACCCAAGGGCCGGCTTAGACAACATACTTGAACCGGTCTTCACCGTATTTTAACCAAGTACTTGAATAGCAATATGCATTAGCCCCCAAGTGCCAAGTATCTTTGCTTGCAAAGTGCTTGGGACTTTATCTCCATGAACCGCCACTGTAATTAGAGCTCTTTAGCATACATAAGCCCCCAAGTGCCAAGTATGTTTGCTTGCAAAGTGCTTGGGACTTAATGTTGCATTATGATAATCCTAACTGTAACTCGGAATTTATACAGGCCGCCATTAAGCAATTTGAATCGGAGATCTCCGACTTGAAGAATCGCCTGAAAACTCAAGAAATTGAAACCCAAAAGGTAAATTCCAAGTTTGAAGTCAGTATATCCGCACAAGAGAAATTGAAAAAGAAGTTTGAGGCAGAAAGAAAGGCCTGGGCGGATGAAAAGACCGCTTACTCAACCGGGCTGAACAAGCGGAGGCCACTCTTGCAGAAACAACCGCCGAGCTATCCGGCTTAAAACACCATATATCTCAGATGGTCTCAGCATCTTTGGTAAGTTATTCTGTAAGTGTTAGCTAGCTTGAATCTTTTTCAACAAACATCTCAATTGTCCTCAGCTCACCTGACCTTGTAATGCAGGCTCGAGGAGTGCCAATCTCAACCAGAACATGCTGACAAAACTGAAGGCCGTTTATACCCTGGTGGAACAACTCTACACCGGGTCACAACGCGCCTTAGCCGTCGTGGCTCTGTCAAATGAAGTTCTCACTCATCTGGCAGATGTGCTAAGGCGGTTTGCCGTGCTACCTCAACGATTCCAAGAATTGAGACGAGCTTCTGCGAGAGCCAGAGCCATAGCTGCTTTAAGCCGGGCCAAGGCGTGGCTACCGGAGCTAGACCCGGCCGACATCGCCCTTGGGTATCCCGGTTTGAAGGAGGATGGCACCCCATTTGACCAGAAGGATTTCGCCGCTTGCGTGAAGGACGAACGTCCTATGGCCACTCTGGTCGGTAATGATACGGATCTTAGCAAATACCAACCGGGTTATGACGCCGATAATCAGAGAATTCCAACACCACATTATGAGGCAATCAGTCTGATCCCTCCCCCTCGTAAGCATACTTTCGCCCCTGAAGTTGATCCGGCCGGGTTAATTGATGATGAAGCTGAATTTGAAGCCTTGAGTGGCAATGACTGGAAATCATCAACTTTCCAGGACAGGGAAACAGCCGGAGGAGTGGAAAGGGATGAACCGGAAGCGTCAGCCCAACAACACCTTTGATTCCTCAGGCGGCTCATATTTATGTCTTGATAAAAAACAATGCTTCACTATTTGGACTTGGGGAGTCATGTAATAGAGTAGGAAAACACTTATTTTTGTCGTGCCATCGCGCACCTGTGTGGCGCTCAACACTGTTTAAGCCGCCATCTTATAGTCCCCTGTTTTATGCTGATCCTCTTCTTCCTTATGTTTAAAGGGCTGCCTTTAACTGTCCTGCATAGAGAACAAATTACAAGTCTCCCCTTACGTCGGTGATTGTTACCCTGCGTGTTGGTGTTGGCCACAAACTCCGTACCATCATCAGCCTTACGCTTATTACCTCCTTGACTCGCCGGGTTATGCTGAGGGCCCTTGCCGTTGCCATTCTTCTTTCCCTTCCCTGTCTTTTCCTCATCGGACGCGGGATCCTTGGTACTATCAGAGTCGGCGTACTTGACCAGAGCCGCCATCAGCGTACCCATATCGTTGCAATCGCGCTTGAGCCGCCCAAGCTTCATCTTCAGGGGCGCAAAACGACAATTTTGCTCCAACATTAAGACCGCAGAGCCGGCATCCATCTTATCAGACGAATGTATTATTTCCTTGACCCGGCGTACCCAATGGGTTGTAGACTCGCCTTCTTGCTGCTTGCAGTTAGTCAAATCCATAATTGACATAGATTGCCTACATGTATCTTTGAAGTTTTGGATGAACCGGGCTTTCAACTCTGCCCATGACCCAATGGAATTAGGTGGCAGTCCCTTCAACCAAGTGTGGGCAGTCCCATCCAACATCATGGTGAAGTATTTGGCCATCGCCGCTTCGCTGACCTCCAGCAACTCCATAGCCATCTCGTAGCTTTCAATCCATGCTCCGGGCTGTAAATCAGCCGTGTAATTAGGTACCTTCCTAGGTCCTTTGAAATCTTTGGGCAGACGTTCGTTACGGAGAGCCGGCACCAGACAAGGGACACCTCCGGTCCTCGTAGCTATGCCTGCCTCGATAGAAGCCGTCGGATAAACCGGGAAGGGCTGGTAAGCTGTCAGCTGAGCCGCCTGCTCCGCCTCTTGACATGCTCTGTCTTGGTCTACCGCGTTAAAGGCTCCATTATGCGCCGGGCCATGGCCAGCTGGCAAGTCACGTCACCGGACGTTGCTTGAGCCGGCCGCTGAAACCATGTGTCTGCTATAACTTGGGCTCCGGCTTGGACAAGGGGTTGAATGAATCCTGTCCCGGCTATATGAATATGCCTCCTGTTGTGCCAAAGCCGTCTGAAGAAGTTCTCTGACCCTGCGGGTTTCGACCGCCGTTGGAGAGTCACCCTCGACTGGGAGAGCCGCCAGTCGCGCCGCTGCAGCGATCATGTTTTCCAACGGATTAGAATAATGACCCGGTGGTATTGGCACGTATTGAGGTGGGGCAGTATTCACACGGGGAGGCCCCATCACTTGAGGCTGAACCGGCGTTCCAGCCCCGGGTGCCGTGATTTATGATGGGTTACTAGGCCCTGCACCGGGCGTGTTGAAGAGGTTTCGAGGATCATAAACCGGAGGGAGCCGAGATTGAGCCTTCTGATGCCTCCTTCTCATGACCTCATTGGATGCGTTCTGATCCATCGTGAGCCGGAAAGACTGCGCTTGAATCAGCTGAGTCTGGGCGTCTAGAGCCGCTCGTTCTGCAGCCATCCTGATTCCTTCCGCTGCCAGATCTTCCTTGGCTCGTGCTATATCCAGCTTTAACTGTGCCACCTCTGCATCATGTTGAGCTTGATCCGCTGGGACGACCGTGGCGGTTAACAGGGCAGTCATCTTATCCGTGAGATCCATCAGCACCTGAGCCGACGAGTGCACAGGGCCTCCTGCCCCAGCGGCGGAGTTTTGAACAGGTTGCGTGCCGGCCATGAAGATTCCAACCCGGCTTGGCGGCTCAAAAGGATCCGGAATACTGTCGCCATCGGAACAACCCCCGAGCCTGCCGTCTCGAAGTTGATACAATGAGTCCGTCTCACCTGTGGATGATTCATCATCAGAGCTGATGGCCGTCTCATCGCTAGATCTAGATCCCTCAGAGAGTCCTCTTTGATGCATCCCACTAAAGCACGCTTCAAGGCGGGCAGAGTCCGGGCGGGTCTCGCACGCTGAACCGTCTCGATGAGGTCGGTGCAGATGTCCGGCTCAGGGCCCGGCTCGCCGATCTTGCCAATGAAAACGTGGACTCCGCCGAAGGGGACCCGGTAGCCGTACTCGATTGAGCCGGCGTCGGGGCCCCAGCCTGCGTCGTCGATGTAGAGCTTGCCGCGATGACTCTTGGTCATCTGGCCCACAGCGTATCCCTTGAGCCCTTCGAAGCTGCCCTTCAAGAACTCAAATCCACCGTGCGCTGGCCCCATGGTGGGCGCCAACTGTCGTGGAATAGTCACGGCAGATGCCCTTGTGAAAGGACTTCGTCGTGGAGCCATCGCAACTAGGAAGCTTAAAGGGGTTAAAGCGGGACAAAGGACACGAGGGTTATACTGGTTCGGCCCCTTACGGTGAAGGTAAAAGCCTACTCCAGTTGAGGTGGAATTACTAGGGTTTCGATGACCAGGGAGCGAATCTGCTATGCCTGGCTACCGATTTGATGTTACCTCCTTTAAGCCACCGGCAGGTCATCCCCTTATATACACGGGTTGACGCCCCGCGGCCTACAGAGTCCCAGCCGGCTTATAAACAGTATCCGGCTCGGTAACTAGTTAATCTTGCCTTACAACACAAGTCATGCCATTACGGCGGTTTATCACTACAGGCCTTAAGTCGCCTACGGGCTTTAGGCCCTTTATTGAACCGCCATCTTCAAGCTTGATATTGGGCTTCATATAATGAATTGTTATAGCGTAACCCGGCCCCTCCTGGGCGGGTTACACCAGTAGTTATATCCCCAACACTACGGGTTCGAGAACTATGTAGACATGACCGAGACATATCTCTGGTCAATAACCAATAGCGGGACCTGGATGCTCATATTGGCTCCTACATATTCTACAAAGATCTTTATGGGTCAAACCGCATAACAACATACGTCATTCCCTTTGTCATCGGTATGTTACTTGCCCGAGAGACGATCGTCGGTATCATCATACCTAGTTCAATCTCGTTACCGGCAAGTCTCTTTACTTGTTCCGTAATGCACCATCCCGTAACTAACTCATTAGTCACATTGCTTGCAAGGCTCATAGTGATGTGCATTACCGAGAGGGCCCAGAGATACCTCTCCGATACACGAACTGACAAATCCTAATCTCGATTTATGCCAACTCAATAAACACCATCGGAGACACCTGTAGAGCATCTTTATAATCACCCAGTTATGTTATGATGTTTGATAGCACACAAGGTGTTCCTCCGGTATTCGGGAGTTGCATAATCTCATAGTCAGAGGAACATGTATAAGTCATGAAGAAAGCAATAACGATAAAACTAAACGATCATAATGCTAAGCTAACGGATGGGTCTTGTCCATCACATCATTCAGTAATGATGTGATCCCGTTTATCAAATGACAACACATGTCCATTTCTAGGAAACTTAACCATCTTTGATCAACGAGCTAGTCAAGTAGAGGCATACTAGTGACACTCTGTTGGTCTATGTATTCACACAAGTATTATGTTTCCGGTTAATACAATTCTAGCATGAATAATAAACATTTATCATGATATAAGGAAATAAATAATAACTTTATTATTGCCTCTAGGGCATATTTCCTTCAATGGTATCATGGAGCGGCATCAACATGCCGTGGTAAAAATTTTGTCCCATTTGGGGAAGGTTTTGGTATAAGCTTCTCACAAACCAGAGCTTCTCACAACAAGCCTGGTGGTTTCCGTAGGGAACGTGCCACCTTTGGGGACGAAACGATATTCATTGTCTCTTATTGCTTTCAAAAAATTCTAGTGTCAACATAGAACAATAGGAGTGTTGTGTTAAGTTTTGGAATTTTTCGGGGTTCGTTTGGACATTTTTATGAAATAACTGGGTTTTCTAGGCATGTTATGTGCGTAATACAAATTTGAAATACATGCACATGCTCCAGTGCATATAAATTGGTTGAAAAATCAAATATGTGTCCTTGGGTGCATGCTTAGGTCCCATGCAAGAAATGAGAATGAATTTCAAACACCAGGGCACTGTTGATTGCCGGCAAAACGTTGAGATACCTGGTTTTTAAATTCTAGTAAATCCAAAACTCATCTGAAATTCATGAAACTTGGCATGGTATCATGGAGCGGCATCAACATGCCGTGGTAAAAAATTTGTCCCATTTGGGGCACGTTTTGGTATAAGCTTCTCACAAACTAGAGCTTCTCACAACAAGCCAACTCAACAAACACCATCGGAGACACCTGTAGAGCATCTTTATAATCACCCAGTTACGTTATGATGTTTGATAGCACACAAGGTGTTCCTCCGGTATTCGGGAGTTGCATAATCTCATAGTCAGAGGAACATGTATAAGTCATGAAGAAAGCAATAACGATAAAACTAAACGATCATAATGCTAAGCTAACGGATGGGTCTTGTCCATCACATCATTCAGTAATGATGTGATCCCGTTTATCAACTGACAACACATGTCCATTTCTAGGAAACTTAACCATCTTTGATTAACAAGCTAGTCAAGTAGAGGCATACTAGGGACACTCAGTTTTGTCTATGTATTCACACATGTACTAAGTTTCCGGTTAATACAATTCTAGCATGAATAATAAACATTTATCATGGTTTACTTTCTGCCGCTTTACTGCTTAACTGAACCGATTGCGTTGAAGAGATGCACAAATCCTGCATTGAACAGCTTGCACGCTTCCCAATGAACCTGCGCACCGGACGAGTTTTGCATTTACTAGAATTTAAAAACCAGGTATTTCAACGTTTTGCCGGCAGTCAATAGTGCCCTGGTGTTTGAAATTCATTCCCATTTCTTGTGTGGGACCTAATTAAGCATGCACCCAAGGACACATATTTGATTTTTCAACCAATTTATATGCACTGGAGCATGTGCATGTATTTCAAATTTGAATTATGCACATAAACTGCCTAGAAAACCCCGTTAGTGTATAAAAATGTCCAAACGAGCCCCAAAAAATTCAAGGAATTAAAACGGCACTCCTGTTGTTCTATGTTGACACTAGAAATTTTGAAAGCAATAAGAGACAACGGATGTCGTTTCGTCCCCAAAGGTGGCACCTTCCCTACCGAAACCACCAGGCTTGGTGTGAGAAGCTCTGGTATGTGAGAAGCTTATACCCAAACCTCCCCCAATGGGACAAATTTTTTACCACGACATGTTGATGCCGCTCCATGATACCATGCCAAGTTTCATGAATTTCAGACAAGTTTTGGATTTGCTAGAATTTAAAAACCAGGTATATCAATGTTTTGCCGGCAATCAATAGTGTCCTGGTGTTTGAAATTCATTCCCATTTCTTGGATGGGACCTAAGCATGCACCCAAGGACACATATTTGATTTTTCAATCAATTTATATGCACTGGAGCATGTGCATGTATTTCAAATTTGAATTACGCACATAAAATGCCTAGAAAACCCAGTTAATGTATAAAAATGTCCAAACGAACCACCAAAAATTCCAAAACTTAACAGAACACTCATGTTGTTCTATGTTGACACTAGAATTTTTTTGAAAGAAATAAGAGGCAACAGATATCGTTTCGTCCCCAAAGGTGGCACGTTCCCTACCGAAACCACTAGGCTTGTTGTGAGAAGCTCTGATTTGTGAGAAGCTTATACCCAAACCTGCCCCAAATGGGACAAAAAATTTGCCACGGCATGTTGATGCCGCTCCATGATACCATGCCAAGTTTCATGATTTGAGACGATTTTGGATTTACTAGAATTTAAATACCAGGTATCTCAACGTTATGCCGGCAATCAACAGTGCCCGGGGGTTTGAAATTCATTCCCATTTCTTGGATGGGACCTAAGCATGCACCCAAGGACACATATTTGATTTTTCAACCAATTTATATGCACTGGAGCATGTGCATGTATTTCAAATTTGAATTATGCACATAAAATGCCTAGAAAAACCAGTTAATGTATAAAAATGTCCAAACAAACACCGAAAAATTCCAAAACTTAACACAACACTCCTGTTGTTCTATGTTGACACTAGAAATATTTTGAAAGAAATAAGAGGCAACGGATATCGTTTCATCCCCAAAGGTGACACATTCCCTACTGAAACCACCAGGCTTGTTGTGAGAAGCTCTAGTTTGTGAGAAGCTTATACCAAAACGTGCCCCAAATGGGACAAATTTTTTACCACGGCATGTTGATGCCGCTCCATGATACCATGCCAAGTTTCATGAATTTCAGATGAGTTTTGGATTTACTAGAATTTAAAAACCAGGTATCTCAACGTTTTGCCGGCAATCAACAGTGCCCTGGTGTTTGAAATTCATTCTCATTTCTTGGATGGGACCTAAGCATGCACCCAAGGACACATATTTGATTTTTCAACCAATTTATATGCACTGGAGCATGTGCATGTATTTCAAATTTGTATTACGCACATAACATGCCTAGAAAACCCAGTTATTTCATAAAAATGTCCAAACGAACCCCGAAAAATTCCAAAACTTACACAACACTCCTGTTGTTCTATGTTGACACCAGAATTTTTTTGAAAGCAATAAGAGACAATGGATATCGTTTCGTCCCCAAAGGTGGCACGTTCCCTACGGAAACCACCAGGCTTGTTGTGAGAAGCTCTGGTTTGTGAGAAGCTTATACCAAAACCTTCCCCAAATGGGACAAATTTTTTACCACGGCATGTTGATGCCGCTCCATGATACCATTGAAGGAAATATGCCCTAGAGGCAATAATAAAGTTATTATTTATTTCCTTATATCATGATAAATGTTTATTATTCATGCTAGAATTGTATTAACCGGAAACATAATACTTGTGTGAATACACAGACAAACAGAGTGTCACTAGTATGCCTCTACTTGACTAGCTCGTTGATCAAAGATGGTTATGTTTCCTAGCCATAGACTTGAGTTGTCATTTGATTAACGGGATCACATTATTAGGAGAATGATGTGATTGACTTGACCCATTCAGTTAGCTTAGCACTTGATCGTTTAGTATGTTGCTATTGCTTTCTTCATGACTTATACATGTTCCTATGACTATGAGATTATGCAACTCCCGTTTACCGGAGGAACACTTTGTGTGCTACCAAACGTCACAACGTAACTGGGTGATTATAAAGGTGCTCTACAGGTGTCTCCGAAGGTACTTGTTGGGTTGGCGTATTTCGAGATTAGGATTTGTCACTCCGGTTGTCGGAGTGGTATCTCTAGGCCCTCTCGGTAATGCACATCACTTAAGCCTTGCAAGCATTGCAACTAAAGAGTTTGTTGCAAGATGATGTATTACGGAACAAGTAAAGAGACTTGCCGGTAACGAGATTGAATTAGGTATTGAGATACCGACGATCGAATCTCGGGCAAGTAACATACCGATGACAAAGGGAACAACGTATGTTGTTATGCGGTCTGACCGATGAAGATCTTCATAGAATATGTGGGAGCCAATATGAGCATCCAGGTTCCGCTATTGGTTATTGACCGGAGACGTGTCTCGGTCATGTCTACATAGTTCTCGAACCCATAGGGTCCGCACGCTTAACGTTACGATGACAGTTATATTATGAGTTTATATGTTTTGATCTACCGAAGGTTGTTCGGAGTCCCGGATGTGATCACGGACATGACAAGGAGTCTCGAAATGGTCGAGACATAAAGATTGATATGTTGGACGACTATATTCGGACACCGGAAGTGTTCCGGGTGATTTCGGAGAAAACCGGAGTGCCGGAGGGTTACCGGAACCCCCCCCCCTCCGGGAGAAGTAATGGGCCTTATGGGCCTTAGTGGAGAGATAGAGGGGCAGCCAGGAGGGGCCGCGCGCCCCCTCCCCCTCTGGTCCGAATTGGACTAGGAGAGGGGGGGCGGCGCCCCCCTTTCCTTCTCCCTCTCCCCCTTCCTTTCCCCTCCTAGTAGGAGTAGGAAAGAAGGGAGTCCTACTCCTACTTGGAGGAGGACTCCTCCTCCTGGCATGCCAACAAGGGCCGGCCGGCCTCCCCCTTGCTCCTTTATATACGGGGGCAGGGGGCACCCCACAGAGACAACAATTGATCTATTGATCTCTTAGCCGTGTGCGGTGCCTCCCTCCACCATATTACACCTCGATAATATCGTAGCGGTGCTTAGGCGAAGCCCTGCGTCGGTAGAACATCATCATCGTCACCACGCCGTCGTGCTGACAAAACTCTCCCTCAACACTCAGCTGGATCGGAGTTCGAGGGACGTCATCGAGCTGAACGTGTGCTGAACTCGGAGGTGTCGTATGTTCGGTACTTGATCGGTCGGATCGTGAAGATGTACGACTACATCAACCGCGTTGTGTTAACGCTTCCGCTATCGGTCTACGAGGGTACGTGGACAACACTCTCCCCTCTCATTGCTATGCATCACCATGATCTTGCATGTGCGTAGGAATTTTTTTGAAATTACTACGTTCCACAACAGTGGCATCCGAGCCTGGTTTTATGCGTTGATGTTATGCACGAGTAGAACACAAGTGAGTTGTGGGCGATATAAGTCATACTGCTTACCAGCATGTCATACTTTGGTTCGACGGTATTGTGAGATGAAGCGGCCCGGACCGACATTACGCGTACGCTTACGCGAGACTGGTTTCACCGTTGCGAGCACTCATTGCTTAAAGGTGACCGGCGGGTGTCTGTCTCTCTCACTTTAGTTGAACCGAGTGTGGCTACGCCCGGTCCTTGCGAAGGTGAAAACAGCACCAACTTGACAAACTATCGTTGTGGTTTTGATGCGTAGGTAAGAACGGTTCTTGCTAAGCCCGTAGCAGCCACGTAAAACTTGCAACAACAAAGTAGAGGACGTCTAACTTGTTTTTGCAGGGCATGTTGTGATGTGATATGGTCAAAGCATGATGCTAAATTTATTGTATGAGATGATCATGTTTTGTAACCGAGTTATCGGCAACTGGCAGGAGCCATATGGTTGTCGCTTTATTGTATGCAATGCAATCACCCTGTAATGCTTTACTTTATCACTAAGCGGTAGCGATAGTCGTAGAAGCATAAGATTGGTGAGACGACAACGATGCTACGATGGAGATCAAGGTGTCGCGCCGGTGACGATGGTGATCATGACGGTGCTTCGGAGATGGAGATCACAAGCACAAGATGATGATGGCCATATCATATCACTTATATTGATTGCATGTGATGTTTATCTTTTATGCATCTTATCTTGCTTTGATTGACGGTAGCATTATAAGATGATCCCTCACTAAATTATCAAAGTATAAGTGTTCTCCCTGAGTATGCACCGTTGCAAAAGTTCTTCGTGCTGAGACACCACGTGATGATCGGGTGTGATAGGCTCTACGTTCAAATACAACGGGTGCAAAATAGTTGCACACGCGGAATACTCAGGTTAAACTTGACGAGCCTAGCATATAACAGATATGGCCTCGGAATACGGAGACCGAAAGGTCGAGCGTGAATCATATAGTAGATATGATCAACATAGTGATGTTCACCGTTGAAACTACTCCATCTCACGTGATGATCGGACATGGTTTAGTTGATATGGATCACGTGATCACTTAGAGGATTAGAGGGATGTCTATCTAAGTGGGAGTTCTTATGTAATATGATTAATTGAACTTAAATTTATCATGAACTTAGTCCTGATAGTATTTTGCAAATTATGTTGTAGATCAATAGCTCGCGTTGTTGCTTCCCTGTGTTTATTTTTGATATGTTCCTAGAGAAAAATTATGTTGAAAGATGTCAGTAGCAAAGATGCGGATTGGATCCGTGATCTGAGGATTATCCTCATTGCTGCACAGAAGAATTATGTCCTTGATGCACCGCTAGGTGACAGACCTATTGCAGGAGCAGATGCAGACGTTATGAACGTTTGGCTAGCTCAATATGATGACTACTTGATAGTTTAGTGCACCATGCTTAATGGCTTAGAATCGGGACTTCAAAGACATTTTGAACGTCATGGACCATATGAGATATTCCAGGAGTTGAAGTTAATATTTCAAGCAAATACCCGAGTTGAGAGATATAAAGTCTCCAACAAGTTCTATAGCTAAAAGATGGAGGAGAATAGCTCAAGCAGTGAGCATGTGCTCAGATTGTCTGGGTACTACAATCGCTTGAATCAAGTGGGAGTTAATCTTCCAGATAAAATAGTGATTGACAGAATTCTCTAGTCACCATCACCAAGTTAGTAGAACTTCGTGATGAACTATAGTATGCAAGGGATGATGATGGTAATTCCCGAGCTCTTCGTGATGCTGAAATCGACGAAGGTAGAAATCAAGAAAAACATCAAGTGTTGATGGTTGACGAGACCACTAGTTTCAAGAAAAGGGCAAAGGGAAGAAGGGGAACTTCAAGAAGAACGGCAAGCAAGTTGCTGCTCAAGTGAAGAAGCCTAAGTCTGGTCCTAAGCCTGAGACTAAGTGCTTCTACTGCAAAGGGACTGGTCACTGGAAGCGGAACTACCCCAAGTATTTGGTGGATAAGAAGGATGGCAAAGTGAACAAAGGTATATTGGATATACATGTTATTGATGTGTACTTTACTAGTGTTTATAGCAACCCCTCAGCATTTGATACTGGTTCAGTTGCTAAGAATAGTAACTCGAAACGGGAGCTGCAGAATAAACAAAGACTAGTAAAAGGGGAGGTGACGATGTGTTGGAAGTAGTTCCAAGATTGATATGATCATCATCGCACACTCCCTATACTTTCGGGATTAGTGTTGAAACTAAATAAGTGTTATTTGGTGTTTGCGTTGAGCATGAATATGATTTGATCATGTTTGTTGTAATATGTTTATTCATTTAAATTAGAGAATAATTGTTGTTCTGTTTACATGAATAAAACCTTCTATGGTCATACACCCAATAAAATGGTTTGTTGGATCTCGATCGTAGTGATACACATATTCATAATAATGAAGCCAAAAGATGCAAAGTTAATAATGATAGTGCAACTTATTTGTGGCACTGTCGTTTAGGTCATATTGGTGTAAAGCGCATGAAGAAACTCCATACTGATGGGATTTTGGAATCACTTGATTATGAATCACTTGATGCTTGCGAACCGTGCCTCATGGGCAAGATGACTAAAACGCCGTTCTCCGGAACTATGGAGAGAGCAACAGATTTGTTGGAAATCATACATACAGATGTATGTGGTCCGATGAATATTGAGGCTCGTAGCAGGTATCATTATTTTCTGACCTTCATAGATGATTTGAGCAGATATGGGTATATCTACTTAATGAAACAGAAGTCTGAAACATTTGAAAAAAAGTTCATATAATTTCAGAGTGAAGTGGAAAATCATCATAACAAGAAAATAAAGTTTCTACGATCTGATCGTGGAGAAGAGTATTTGAGTTACGAGTTTGGCCTTCAGTTAAAACAATGTGAAATAGTTTCACTACTCAAGCCACCTGGAACACCACAGTGTAATGGTGTGTCCGGACGTCATAACCGTACTTTATTAGATATGGTGCGATCTATGATGTTTCTTACCAATCTACCACTATCGTTTTGGGGTTATGCATTAGAGACAGCTGCATTCACGTTTAAAAGGGCACCATCTAAATCCGTTGAGATGACACCTTATGAACTGTGGTTTGGAAAGAAACCAAAGTTGTCGTTTCTTAAAGTTTGGGGTTGCAATGCTTATGTGAAAAAGTTTCATCCTGATAAGCTCAAACCCAAATCGGAGAAATGTGTCTTCATAGGAAACTGTTGGGCACACCTTCTATCACAGATCCGAAGGAAAAACTTTTGTTGCTAAATTCGGAATTTTTCTGGAGAAGGAGTTTCTCTCGAAAGAAGTGAGTGGGAGGAAAGTAGAACTTGATGAGGTAAATGTACCTGCTCCCTTATTGGAAAGTAGTTCATCACAGAAACCGGTTTCTGCGACGCCTACACCAATTAGTGAGGAAGTTAATGATGATGATCATGAAACTTCAGATCAAGTTATTACTGAACCTCATAGGTCAACCAGAGTAAGATCCGCACCAGAGTGGTACGGTAATCCTGTTCTGGAGGTTATGTTACTAGACCATGACGAACCTACGAACTATGAAGAAGCGATGGTGAGCCCAGATTCCGCAAAATGGCTTGAGGCCATGAAATCTGAGATGAGATCCATGTTTAAAACAAAGTATGGACTTTGATTGACTTGCCCAATGATCGGCAAGCCATTGAGATTAAATGGATCTTCAAGAGGAAGACGGATGTTGATAGTAGTGTTACTATCTACAAAGCTAGAATTGTCGCAAAAAGTTTTCGACAAGTTTAAACTGTTGACTACGATGAGAGTTTCTCACTCGTATCTATGCTTAAGTCTGTCCGAATCATGTTAGCAATTGCCGCATTTTATTAAATCTGGCAAATGGACAAACAAAACTGCATTCCTTAATGGATTTATTAAAGAAGAGTTGTATATGATGCAACCAGAAGGTTTTGTCAATCCTAAAGGTGCTAACAAAATATGCAAGCTCTAGCGATCCATCTATGGACTGGTGCAAGCACCTCGGAGTTGGAATATACGCTTTGATAGGTTAATCAAAGGATATAGTTTTATATAGACTTGTGGTGAAGCCTGTATTTACAAGAAAGTGAGTGGGAGCACTACAACATTTCTGATAAGTATATGTGAATAACATATTGTTGATCAGAAATAATGTAGAATTATTCTGCAAAGCATAAAGGAGTGTTTGAAAGGAGTTTTTCAAAGAAAGACCTCGGTGAAGCTGCTTACATATTGAGCATCAAGATATATAGAGATAGATCAAGACGCTTGATAAGTTTTTTCAATGAGTACATACCTTAACAAGATTTTGAAGTGGTTCAAAATGGAACAGTCAAAGAAAGAGTTTCTTGCCTGTGTTACAAGGTGTGAAATTGAGTAAGACTCAAAGCCCGACCACGGCAGAAAATAGAAAAAGAATGAAAGTCATTCCCTATGCCTCGACCATAGGTTCTATAAAGTATGCCATGCTGTGTACCAGATCTATTGTATACCCTACACTGATTTTGGCAAGGGAGTACAATAGTGATCTAGGATTAGATCACTGGACAGCGGTCAAAATTATCCTTAGTAGAATAAGGATATGTTTCTCGATTATGGAGGTGACAAAAAGGGTTCATCGTAAAGGGTTACGTCAATGCAAATTTTGACACTGATCCAGATGACTCTAAGTCTCAATCTGGATACATATTGAAAGTGGGAGCAATTAGCTAGAGTAGCTCCATGCAGAGCATTATAGACATAGAAATTTGCAAAATACTTACGGATCTGAATGTGACAGACCCGTTGACTAAAATTATCTCACAAGCAAAACATGATCACACCTTAGTACTCTTTGGGTGTTAATCACATAGCTATGTGAACTAGATTACTGACTCTAGTAAACCCTTTGGGTGTTGGTCACATGATGATGTGAACTATGGGTGTTTAATCACATGGTGATGTGAACTATTGATGTTAAATCACATGGCGATGTGATCTAGATTATTGACTCTAGTGCAAGTGGGAGACTGAAGGAAATATGCCCTAGAGGCAATAATAAAGTTATTATTTATTTCCTTATATCATGATAAATGTTTATTATTCACGCTAGAATTGTATTAACCGGAAACATAATACTTGTGTGAATACATAGACAAACAGAGTGTCACTAGTATGGCTCTACTTGACTAGCTCGTTGATCAAAGATGGTTATGTTTCCTAGCCATAGACATGAGTTGTCATTTGATTAACGGGATCACATTATTAGGAGAATGATGTGATTGACTTGACCCATTCCATTAGCTTAGCACTTGATCGTTTAGTATGTTGCTATTGCTTTCTTCATGACTTATACATGTTCCTATGACTATGAGATTATGCAACTCCCGTTTACCGGAAGAACACTTTGTGTGCTACCAAACATCACAATGTAACTGGGTGATTATAAAGGTGCTCTACAGGTGTCTCCGAAGGTACTTGCTAGGTTGGCGTATTTCGAGATTAGGTTTTGTCACTCCGATTGTCGGAGAGGTATCTCTGGGCCCTCTCGGTAATGCACATCACTTAAGCATTGCAACTAAAGAGTTTGTTGCAAGATGGTGTATTACGGAACGAGTAAAGAGACTTGCCGGTAACGAGATTGAACTAGGTATTGAGATACCGACGATCGAATCTCGGGCAAGTAACATACCGATGACAAAGGGAACAACGTATGTTGTTATGCGGTCTGACCGATAAAGATCTTCGTAGAATACGTGGGAGCCAATATGAGCATCCAGGTTCCGCTATTGGTTATTGACCGGAGACGTGTCTCGGTCATGTCATAGTTCTCGAACCCGTAGGGTCCGCACGCTTAACGTTACGATGACAGTTATATTATGAGTTTATATGTTTTGATGTACCGAAGGTTGTTTAGAGTCCCGGATGTGATCACGGACATGACGAGGAGTCTCGAAATGGTCGAGACATAAAGATTGATATATTGGACGACTATATTCGGACACCGGAAGTGTTCCGGGTGATTCCGGAGAAAACCGGAGTGCCGGAGGGTTACCGGAACCCCCTCGGGAGAAGTAATGGGCCTTATGGGCCTTAGTGGAGAGAGAGAGGGGCAGCCAGGAGGGGCCGCGCGCCCCCTCCCCCTCTGGTCCGAATTGGACTAGGAGAGGGGGGGCGGCGCCCCCCTTTCCTTCTCCCTCTCCCCCTTCCTTTCCCCTCCTAGTAGGAGTAGGAAAGAAGGGAGTCCTACTCCTACTAGGAGGAGGACTCCTCCTCCTGGCGCGCCAACAAGGGCCGGCCGGCCTCCCCCTTGCTCCTTTATATACGGGGGCAGGGGGCACCCCACAGAGACAACAATTGATCTATTGATCTCTTAGCCGTGTGCGGTGCCCCCCTCCACCATATTACACCTCGATAATATCGTAGCGGTGCTTAGGCGAAGCCCTGCATCAGTAGAACATCATCATCGTCACCACGCCGTCGTGCTGACGAAACTCTCCCTCAACACTCGGCTGGATCGGAGTTCGAGGGACGTCATCGAGCTGAACGTGTGCTGAACTCGGAGGTGTCGTACGTTCGGTACTTGATCGGTCGGATCGTGAAGACATACGACTACATCAACCGCGTTGTGTTAACGCTTCCGCTATCGGTCTACGAGGGTACGTGGACAACACTCTCCCCTCTCGTTGCTATGCATCACCATGATCTTGCATGTGCGTAGGAATTTTTTTGAAATTACTACGTTCCACAACAACCATGCCAAGTTTCATGAATTTCAGACGAGTTTTGGATTTACTAGAATTTAAAAACCAGGTATCTCAACGTTTTGCCGGCAATCAACAGTGCCCTGGTGTTTGAAATTCATTCCCATTTCTTGGATGGGAGCTAAGCATGCACCCAAGGACATATATTTGATTTTTCAACCAATTTATATGCACTGGAGCATGTGCATGTATTTCAAATTGAATTATGCACATAAAATGCCTAGAAAGCCCAGTTAATGTATAAAAATGTCCAAACGAACCCTGAAAAATTCAAAAACTTAACACAACACTCCTGTTGTTCTATGTTGACACTAGAATTTTTTTGAAAGCAATAAGAGGCAACGGATATTGTTTGTTCCCAAAGGTGGCACGTTCCCTAGCGAAACCACCAGGCTTGTTGTGAGAAGCTCTGGTTTGTGAGAATCTTATACCAAAACCTGCCCCAAATGGGACAAAAATTTACCACGGCATGTTGATGCTGCTCCATGATACCATGCCAAGTTTCATGAATTTTAGACGAGTTTTGGATTACCTAGAATTTAAAAACCAGGTATCTCAACGTTTTGCCGGCAAACAACAGTGCCCTGGTGTTTGAAATTCATTCCCATTTTTTGGATGGGACCTAAGCATGCACCCAAGGACACATATTTGTTTTTTCAACCATTTTATATGCACTTGAGCATGTGTATGTATTTCAAATTTGAATTATGCACATAAAATGCCTAGAAAACCCAGTTAATGTATAAGAATGTCCAAACGTACCCCGAAAAATTCCAAAACTTAACACACCACTCCTGTTGTTCTATGTTGACACTAGAAATTTTTTGAAAGCAATAAGAGGCAACAGATATCGTTTTGTCCCCAATGGTGCCGTGGTGTTCGAAATTCATCCCCATTTCTTGCATGGGACATAAGCATAAACCCATGGACATAAGCAGATAAAAGGTCTAGCAATTCAAACACCATCCATTATCGTTGTGACCCCATTATGTAATTCAAATCAAGATGGAAAATCAAGTAGATCCCACACATTTTATTATCACCAACCATGTGAGATGTAGTACAAAATATCCTGGAGCACCGTCGGTGTATAGTACGCCTATGGCTTACGCAAGAAGGTGCGTCGGCTACAGTCCAAAGTATTACTGCCTCGTAATCTAGAAAATATCTACCGCCTAGAAGGTTTTCATGTTTTATAGCACACGATTAGTATGTGCGGACCGTTTGCGATGTCTGATACTCCCACTCTGCTTTAGTCCCTTGATTCAAATTTTCAGTAGCCCCGGCATTTTACTCCCGCCTCTGCATCCCTCGCAATCTCAAAAATATCTGCCCGCCCTTGATCCAAATTTTCAGTAGCCCCGCCTTGTTACTCCCGCCTAGTAAAATTTTAAGTTGCCGCAGTATTTCCTCAAACATAACCTTGCCCCCCCTCTCCACACACACCACACACTCCCCAAAACCTTCGCTCACACAGACACACACCACCCCCGAAAGCATTGGTAGGTCGCCGCCATCGTCGGTGCCTCCATCCTCAACCTCTGCTTGTGTGCCGGGGAGCTCGAGGAGCCAATGGCCAAAAAGAGGTTTATCACGGCCTTTTCGCTTGACGCCGGCGAGGTGGCCGCCGAGGTATCCCTGTCATCCTCCGCAGGCTCAATCCGCCATCGCCGGTCCCCTAATCCGCCCGCCGCCGCGCCCCTATGCCGGTTCGAGGACTTCCCCGTCCTCCCTCGGACCCGGCAGCCCATGAGGTCCTACCTCAGGGTCCAGCAGCGGCGGTGGGGGACGTGCGTCGCCGAGATTACAGATCGGGAGACCCACACCCGCCGGTGGCTCGATAGCTTCCCCACGGCCGAGCTCGCGGCCATGGAGTATGACCGCTGGCAGGTCCGCTACCACGGCGCAGCGGCTAGGCTCAATTTCCCCTTTGGCACACGTCCGATCGACCTCGTTCCACCGGAGCCAGGGTGGTGAGCTCGGCTATGGCGTGGGAGGACCGCGAGGCGTGGGAGCACCTCGAGGCTGAGGCCGCTGACGAGGCCTACATGCAAGAGCTCCGCCGGCAGCACCCGGAGCTCGTGGAGGCGGAGCGGGCGATTTTTTCCGGCGCGGAGGGCGGCGAGGTTATCGCGCTCTCCTCCTCCGACGAGGTCGAAAGCGGCAAGGACGGCGGCACAGAGGGCGACGAGGTTATCGTGCTCTCCTCCGATGACGAGGTCGAAGGCGACGGCGACGGCGGCGCGGAGGGCGTCGAGGTGGGCCCCCCAGGACGAGGAGATCGATGTCGATGAGTGGAAGAGTGCCTTCCCCAACGACCCCGACGACGGCATCGGCCCGGACCCGGCTCGCGGCACACCGTACATGACGAGGAAGGATTGGCTCGACCTCTACTTTGACCGAAAGTAGTTTAGCTTAGTTTAAATTTATGTTCTATATTCGGTTATGCAAAATTATCTATGTTTATGTTTGAATGCATGATACTTTCGGTTGAACCTACTTTGAACTTGATCAAATTGAAGTTTACAACCTTAAGTTTAGGGGATCGACTAGAAAAGGCCAAAAAATGCTGGAGTATATATATATATCCACTAAGGGTTGTAGTCCTTTAACTTTTTAAGGATCGGCTAGAGATGGCCTTATGACTTGTTTATTTCAGTTCTTCACAATGTGATGCTCTATATGTGCAACTATTTGCCGTGCAATTCAATTTCATCAATAACAGTTTCAACAATACCAATTACGATATTTGGTTGCTGTTAAGGATATTGCAGTTAACATGCCTTTTCATTTTTATCAATAACTAGTGTACTTTAGACCTGCACAATACCAGTTTGAATGACTATTTGCTTGTTTTTAAATGTTATGCCTAATGCAGTTAACACACCTTTCCACTTCTTGTTTTGCTTAACTAGCGTGCTTAAGCCTGCACACTTAAGCTATCATTTGTAGATTATGTTGTCTACCATGGATATATTTGGTTGATGTTTAGCCTGTTGTGCTTAACATGCCTTTATATGTACTCATGCAGGACAATATTGAGAACAGTGTTGTTTTCCATCGAGGTTAGTTTCATCGCATTGCTTATATGTACTCACTGTTAAGGATATCGGTAGCTGGTACCATATAGCCCGGGGTTGATAAGGGATTAATCGTCGAATCGGACATTTCACTGAATATATATGTAACTCATTTATCAGTAGGTTAACTAGGGCCATATTTAATATATCTGAGGCTACGTAGCAACATGCATTGTACTTAATGACTAAATATGCAATCCCGGACTACATAGCAACAAGGAAGAGTGTTACCTTAATGTTCTGATGATGTCTAGATATACATATAATAAAATCTTATATAATGGGATGAAGGGAGTGTTGTACTACATCATTTTTCAATTAGGTACATATATCATTGCCAAAGATCAACACTTCGACCCTTTCTGCGTATGGGGCAATGAGATATTCATGAACCAGCATCAAGTGAGGAAACTGATAAAGATTGTTATTAAAATGGGTCAAAAGATGTCAATTGAACTATTTGTTTACACTTTATGCAAGACAACAGTGAACTGCAGGATGGTAAGTAAGAACCCTGTAGCCTTCTTTTTACTGCCCGTAATGAGTTGTGTTAGATGACAATGTCTGAATCTTTTTTCTTTTGCAGTGGATCCTGAAGCAGTTTACTCAAGATTACCTCTCAAACAACATGATTGGTGGCCGGCCATCACAAGGGGTTGGACTAGAGTCCTGCATGTCTTCTGCTTCCAGGAGAGCACAATAGGGCCATTTCGCTTCACCTTGTTCAGCAACCGGAATGTCTGTCGCCTCTTTCTGTACCATCTGTAATAGTACAAGTATAGAACCCTGGTTCATCATTCTTTATTTGGTGCTTATGTAATTCTTAAACATATGTACCTGTGAATCGAATAATACATTGGTTGTTTGAACCTGATGGATATGAATAAAGCTATAGCCTACTTTCAAGTTTAAATTAGGTACAATTTTAAATAGCAGCAATTAAATTAGGGCAAAATTATGGTGTGCAGGTCATTATGGCACACATGGTTGGTAAAACACAAACGTTTGCGATATACACCATAATCCGAGAAGGTTCACATAGAGGAAATGTGTGCAAGCATGCACACAATTGCCATTTGCAAAGCGTGTGTGATGTCAAACACTATCACATACGGTGCAGGAAAACTAAATGTGTGTGATTGTCTACGTATCATACACGGTTTATAATCATGAACTGTTTGTGATGTACCAGGCATCGTAAAACTCCCGCGCCTGAAATCTGCCTGGTTTTAGGTAAAACCACAAAACTCCGACTGCGATGGCAATGCGAACACAAACGAGTAGCAAGGATGAAGCGTTTGGGATATTGAAGATATCGGAAACGGTTATATAGGGACAACTTTATGCATCAAGGCTCCCTATCCCCGACGGTTTCTGGGTTGTGTGGGAAGGACCCCCCTATCGCCATCACTCACTAGGCGACGGTTCCAAATGCCGTCGCGTAAAGGGGTTAAAAACCGTTTGTATAGCACCAACACGTACTAGTGTCTTGTGATTGGCCCGTTGATGATTGGTGGTGTGGTGCCCATGGTTGGGATGTCCTCATCAACAATTATGCTTCCTTAACGACCAGCATACCAAAGATCTATTGAGGAAATGGCATGTCCCCGAAGTAGATTTCCTGTCAACCCGGTCACCTTCATAATTTGAGTCTGGATATCAAATGAGGTCAAAACTGTGCTCCCTTAGGATACCATAAGCCTAAGGTGGGGGGTGTAAGCCAAATATCTCAGAATACGCTTGACCACTTGGTAATGCAATTCTTTGGGTGCAGCTTGGAAACGGGCACACATACAAACACTCAGCGTAATGTCAGGTCTAGATGCACATAGGTAGAGCAAAGAAACAATCATCGGACGATAAGCTTTCTGATCATAATATTTACCGTGCACATCAGCATCTAGCCGACCATTCGTATGCATAGGAGTTTGGTATCCCTTATGATTGCAATCTTGCATCTTGAACTTCTTCAGATAGTCTCTCAGATATTTCTCCTAACAGATGAAAATGTCATTTTCCTGTTGACGAATTTACAGCCCGAGAAAGAACTTGAGTTCACCCATCATCAACATTTGATATTTCTCGGACATCATTCGCCCGAATTCCATGCTACAAGCATTGTTAGTACAGCCGAAAATAATATCATCCACATAAATCCGACACATGAATAAATCACCATTAATAACACGTGTGAATAGAGTGGAATCAGTGGATCCTGGCTTGAACCCCTTTTCAAGCAGATATTTCCTCAGGGTATCATACCAGGCCCGAGGGGCTTGCTTGAGCCCATACAAAATCTTATTCAACCTGAAAACTTTATTAAGGAACTGAGAATTTCAAAGCTCGACGGCTTTCTCACATAAACTTCCTCATCAATCTCACAATTGAGGAAAGCACTTTCCACATCCATTTGATATAGCAAGATATCACTGTAATTTGCATAAGCAAGAAGAATGTGAATTGCATCAAGGCGAGCAACAGGAGCATATGTTTCACTGAAATCAATGCCTTCTACTTGTGTGTAGCCTTGAGCAACAAGACGTGCTTTGTTTCTCACCACAATGCCATCTTCATCTTGTTTGCTTTGGAAGATCCATTTGGTACCAATGATATTGTGCTTCTTAGGATTCGACCAATCGACCAATTCCCACATATCATTTAGTTTGAATTGCACCAACTATTTTTGCATATCATTCATCCAATCAGGATCATTCATGTCTTCTTCATACTTAGTAGGTTTTGCTAATGAGACAAAAGAGAAACTGCCACATTAGTTAGCCAAATGAGTGCAAGAGAGAGTGGTTGGTCTGTAACCTAGATTCTCAAGATCTTTGAGAATTAATGTAGGGTCAACTCAATTTGAAACTCGTGGATGAGGATTTCCTTCTGGATGATCATTTTCCTCAGTATCAGCATCTAGATTTGCATCGCCATTTCCATCGGGATTCCCATTTTGCTCGGCATTTTCATTAAGATTGCCATTTGAGTTTGGAGTGGCCTTTTCTTCGGCGGTAGCTTGACGTGTTCTTCTTCGAACAGTAGGAGTATCATCATCGGAGGAATCAGGAGCATTTCCTTCTACTGGCCTAACGTCGCAAATAGCCATCTGCCGAATAGCATCCGAAATAAGTGGTTCATCTATCACATTTGGTAGGTGCTCTTTTTGAGAGCCGTTAGATTCATCGAACCGCACATTTACCATTTCCATAACTTTACTATGATGAGAGTTGTAGACCAGATAAGTATGCGAGTTCGAGCCATAGCCAAGAAGAAAACTGATACATCTCCAATGTATCTATAATTTTTGATTGTTCCATGCTATTATAGTATCAATCTTGGATGTTTTATATGCAACTATATGCTATTTTATATCATTTTATGGGACTAGCCTATTAACCCAGTGCCTAGTGCTAGTTGATGTTTTTTTGCTTATTTTTGGTTTTCTAGGAAATCATTACCAAACGGAGTCCAAACGTTGCGAAACTTTTTGACGATTTTTTCTAGACAAAAGAGACCCTAGAAGCTTCGGGAGGAGACCAGACAGCAAGCAAGGAAACGACAAGGCAATAGGGTGTGCCCTATTATCTTGTGGGCCCTCGTGTCTCCGTCTGACCTGATTCCACATCTATAAATTCTCTAAAATTAGGAAACCAACAGAGAGCCACCCAAAACACTTTTTCCGCCACTGCAAGTCTCTGTTCTTCCGTGATCCCATCTGTAGGCCTCTTTCGGTACTCTGCCGGAGAGGGAATCGATCACGGAGGGCTTCTACATCACCCTTGCTGCCTTCCGATGATGCGTGAGTAGTTCACCACAGACCTACCGGTCCATAGCTAGTAGTTAGATGGCTTCTTCTCTCTCTTTTATCTTCAATACAATGTTCTCCTCGATGTTCTTGGAGTTCTATCCGATGTAATCTTCTTTTGCGGTGTGTTTGTTGGGATCCGATGAATTGTGGTTTTATGATCTGAATATTTATGAAATTAATGGAGTCTTTTTGAACTTTATTATGCATGATTGTTATAGCTTTGTATTTCTCTCTGATCTATCTGTTTGGTTTGGCCAACTAGATTGATTTATCTTTAGTGGGAGAGGTGCTTTGTAATGGGTTTAATCTTGCGGTGCTCTATATTCCGGTGACAAAGTAGGGGACAAGGCACATATTTGTATTATTGCCATTAAGGATAAAACAATGGGTTTTATTCATACTGATTGGGTTTACTTTGTCTACATCACGTCGTCTTGCTTAAGGCGTTACTCTGTTTTTCATGAACTTAATACCATATATGCATGCTGGATAGCGGTCGATTGGTGGAGTAATAGTAGTACAAGCAGGCAGGAGTCGGTCTACTTGTCTTGGACGTGATGCCTATATACATGATTATTGCCTTGAATATCTTCATAACTATGCATTTCTCTATCAATTGCCTAATAGTAATTTGTTCACCCACCGTATGCTATGTGTTCGAGAGAGAAGACTCTAGTGAAAAGTATGGCCCCGGGGTCTACCTTAATCATATTACGAAAACCTAAATTCCTTTGTTGCAATTCTTTTATCTTCTATTTTGTTTTGCAATTTATCCATCTACCTATACAAATATTTGATCCTTGCAAGTAACGAGTTCAAGGGGGTTGACAACCCTCTTGCCCGCGTTGGGTGCAAGTATTTATTTTTGTGTGTGCAGGTGTTGTTCATGAGGCATTTTGTGATTCTCCTACTGGATTGATACCTTGGTTCTCACTGAGGGAAAAACTTATCTCTACTTTGTTGCATCTCCTCTCCTCTTCGGGGAAAATCCCAACGTAGCTCACAAGTAGCACCTTTCAAATACATACAGTGAGATACAGTGGGAGGAATGCGAGGAGACTCAGGCGACGACCGTTCAAACAACTTTGGTGCCCATTAGGGAGGTGGTGTTGGAGGCCCGGCTAAGGTCGGTGCCCCATCCCTCACCCCTCAACCATCCAGCCTTCCTTCTCATCCTTTCATAGGTATTGTCAACTCAATTGTTTTTCACGATTGGGCACTGCTAATTGATTTCATCATATGACCACTATTTCTCCCGTTGCAACACATGTGCACATTTGCTAGTTTGAATCTAAACGGTGGCATGACCTATATACAGAATATTCCCTTACATTACACAAGTACCACACCCCCTAACAATGTGAGGCAACATTGCAAATCGATGATAGGCCAAACATTACAAATCAAATTCATTATCAATTCCCGGTAATAATCATGGTCGGGACATTGCTCAATCTAATACAATAGTGGTTAGTCGCGTCCTCTTAAAATTTTAGCAGAGCCTTATTTTAGAAAAGCCTAACATCGGTTAGCCCCCCGAAATTGTGAAACGTACGGGCCAATACCCTACGGAACAGACATATGAGGTTACACCTAGAAAAAAAATCTCCGTAACAAAAAATCCGTAGGTGTAATATTACTCTTTGACACCATATACTTCAAGCCATATGTAATTTTCTCAATTAACCTTTTTCTTCTGCAATAAACAAGTGATTATGCTAACCGCTAACGTACATGCTAACCGCTTATTGTGGGTGCCAACATCATTGTGTGCCTATGTCCTTAATGCAAGATATTACAAGGAGGGCAACATTTTGAATGCAACATGTCCGGCTAGTGGATCCTATACTTTTAGAAGTATTTTGCATGGGAGGGATTTTTCGCAAGAGGGATTGGTGTGGGGGGTGGGTGGATCACAAATGAAGATCCACCATGATAACTGGATCCCGAGGAGAGGACGTCTCCCGCCATTGGGCCAAGTTTACATTCCCGGGCTTACCGATGTTGGTGATCTACTATAAGAACAAGGGGATTGATGGGACAGAGATAAAATCGAGCAGATGTTCACGCTCGATGATGCACAGGATATCATGCAAATCATGGTGGGAGGGGTCAGCAAGGAGAATCACCTTGCCTGGAACTTTACAAAGGATGGACAATTTAATGTGAAGTCAGCCTATCATCTGCGGATGGCCATGAACCGTATGAAGGGCGGACAGCCGGGACCTTCATCCACGGTGGCAAATCATAGAGGATGGCTGAGCCTGTGGGATACCGGTGCACCTAACAAAGCCAAGATACATACCTGGAGGTTAATGCGAAATGGATTGGTTGTCGGTCTGAACTACTTCATCGCCGGATTAAGGCGGGCATTTTTTGTGCTGCATGTGGAAGAGAAGAGATCCTGTATCATAGGTTCTGGGAGTGTCCGCATTCAGCCCTGTTTTGGAAAGTTTTGCACTCAGAACTGAGAGCTCCGGTGGTGATCCCACGGTTTCAGTTAGTTCTTAGAGTGCCCTTTGTGGCTGGATGTTGTCTTGGTGTGGCCTCAGAGGAAGAAAGAGCTGTCATGGTGCAAGGAGTGTATGAACTCTGGCTTGCTAGAAACGACACAAGAGATGGGAAAAGGATTGCTGATGCAAAAGGGATAACAAGATTGGTTATTGCCCATCTGGAGGAATGACACGCAGTGCATCACAAGGAGGCTCCACGGACAATGCAAAATCTGAAAGATCCATGGAGGAAGCCGGACTGCGGCTGGATTAAAGCCGACGTAGATGGAGCTACCTCAAAATCCGGGGACCTAGCGGCTGGGGATGTAGTGTTTAGAGACCATGAAGGAGCCTTTAGAGGAGGTGCGTGTCAAATCTTTGAACATGTCTCCAATCCTGAAGTGGCGGAGCTCCTCGCATGCGTGTTAGCAGTCAAGCTTGCATTGGAGAAGAATGTGCAACGCTTGCACATTAAAATGGACTACAAGTCTGAATCTGTTTATGAAACTTGCTATGTTTACATGGGTGCCATCATATCTTCTGTGCCTTTTTGGCTCATGATCAGTAAGGGACTTTTGTTCTATGCAATTAGTAGATTCATGCCATGCCTTTGTTTGCTATGATCTGTTCCTGTAGCATGTTGTTTGATAGCTCTAAACTTAGCAACCTGATGTTATTTCTGCCATGTCCAGTGATTTCTGCCAAGTCTGTGAAACTGTTATTATTTGCAATCTTGCCATGTCCTTTTGAGCATGCTCTAGTGATTTCTGGAGATAGCTCAGTGTTCATGTTTTGTCATGCTTTACCTGTACATCACGTCCATGCCTTTTGTTTTCATGTTGAGGTGCTGTAGCATATTGTTGTGATGCTTGCAAAATGCCTAGTTGCTGTTTTGGACAGATTGTTGTGATGCTTGCAAAATGCCTAGTTGCTGTTTTGGACAGATTGTTGTTATATCTTGTTTGGAGTGTATGTGTTGCACCGTTGCTCCGTTTTGAGTATTCTCTATATGAAACTTGTTTAGAATTGCATGTAGTTTCATATTACCTTGTTGCATCCTTGTTTTGAGAGTGTTTGCTTGATGTTTGAATGCATTTTGCATCAATGCCATGTTTAACTTGTTTTGCTCATATCTTCTAGGTCGTAGCTCCGAACTAAATGAACTTTATATGTAACTTGACTAGAATTTCATGTAGATCATCTTGGTGCATCTTAACTTGCTGTTTAACAACTTGAACATAAGGCTTATTCAGATCTGGACCAATTTCTAAATTTGCATACGAGGACTTACCGGAATTGTCATATGTTGTTTCCGGCCTCATTTAAACTTGCTTTGATGTGTTGCTCTTGTATGCATGATCTCTTGCCATGAGTAGCTTCATGTAGCTTTGTCATGCATCCGGCTTGGTTGAGCATCATGTCTTGTTTATGTGTTGTGTGTTTACCTTGTTGTTTGCTTCTTTCTGGTTGTGCTTCTTCTCGATAGTTCCTGTTTCGTTGCGATCGTGAGGATTCGTTCGTCTACGCTTGGTTCGTCTTCGTGGCTTCATCTCCTTCATGGACTCATTCTTCTTCCTAGCTGGATTTCAGGCAAGATGACCGTTACCCTGGATCTCACTACTATCATTGCTATGCTAGTTGCTTCGTTCTATCGCTATGCTGCGCTACCTATCACTTGCTCTTGAAGCCTCCCAGATTGCCATGTCAGCCTCTAACCTTTTTCACCCTTCCTAGCAAACCATTGTTTGGCTATGTTACCGCTTTTGCTCAGCCCCTCTTATAGCATGCTAGTTGCAGGTGAAGATGAAGAAGTTTGTTCCTTGTTGGGATATCACAATATCTCTTATTTAATTAATGCATCTATATACTTGGTAAAGGGTGGAAGGCTCGGCCTTATGCCTGGTGTTTTGTTCCACTCTTGCCGCCCTAGTTTCCGTCATACCGGTGTTATGTTCCTTGATTTTGCGTTCCTTACGCGGTTGGGTGTTATGGGAACCCCTTGACAGTTCGCTTTGAATAAAACTCCTCCAGCAAGGCCCAACCTTGGTTTTACATTTGCCTCACCTAGCCTTTTTTCCCTTGGGAGTCGCGCTCTCGAGGGTCATCTTATTTTACCCCCCCCCCCCCGGGCCAGTGCTCCTGAGAGTGTTGGTCCAAACTAGAGCACCGTGCGGGACCATCCCTTGGCAACTTGGGTTACGTCGATACCTGTACGCTTAGCTTATCCGGTGTTGCCCTGAGAACGAGATATGT
The DNA here is from genome assembly GCF_018294505.1 of Triticum aestivum. Lineage (NCBI taxonomy): Eukaryota > Viridiplantae > Streptophyta > Magnoliopsida > Poales > Poaceae > Triticum > Triticum aestivum. Next base: position 491,160,550 of record NC_057808.1, read on the forward strand.
GCAGCTCCTATCGGGATTGTCGGCACATCGGGTGGCTTTGCTGGTCTTGTTTTACCATTGTTGAAATGTCTTGTAAACCGGGATTCCGAGACTGATCGGGTCTTCCCGGGAGAAGGGATATCCTTCGTTGACCGTGAGAGCTTATAATGGGCTAAGTTGGGACACCCCTGCAGGGTATAAACTTTCGAGAGCCGTGCCCGCGGTTACGTGGCAGATGGGAATTTGTTAACGTCTGGTTGTAGAGAACTTGACACTTGACTTAAATAAAACGCATCAACCGCGTGTGTAACCGTGATGGTCTCTTTTCGGCGGAGTCCGGGAAGTGAACACGGTTTTTGGGTTATGTTTGACGTAAGTAGGAGTTCAGGATCACTTCTTGATCATTGCTAGTTTCACGACCGTTCCGTTGCTTCTCTTCTCTCTCTTATTTGCGTATGTTAGCCACCATACATGCTTAGTCGCTGCTGCAACCTCACCACCTATCCTTTCCTTACCCATTAAGCTTTGCTAGTCTTGATACCCATGGTAATGGGATTGCTGAGTCCTCGTGGCTCACAGTTTTCTACAACAACAGTTGCAGGTACAGGTTTTGCGATGATCATGACGCGAGAGCGATTTTGCTTATTTTGGAGTTCTTCTTCTGCTTCTTCTTCGATCAGGGGATAGGTTCCAGGTCGGCAGCCTGGGCTAGCAGGGTGGATGTCGTTTGAGTTCCTGTTTGTGTTTCATCCGTAGTCAGATGTTGTTCTTATGTATGATGTATCGATGTATTCTTGCGGCATTTGTATGCCTTGTATGTATCCCCATCTATTATGTAATGTTGATGTAATGATATCCACCTTGCAAAAGCGTCTTCAAGATGCGCTTCTATCCTTGGTGGGACCTTCGAGTTCCTTTAGGATAGGGTCGCATCTTGGGCGTGACAAGAATGCCAAGGGGGCCTCGGTTCTGAATCGAGGAAGAGGATGCTTGCTGTAGATTTAAGGAATCAGTCTCAAAGTGCACTTGCCCATACCTTGAGCTTCAGCGAACTAGATTGCTTTGAGAAGAGCTTCAGTTTCTGCTTGGAGTGCACTAGCCTGGTCCCCTAGTTTGCCGGCGGCCGCCATAATTACCTCGCCTGTACTATCACGTGCGATTATACCCCAACCTCCAGAGCCCGTGTTGGGCAAGAAAGCTGCATCAACATTAATTTTAACAATATTAGGTGGGGGTGCCGACCATCTTGGGACCGGGGCATGACTGTTCTTCTCCTTCTTTCCTAGGAACTCAGACCATTCAGTGGTCAAATACCCAACACGTTCCTGGAAAGCTTCAGCCGTAAGCCTCTGCTTATTATGATTAACGTTGTTCCTCTCAGACCACCAAGTCCAAAGCAAGCAGATAGTGCGCAGCTTTACTACTTCTGGGAGCTTAAAAACAGCATCAAGCAAGTCCCTAGGAGACTCGCATAGAAGTAATTTCCTCCTGATATGCTCCAGATCATAGCACCTCCACATTTTCTTTACTTCTTTGCAGCGCAGGAATAGATGACCACCATCTTCAGATTGTCGATGGCAGAGGAAGCATCATGTGTCCAACTCAATTGTAAGTCTCTCAATATTGCGCAAAAGGGGATGGCTATTATGTGCAAACCTCCACATAAAATGATGCACCCTAGGTGGACATCTAATCTTCCAAAGCATGTTCCAGAAATTTGTGATACTCTCCTGGCCGGCTGAGCTCTCACCCACTTGACGTACTCTCTGTTGCTGTAGCAAATGCACATGTACCCTGTACGCCGACCTGACTGAAAACATCCCCTTTTTGTCAAAGTGCCACGCACCAAAATCATCGTATTGATCACATATTGGGATGCTCAGAATGGTTCTCACATCCTCGGGGCAGAATGTTTGTCGGACCAAAACCCTGTCCCATCGATTTGTACTTGGGTCAATAAGCTCAGAAACTCTAGTGAGTAGATGTCCTCCTTGGAGTGTACGGGGGCACCGGGTATCATTTGAGGGTAACCAAGGATCAGACCATATATTAATCTTTTCCCCCGACCCAACCCTCCATATCATGCCTGCCTTTATCACCTCGACGCCTTGCAGCAGACTACGCCACACATAGCTCATACCCGGTTGTGGTACTGCCGTCAGTACATCTCCATGGGGGAAATACTTTGCTTGCAGCATGCGTGCACACAACGATTCGGGCACTTGTATCAGGCGCCATATTTGTCGGGCTAGCATCGCAATATTAAACGAGTATAAGTCCCGGAACCCCAGTCCTCCCCGCTCCTTTGGCTGCACCATCTTCTCCCAACTAACCCACTGATGATTAGTGTCCTCCTCCTGGTTAGCCCACCAAAATTTGCAAACCATCTGACTTATACTTTCACATAGGGACTTTGTGAGATCAAAACAAGACATAGCATAAGTGGCAATGGCCTGTATCACTGCCTTAATAAGTACCTCCTTGGCTGCCTTAGAGAGGAGTTTAATCTTCCATCCTTTCAAAATCTCCCAGATCTTTTCTCTGATGTATTCAAAACACTTCTGTCTAGACTGCCCAATATAACTAGGAAGCCCCAAATATTTTCCTTGAAGGCTTTTTGCCTGTAGCCCCAAAAGGGATAGGAGTTGATGTTTCATACTGGCTGGGGTATTTTTACTAAACAAAACAGCAGACTTGTCCCAGTTGATAACTTGACCTGACCCCATTTTGTATACTTGCAGAATATGATTCACTGTTTGTATGCTCTCTGGATTTGCCTCAAGCAGGAGTAAAGAGTCATCCGTGAACAGCAGGTGGCTCACCGAAGGGGCCCCCTGTACTAACTGAATGCCCTTAATTTGCCCCACATCCTCAGCATGTTGTAGCAGTGTAGAAAGTACCTCGGCGCACAGCAAAAAAAGGTACGGAGAAATCGGATCACCTTGTCGTAGACCACGTCCAGGGATTATTTGGTCCGTATAGGAACCATTAACTTTGAACCGATACTTCACGGTTCGTATGCATTTGCTAATCATACCCACAAACTCTTGTGCAAAACCTAGCTGCACCATAACCTTTTCCAGAAAGCCCCACTCCACACGGTCATATGCCTTACTCATATCAAGTTTGAGAGCAATAAAAATTCCTCCCAGTTCTTTTCCTCTTCAAGAAGTGTGTCATTTCATATGAAAGGATTGTGTTGTCAGAGATAAGCCTACCAGGGACAAAAGCACTTTGATTTGGTGATATAATATCTCCCAGGATGCACTTGAGCCGGTTAGCAATGACCTTGGACACGAGTTTGTACACAACGTTGCAAAGGCTAGTAGGGCGAAGATCCTTCAACTTCTCGGGGTTCTGAACCTTGGGGATAAGCACCACAAGGGTGTCGTTCCATCCCTCCAGTAGACTGCCACCATGCAACACATGCAACACCTCTCGTACCACAACGTCGCCCACCAGCTGCCAATAATGTTTATAGAAGACCGCTGGGAGGCCATCCATACCTGGGACCTTGAGATCCCCAATATCATCCAAAGCTCTTTTAACCTCCTCTACACTGAACTCAGCAGAAAGAAATTCATTCATCTCCGGGGTCACTTTCGGAGCAATATGATTTAGTATATCACTAGCATCTGCACCTGCCACAGGTGAAAACAAAGAAGAAAAATAGTTAGTGATTAAGACCTTCATCCCTTCCTCCTCCTCCACCACTACCCCATCATCCCTTCTCAACTTCTTAATGATGTTTTTCTTTTTCCTCTCTGATGCGAATGCATGAAGAAACTTTGTGTTACGGTCTCCTTTGACAAGTCAGTTCGCATGGGCACGTTGCCGCCAAACAAGATCCTCCTGTTCCTCCAGTTTCTCCAATTGAAAGCAAAGAGTATGTTCCCTCCGAACTTGCCTATCTGACAACAGCTGCCTCCGAACTAACTCCAGCTCCTTTTTAATTTTTTTAATTCTCTTCTGGATGTCACCCAAAACCTCACGGCTCCAAGTATCCAGCGCCTTTACAACAGTATTTAGTCTGTCCCGAACATCAGTACCATGTGCACCCTCCGAGGCTTCTTGCACCACGCCATCACACATCTCTTCCAATAGCCAGCGTGCTTCAAAACGTATCAGTCGCGGCCCACCCACAGCTCGCTGCACCCTCGGATTACCATCCCTTAGCACCATCACAGGCCGATGGTCTGAATGATGGGGGTCCCCATTCATGATTTTGTATGCAGGAAAGCAATTACACCACTCCGGTGCTGCAACCACACGATCAAGGCGTTCGCGAATATACCCATCAACATGGTAATTTTTATTCCTCCAAGTGAAAATTTCACCCTCGAAACCGAGGTCATGTAGATTGCAATAGTCTAGTGCATCACGAAAATTTTGCATATATCTATGAGCACGAGGTACACCACCCTGTTTTTCATGATTAAATAGTACTTTTTGAAATCGCCAAAACACACCCACGGGAGTTGAATTTGGTGGTGCAACGTATGAAGGAGCCGCCATGTCTCAATGTAACGCCCGGATAATTAAGCTACATTAATCCCACGCTAATGATGCCACGTCACCACGGTTACTGTTGTTAACCTCGCGATGATTCGAAACCGTTTCAAAATTTAAATTCAAATTAATGTCAATAATAAAAGTTTTCAAAAATTTAAACAAAAATGTTCGGTGGGTGCCAGATATTGCACTGATAATTATTGTGGAGAGAACATATTTTTAGAAAATGCCTAACTATTTTAAAATGATGTAAAACAGAAAAGAAAATAAATAAAAAGAAAAGAAAATGCAACAGAGAAAACAAACAGGAAAACAAGAAGAAGAAAGAAGGAACCCCCCCTCCCCCCACTGGACCCTGGGCCAACTGCCCCCCCCACTGGACCCTGGCCCAACTGCCCCCCCACTGGACCCTCGCCCAACTGGGCCAAACCCCAGGCCAGCCGGCCGCCCCACTCCTTATCCACTTCCCCCCCCCACTCACCACCGACGGCCACCCACTCCCCCCCGAAATATCTCCTCCTCCCTCCCCCGATCCAGATCGGGATCGAGAGGAGACCACCGTCGCCGGCCGCGCCAGTACGTCGCCGCCGCACGGAGCGCTGCCTCGCCGGCCTGCCTTCGCCTCCTCGTCGGCCTGCTTCCCCTCCTCCCCTGCGTCGCGTCGTCCCCGACCCCCCTCCACGAGCCCCGCTGCCCCGTCCCTACAAACCTCGGTGAGGCCACGGCCTCGTCCTCCTCTCTCTCCCTCGCCCCCGCGCTCACCGCGCCCCGCGACCACCGCGGCCGCCCTGGCCACCGGCCTCGCCTCGCCGCACCCTCTGCGGGCGAGCGCCCGCCCCACGGGCCCCCCCTCCATCGCCGTGCACTTGCCGACCCGGGGCCCGAACGCGCTCACCGCACCCCCGCCTTCCCCTCCTCTCTGTCCCGCACGCGCTCCGACCGCGCGCACGCATCTCGCCGCCGGCCCACGCGCGCCTGCGTTCGGCCACCACGACCCGGCCTCCTCCCCCGTCTCTCCCTCGGTCCCGTGGCCGCGCCACCGCGCCTACCCCTCCGCGCCACTCCGACCGCACCGGCGCCACCCCTCGCCTCCACCCGCCATGGCCCCTGGCCGCGCCGGCGAGCCCCGCCATCGGTGCCCCGGCGTCCTCGTCCCGCCCTGCGGGCGAGCGCTCGCTCGGGTGCGCCCGCACCCGTGGACCAAACCCGCAGTGCCCCTTGGGCCACTGCCAGGTGGGCCTCGCCCCACCCCCCCCCCCCGAGCCACTGCCCCCTGGGCCCGAACCCTCCTGGCCTATGACAAACGGGGCCCAGCCCACAGAAAAAAAAAGAAAAAAAAGGAAAATGAAATGAAAATAATAATAATAATAATAATAAACTAGTTAATAAAAATTAATAAATAAATAAATAAAATAATAATAAAACAAATAATAAAAATAAATTTAATTAATTAATTAACTAAATTAATTAAGTTAATTAATCCTGTTTAAATTAATCTAATTAGATAATTAATTTAACTAAACAATAGTTAATTAGGTAACAACCCCTGACAGGTGGGACCCACCTGTCAGGTTGACCAGGTCAACGGTCAACGTTGACTGCTGACTTCAGCATGACCTCATGCTGATGTCATAAATACAAATTTCGAATTTAATTAAATAATTAATTAAATTCCAGAAATTAATACAATCTTTAGAAAATCATATCTTTTAATCCGTAACTCGGATTAAAATATTTTCAACATGAAAGTTGCTCAGAACGACGAGACGAATCCGGATACGCAGTCCGTTCGTCCAACACCTCTCTAACCTATCGAACTCGCAACTTTCCCCCTCCGGTCCATCTGTCCGAAAACGCAAAACATCGGGAATACTTTCCCGGATGTTCCCCCCCTTCGCCGGTACCATCTACTGTCGCGTTAGGACACACCTCGCACTGCTCATTGTCATGTCACGCATCGTCATGTTTATGTTTGCATTGTATTTACTGTTTCTTCCCCCTCTTCTCTCCGGTAGACTACGAGATCGACACTGCTGCTGCCCAGTTCGACTACGGAGTTGACGACCCCTCCTACTTGCCAGAGCAACCAGGCAAGCCCCCCCCTTGAACACCAGATATCGCCTATTCTTCTCTATACTACTTGCATTAGAGTAGTGTAGCATGTTACTGCTTTCCGATATCCTATTTTGATGCATAGCCTATCCTTGCTACTACTGTTGTTACCTTTACCTGCAATCCTACATGCTTAGTATAGGATGCTAGTTTTCCATCAGTGGCCCTACATTCTTGTCCGTCTGCTGTGCTATACTATCGGGCCGTGATCACCTGGGCGGTGATCACGGGTATATACTTATATACTATATACATGACACATGTGATGACTAAAGTCGGGTCGGCTCGTAGGAGTACCCGCAAGTGGATCTTTGTGGCGGAGCGACAGGGCAGGTTGAGACCGCCTAGGTGAGAGGTGGGCCTGGCCCTGGTCGACGTTCGCGGTTACTTAACACGCTTAACGAGATCTTGGTATTTGATCTGAGTCTGGCCATTTGGTCTATACGCACTAGTCATCTACGCGAGAGTAGTTATGGGTATCCCGGCGTCGTGGTATCAGTCGAAGCTCTTTTTGACGTCAGCGACGGAGCGGCGCGCGCCGGATTGGACTGGAACGCCACTAGGCTAGGTCTGCTTCCGGCCGCCCTCGCAACGTGCAGGTGTGCATAGGGCGATGGGCCCAGACCCCTGCGCGCATAGGGTTAGACCGGCGTGTTGACCTCTCGGTTGAGCCTAGGTGGGGCTGTGACGCGTTGATCTTACGAGGCCGGGCATGACCCAGAAAAGTGTGTCCGGCCAAATGGGATCGAGCGTGTTGGGTTATGTGGTGCACCCCTGCAAGGAAGTTTATCTATTCGAATAGCCGTGTCCCTCGATAAAAGGACGACCCGGAGTTGTACCTTGACCTTATGACAACTAGAACTGGATACTGAATAAAATACACCCTTCCAAGTGCCAGATACAACCCGGTGATCGCTCTCTAACAGGGCGACGAGGAGGGGATCGCCGGGTAGGATTATGCTATGCGATGCTACTTGGAGGACTTCAATCTACTCTCTTCTACATGCTGTAAGATGGAGATGGCCAGAAGCGTAGTCTTCGACAGGACTAGCTATCACCCTTTTATTCTGGCATTCTGCAGTTCAGTCCACTGATATGCCCCTTTACCCATATACCCATGCATATGTAGTGTAGCTCCTTGCTTGCGAGTACTTTGGATGAGTACTCACGGTTGCCTTTCTCCCTCTTTTCCCCCTTTCCTTCCTATCTGATTGTCGCAACCAGATGTTGGAGTCCAGGAGCCAGACGCCACCGTCGACGACGACACCTACGACACTAGAGGTGCCTACTACTACGTGCAGCCCGCTGACGACGACCAAGAGTAGTTAGGAGGATCCCAGGCAGGAGGCCTGCGCCTCGTTCGATCTGTATCCCAGTTTGTGCTAGCCTTCTTAAGGCAAACTTGTTTAACTTATGTCTGTACTCAGATATTGTTGCTTCCGCTGACTCGTCTATGATCGAGCACTTGTATTCGAGCCCTCGAGGCCCCTGGCTTGTATTATGATGCTTGTATGACTTATTTATGTTTTAGAGTTGTGTTATGATATCTTTCCGTGAGTCCCTGATCTTGATCGTACACATTTGCGTGCATGATTAGTGTACGGTCAAATCGGGGGCATCACAAGTTGGTATCAGAGCCGACTGCCTGTAGGAATCCCCCTTTCCACACTCCTTGGCCGAAGTCGAGTCTAGACATTACAAAACTTTTACTAACATGGCTGTGTGTCTTACGGGCCCACGTCGCCATTGGGTGGTACTAGGATCTTTTTACTCCTCGACCTTTACTCTGGGACTCTGAACTCTCTTCTACTCGGGTTAAACGAATTTACTAACTCTAACACTAGGATCCCGTGACCGCATTCACCCCAAAGTTGGATAAGCCATAGTTGTTTCTTAGAATAGTATTTTGAACAATTCACACATTGTCATTTGACTCCTTTGAAACGTCTTTGCTTTCAGATGGAACCCACGAGGCAGGTCGTGCGCCACACGACGGCCATTGGTGCCTCGGGATCACCTACGGTGCTAGCTGAGATGATGACCTATCTGGGTTATCGCTGGCACCCTGAGTACACCGTCTACGAGGAGTACCAGGACTTTAACCAGGAGCAGTACCGTGCCATCGTCCACCTCTACTCGCGGGAGTATGACTCCACTACTGTGCTGCACACCGCACATGGTGTCGGTGTGACCATCGATATGGCTGTCCACGATGCTGCCTATGCTGCTCTGACACGTCTTCGTGGAGAGTATCGGGAGTTGGACACCTCCCCTTTCAGGCACATTGCTATCGCATCTGATGTTGGTGCGGAGGGATACTATACTGCTGCCTACTCCACTGTCACCCGAGAGCCCTTCTACCATCAGAACCTGGTTCTGCATGCTGATGGGCTGGATCGAGCTAACCGAGCTCTTCGCCACGAGATGTACACCACCCGTCAGCACCTTTACCGTGCTCTGACGCTGCTGCACCCCTTTGTCTGATCTGGACAGCTACCGCGTACTGCGATCTACCCAGCCAGGACCGTGATGCCCCACGGTGTCGGTTGGCCAGAGGTGGGAGGCTACTCTCCCACACTTGGTCCTCTTCTGCCACCTGAGCGTCGGGCTCTACACCTGAGTATCCGCGGCCCCCAGTCTGCTGATGTGGAGGGCTATCCGTTACCTCACTACCAGATGTCGGGCTACGATTACCTCCACAGTACCTCTTGGGACTGATGTAGGCTTGCTTGTAGTGTTAGATGCATTCGCCGCGAGCCTGTGTGTCGCCTATGATGTTTTAGTCTATGTACTGAACTCTATGCATGACCCCTTTTGTAAGTTGTGCTGACTACTATGTAGTAGCTATCGTGCTCCTTTCATTATGCATGTTTCATCATGAATGATTCTTGTCTTTGCAAATTTCTCAATGCTGAACTATCCCTGTTATATATTAGCAGGATGGTTAGACCAGGTGGTCGTGGTCGTGGTGGCAATGCCCCACCACCACCTGAGTACATGGCTGGTATGATCCAACAGTTTGAACTGAACCGCCAATTCATGGAAAATATGATGGCTCAGTTTCCTCGCCCCAATATGGACCAGCAACCAACCCCAGTAACTCTGCAGGATTTCATGCGCCTGAACCTGTTGGAAATATGCCCTAGAGGCAATAATAAATGGTTATTATTATATTTCTTTGTTCATGGTAATTGTCTATTATTCATGCTATAATTGTATTGTCCGGAAATCGTAATACATGTGTGAATACATAGACCACAACGTGTCCCTAGTAAGCCTCTAGTTGACTAGCTCGTTGATCAACAGATAGTCATGGTTTCCTGACTATGGACATTGGATGTCATTGATAACGGGATCACATCATTAGGAGAATGATGTGATGGACAAGACCCAATTCTAAGCATAGCATAAAAGATCGTGTAGTTTCGTTTGCTAGAGCTTTTCCAATGTCAAGTATCTTTTCCTTAGACCATGAGATCGTGCAACTCCCGGATACCGTAGGAGTGCTTTGGGTGTGCCAAACGTCACAACGTAACTGGGTGACTATAAAGGTGCACTACGGGTATCTCCGAAAGTGTCTGTTGGGTTGGCACGGATCGAGACTGGGATTTGTCACTCCGTGTGACGGAGAGGTATCTCTGGGCCCACTCGGTAATGCATCATCATAATGAGCTCTATGTGACTAAGGCGTTAGTCATGGGATCATGCATTGCGGTACGTGTAAAGAGACTTGCCGGTAACGAGATTGAACAAGGTATTGGGATACCGACGATCGAATCTCGGGCAAGTAACATACCGATTGACAAAGGGAATTGCATACGGGATTGATTGAATCCTCGACACTGTGGTTCATCCGATGAGATCATCGTGGAACATGTGGGAGCCAACATGGGTATCCAGATCCCGCTGTTGGTTATTGACCGGAGAGGCGTCTCGGTCATGTCTGCATGTCTCCCGAACCCGTAGGGTCTACACACTTAAGGTTCGGTGACGCTAGGGTTGTAGAGATATATGTATGCGGAAACCCGAAAGTTGTTCGGAGTCCCGGATGAGATCCCAGACGTCACGAGAGGTTCCGGAATGGTCCGGAGGTGAAGAATTATATATAGGAAGTCCAGTTTCGGCCACCGGGAAAGTTTCGGGGGTTACCGGTATTGTACCGGGACCACCGGAAGGGTCCCGGGGGTCCACCGGGTGGGGCCACCTATCCCGGAAGGCCCCATGGGCTGAAAGTGGAAGGGAACCAGCCCTTAGTGGGCTGGGGCGCCCCCCTTGGGCCTCCCCCCATGCGCCTAGGGTTGGGAACCCTAGGGTGGGGGGACTTCCCCCTTGCCTTGGGGGGCAAGGCAACCCCTTCCCCCCCCTTTGGCCGCCGCCCCCCCTTTGGATCTCATCTCCAGGGCCGGCGCCCCCCAGGGGGCCTATATAAAGGGGGGGAGGGAGGGCAGTAACCTACAGCCTTGGGCGCCTCCCTCCTCCCCTGCAACACCTCTCTCTCTCTCTCGCAGAAGCTCGGCGAAGCCCTGCCGGAGACCCGCTACATCCACCACCACGCCGTCATGCTGCTGGATCTCCATCAACCTCTCCTTCCCCCTTGCTGGATCAAGAAGGAGGAGACGTCGCTGCACCGTACGTGTGTTGAACGCGGAGGTGCCGTCCGTTCGGCACTCGGCCATCGGTGATTTGGATCACGGCGAGTACCACTCCGTCATCCACGTTCATTGGAACGCTTCCGCTCGCGATCTACAAGGGTATGTAGATGCACTCCCTTCCCCTCGTTGCTAGTACACTCCATAGATGCATCTTGGTGAGCGTAGGAAAATTTTAAAATTATGCTACGATTCCCAACAGTGGCATCATGAGCCAGGCCTATGCGTAGTTACTATGCACGAGTAGAACACAAAGCAGTTGTGGGCGTTGAGTTTGCCAATTCTTCTTGCCGCTACTAGTCGTTTCTTGTTTCGGCGGCATTGTAGGATGAAGCGGCCTGGACCGACCTTACACGTACGCTTACGTGAGACAGGTTCCACCGACTGACATGCACTAGATGCATAAGGTGGCTAGCGGGTGTCTGTCTCTCCTACTTTAGTCGGAACGGATTCAATGAAAAGGGTCCTTATGAAGGGTAAATGGAAATTGGCAAATCACGTTGTGGTCAAACGTAGGTAAGAAACGTTCTTGATAGAAACCTACAAACCACGTAAAAACTTGCAACAACAATTAGAGGACGTCTAACTTGTTTTTGCAGCAAGTGCTATGTGATGTGATATGGCTAGAAGATGTGATGAATGATATATGTGATGTATGAGATTGATCATATTCTTGTAATAGGAATCACGACTTGCATGTCGATGAGTATGACAACCGGCAGGAGCCATAGGAGTTGTCTTTATTATTTTGCATGACCTGCGTGTCATTGAATAACACCATGTAAATTACTTTACTTTGTTGCTAAACGCGTTAGCCATAGAAGTAGAAGTAATCGTTGGCGTGACGACTTCATGAAGACACAATGATGGAGATCATGATGATGGAGATCATGGTGTCATGCCGGTGACGAAGATGATCATGGTGCCCCGAAGATGGAGATCAAAGGAGCATGATGATATTGGCCATATCATGTCACTAATTGATTGCATGTGATGTTTATCATGTTTTTGCATCTTATTTGCTTAGAACGACGGTAGTAAGTAAGATGATCCCTTATAATAATTTCAAGAAAGTGTTCACCCTAACTGTGCACCGTTGCGAAGGTTCGTTGTTTCGAAGCACCACGTGATGATCGGGTGTGATAGATTCTAACGTTCGAATACAATGGGTGTTGACGAGCCTAGCATGTACAGACATGGCCTCGGAACACACGCAATACACTTAGGTTGACTTGACGAGCCTAGCATGTACAGACATGGCCTCGGAACACGGAGGACCGAAAGGTCGAGCATGAGTCGTATAGAAGATACGATCAACATGGAGATGTTCACCGATCTTGACTAGTCCGTCTCACGTGATGATCGGACACGGCCTAGTTAAACTCGGATCATGTTTCACTTAGATGACTAGAGGGATGTCTATCTGAGTGGGAGTTCATTAAATAATTTGATTAGATGAACTTAATTATCATGAACTTAGTCTAAAATCTTTACACTATGTATTGTAGATCAAATGGCCAACGATGTCCTCAATTTCAACGCGTTCCTAGAGAAAACCAAGCTAAAAGATGATGGCAGCAACTATACAGACTGGGTCCGGAACCTGAGGCTCATCCTCATAGTAGCCAAGAAAGATTATGTCTTAGAAGCACTGCTAGGTGATGCACCAATCCCTGAGAACCAAGACGTTATGAACGCTTGGCAGCAGCGTGCTGATGATTACTCCCTCGTTCAGTGTGGCATGCTTTACAGCTTAGAACCGGGTCTCCAAAAGCGTTTTGAGAAACATGGAGCATATGAGATGTTCGAGGAGCTGAAATTGGTTTTCCAATATCATGCCCGGGTCGAGAGATATGATGTCTCCGACAAGTTCTTCAGCTGTAAAATGGAGGAGAACAGTTCTGTTAGTGAGCACATACTCAGAATGTCTGGGTTGCACAACCGCTTGACTCAGCTGGGAGTTAATCTCCCAGATGACGCGGTCATTGACAGAATCCTCCAGTCGCTTCCACCAAGCTACAAGAGCTTTGTGATGAACTACAATATGCAGGGGATGGAAAAGACCATTCCTGAGGTATATTCAATGCTGAAATCAGCTGAGGTAGAGATCAAAAAAGAACATCAAGTGTTGATGGTGAATAAAACCACTAAGTTCAAGAAGGGCAAGGGTAAGAAGAACTTCAAGAAGGACGGCAAGGAAGTTGCCACGCCCGGTAAACCAGTTACTGGGAAGAAGTCAAAGAATGGACCCAAGCCTGAAACTGAGTGCTTTTATTGCAAGGGAAGTGGTCACTGGAAGCGGAACTGCCCCAAATACTTAGCGGACAAGAAGAAGGCCGGCAACGCCAAAGGTATATGTGATATACATGTAATTGATGTGTACCTTACCAGTACTCGTAGTAGCTCCCGGGTATTTGATACCGGTGCGGTTGCTCATATTTGTAACTCAAAACAGGAACTACGGAATAAACGGAGACTAGCGAAGGACGAGGTGACGATGCGCGTCGGGAATGGTTCCAAGGTCGATGTGATCGCCGCCGGCACGCTACCTCTGCATCTCCCTACGGGATTAGTTTTAAACCTCAATAATTGTTATTTAGTGCCAGCTTTGAGCATGAACATTGTGTCTGGATCTCGTTTAATTCGAGATGGCTACTCATTTAAATCCGAGAATAATGGTTGTTCTATTTATTTGAGAGAAATGTTTTATGGTCATGCCCCGCTGGTCAATGGTTTATTTTTGATGAATCTCGAACGTGATGTTACACATGTTCATAGTATGAATACCAAAAGATGTAAAGTTGATAACGATAGTCCCACATACTTGTGGCACTGCCGCCTTGGTCACATAGGTGTCAAGCGCATGAAGAAGCTCCATGCAGATGGACTTTTGGAGTCTCTTGATTACGAATCATTTGACACGTGCGAACCATGCCTCATGGGTAAGATGACCAAGACTCCGTTCTCCGGAACAATGGAGCGAGCAACCAACTTATTGGAAATCATACATACCGATGTGTGCGGTCCAATGAGTGTTGAGGCTCGCGGAGGATATCGTTATGTTCTCACTCTCACTGATGATTTAAGTAGATATGGTTATGTCTACCTAATGAAACACAAGTCTGAAACCTTTGAAAAGTTCAAGGAATTTCAGAGTGAAGTTGAGAATCAACGTGACAGGAAAATAAAATTCTTACGATCAGATCGTGGTGGAGAATATTTAAGTCACGAATTTGGTACACACTTAAGGAAATGTGGAATAGTTTCACAACTCACGCCGCCTGGAACACCTCAGAGAAATGGTGTGTCCGAACGTCGTAATCGCACTCTATTGGATATGGTGCGATCTATGATGTCTCTTACCGATTTACCGCTCTCATTTTGGGGCTATGCTTTAGAGACTGCCGCATTCACTTTAAATAGGGCTCCGTCGAAATCGTATGAATTATGGTTTGGGAAGAAACCTAAGCTGTCGTTTCTAAAAGTTTGGGGATGTGATGCTTATGTCAAGAAACTTCAACCTGAAAAGCTCGAACCCAAGTCGGAAAAATGCGTCTTCATAGGATACCCTAAGGAAACTATTGGGTATACCTTTTACCTCAGATCCGAAGGCAAGATCTTCGTTGCCAAGAACGGGTCCTTTCTGGAGAAGGAGTTTCTCTCGAAAGAATTGAGTGGGAGGAAAGTGGAACTTGATGAGGTGATAGTCACCCCTTCCGAACCGGAAAGTAGCGCAGCGCAGGAAAATGTTCCTGTGGTGCCTACACCTACTGGGGAGGAAGTTAATGATGATGATCATGAAGCTTCGGATCAAGTTACTGAACTTCATAGGTCCACAAGGACACGTTCCGCACCAGAGTGGTACGGCAACCCTGCCTAGAAATCATGTTGTTAGACAACGTTGAACCTTCGAACTATGAAGAAGCGATGGCGGGCCCAGATTCCGACAAATGGCTGGAAGCCATGAAATCCGAGATAGAATCCATGTATGAAAACAAAGTATGGACTTTGACTGACTTGCCCGATGAGCGGCGAGCCATAGAAAACAAATGGATCTTTAAGAAGAAGACGGACGCGGATGGTAATGTGACCATCTACAAAGCTCGACTTGTCGCTAAGGGTTATCGACAAGTTCAAGGGGTTGACTACGATGAGACTTTC
The DNA here is from genome assembly GCF_018294505.1 of Triticum aestivum. Lineage (NCBI taxonomy): Eukaryota > Viridiplantae > Streptophyta > Magnoliopsida > Poales > Poaceae > Triticum > Triticum aestivum. The sequence goes on from NC_057808.1 coordinate 491,175,963, forward strand.
TCACCCGTAGCGAAGCTGAAGTCCGTCCGAATCATGTTAGCAATTGCCGCATACTATGATTATGAGATATGGCAGATGGACGTCAAAACGGCATTCCTTAACGGCTTCCTTAAGGAAGAGTTGTATATGATGCAGCCGGAAGGTTTTGTCGATCCTAAGAATGCTAACAAAGTATGCAAGCTCCAGCGCTCAATCTATGGGCTGGTGCAAGCATCTCGGAGTTGGAACATTCGCTTTGATGAGATGATCAAAGCGTTTGGGTTTACACAGACTTATGGAGAAGCCTGTGTTTACAAGAAAGTGAGTGGGAGCTCTGTAGCATTTCTCGTATTATATGTGGATGACATACTATTGATGGGAAATGATATAGAATTCTTGGAAAGTATAAAGGCCTATTTGAATAAGTGTTTTTCAATGAAGGACCTTGGAGAAGCTGCTTATATATTAGGCATCAAGATCTATAGAGATAGATCAAGACGCCTCATTGGTCTTTCACAGAGTACATACCTTGACAAGATATTGAAGAAGTTCAGTATGGATCAGTCCAAGAAGGGGTTCTTGCCTGTATTGCAAGGTGTGCAATTGAGCACGGCTCAATGCCCGACCACGACAGAAGATATAGAAAAGATGAGTGTCATCCCCTATGCCTCGGCCATAGGGTCTATTATGTATGCCATGCTGTGTACCAGACCTGATGTAAACCTTGCCGTGAGTTTGGTAGGAAGGTACCAAAGTAATCCCGGCATGGAACACTGGACAGCGGTCAAGAATATCCTGAAGTACCTGAAGAGGACTAAGGATATGTTTCTCGTTTATGGAGGTGACGAAGAGCTCGTCGTAAAGGGTTACGTCGACGCTAGCTTCGACACAGATCTGGATGACTCGAAGTCACAAACTGGATACGTGTATATTTTGAATGGAGGAGCAGTAAGCTGGTGCAGTTGCAAGCAAAGCGTCGTGGCGGGATCTACATGTGAACTGGAGTACATGGCAGCCTCGGAGGCAGCACAGGAAGCAGTCTGGATGAAGGAGTTCATTACCGACCTAGGGGTGATTCCCAATGCGTCGGGCCCAATGACTCTCTTCTGTGACAACACTGGAGCTATTGCCCTTGCGAAGGAGCCCAGGTTTCACAGGAAGACCAGGCATATCAAGCGTCGCTTCAACTCCATTCGTGAAAGTGTTCAAAATGGAGACATAGATATTTGTAAAGTACATACGGACCTGAATGTAGCAGATCCGTTGACTAAACCTCTCCCTAGGGCAAAACATGATCAACACCAGGACGCAATGGGTGTTCGATTCATCACAATGTAACTAGATTATTGACTCTAGTGCAAGTGGGAGACTGTCGGAAATATGCCCTAGAGGCAATAATAAATGGTTATTATTATATTTCTTTGTTCATGGTAATTGTCTATTATTCATGCTATAATTGTATTGTCCGGAAATCGTAATACATGTGTGAATACATAGACCACAACGTGTCCCTAGTAAGCCTCTAGTTGACTAGCTCGTTGATCAACAGATAGTCATGGTTTCCTGACTATGGACATTGGATGTCATTGATAACGGGATCACATCATTAGGAGAATGATGTGATGGACAAGACCCAATTCTAAGCATAGCATAAAAGATCGTGTAGTTTCGTTTGCTAGAGCTTTTCCAATGTCAAGTATCTTTTCCTTAGACCATGAGATCGTGCAACTCCCGGATACCGTAGGAGTGCTTTGGGTGTGCCAAACGTCACAACGTAACTGGGTGACTATAAAGGTGCACTACGGGTATCTCCGAAAGTGTCTGTTGGGTTGGCACGGATCGAGACTGGGATTTGTCACTCCGTGTGACGGAGAGGTATCTCTGGGCCCACTCGGTAATGCATCATCATAATGAGCTCTATGTGACTAAGGCGTTAGTCATGGGATCATGCATTGCGGTACGTGTAAAGAGACTTGCCGGTAACGAGATTGAACAAGGTATTGGGATACCGACGATCGAATCTCGGGCAAGTAACATACCGATTGACAAAGGGAATTGCATACGGGATTGATTGAATCCTCGACACCGTGGTTCATCGGATGAGATCATCGTGGAACATGTGGGAGCCAACATGGGTATCCAGATCCCGCTGTTGGTTATTGACCGGAGAGGCGTCTCGGTCATGTCTGCATGTCTCCCGAACCCGTAGGGTCTACACACTTAAGGTTCGGTGACGCTAGGGTTGTAGAGATATATGTATGCGGAAACCCGAAAGTTGTTCGGAGTCCCGGATGAGATCCTGGACGTCACGAGAGGTTCCGGAATGGTCCGGAGGTGAAGAATTATATATAGGAAGTCCAGTTTCGGCCACCGGGAAAGTTTCGGGGGTTACCGGTATTGTACCGGGACCACCGGAAGGGTCCCGGGGGTCCACCGGGTGGGGCCACCTATCCCGGAAGGCCCCGTGGGCTGAAAGTGGAAGGGAACCAGCCCTTAGTGGGCTGGGGCGCCCCCCTTGGGCCTCCCCCCATGCGCCTAGGGTTGGGAACCCTAGGGTGGGGGGACTTCCCCCTTGCCTTGGGGGGCAAGGCAACCCCTTCCCCCCCTTTGGCCGCCGCCCCCCCTTTGGATCTCATCTCCAGGGCCGGCGCCCCCCCAGGGGGCCTATATAAAGGGGGGGAGGGAGGGCAGTAACCTACAGCCTTGGGCGCCTCCCTCCTCCCCTGCAACACCTCTCTCTCTCTCGCAGAAGCTCGGCGAAGCCCTGCTGGAGACCCGCTACATCCACCACCACGCCGTCGTGCTGCTGGATCTCCATCAACCTCTCCTTCCCCCTTGCTGGATCAAGAAGGAGGAGACGTCGCTGCACCGTACGTGTGTTGAACGCGGAGGTGCCGTCCGTTCGGCACTCGGTCATCGGTGATTTGGATCACGGCGAGTACGACTCCGTCATCCACGTTCATTGGAACGCTTCCGCTCGCGATCTACAAGGGTATGTAGATGCACTCCTTTCCCCTCGTTGCTAGTAGACTCCATAGATGCATCTTGGTGAACGTAGGAAAATTTTGAAATTATGCTACGATTCCCAACACCTTGCTTGCGAGTACTTTGGATGAGTACTCACGGTTGCCTTTCTCCCTCTTTTCCCCCTTTCCTTCCTATCTGGTTGTCGCAACCAGATGTTGGAGTCCAGGAGCCAGACGCCACCGTCGATGATGACACCTACGACACTGGAGGTGCCTACTACTACGTGCAGCCCACTGACGACGACCAGGAGTAGTTAGGAGGATCCCAGGCAGGAGGCCTGCGCCTCGTTTGATCTGTATCCCAGTTTGTGCTAGCCTTCTTAAGGCAAACTTGTTTAACTTATGTCTGTACTCAGATATTGTTGCTTCCGCTGACTCGTCTGTGATCGAGCACTTGTATTCGAGCCCTCGAGGCCCCTGGCTTGTATTATGATGCTTGTATGACTTATTTATGTTTTAGAGTTGTGTTGTGATATCTTCCCGTGAGTCCCTGATCTTGATCGTACACATTTGCGTGCATGATTAGTGTACGGTCAAATCGGGGGCGTCACACTCAACCTTTTTCTCCACATGTGATTCACCATAGATACCAGTCAACCTCCACTTGAAACCATCCTCCTCCTCCACAATCGCATCAATGTGCATACGACCCATCCATCTCACCGTAACATTTATTCCCCGCCGCCAAAACAACTTCAAACCACCACTCTTTCCATCATTATTCCTCACTGACATATGATACAAACCTAACTTGTCCCGGAAATTTCCCATCCTCCACTCATCCAATTTGGTTTCGGACAAAAAGAGAATGTCGGGGTCCTCCTTCTTCTGGAGATCCAGAAGACCACGAACTGCCGGCCTATTCCCCAAACCCCGGCAGTTCCATGCGATAAGCTTCATTGCATCTCGCAGGGCTGTCCCAGCAGCCCCGCGTTCGTCCGTGTATGCAGCTCACCCTCCTTCACCTCCGACTCTATCTTTTGCTTCTTTACCCCCTCGTCCAACTCAAGCTCCATGTCGACCGCATCGCGCTTCCTGCCACTCCCCTTTACATCTGTTATCCTCACATTCTTATCCTTTGCTAAACCTTGCCCATCTCGGCCTTTTAATTTCTTGTAGCGTCCCCCAGTTTTGTCACTCACACCTTTCTGATTGGAGACCTTCTCTACATTCCTTTCACTGTCTTTGTCAATTTGCATACCTACCTCTTGCATGGCGTCAATATTCCCAGGCTCACTTTGGCTCAGCATAGTTCCCTTGATCATATCCTCTCCCTTGGTCGTACTATGCCCATAGCCGTCAACCAATGAGAGCCATATGCGTTGCCCCCACCAAAGTTCCTCCTGAACCCGCATGCACATCAATCTGCGTGTTCTTTAGCTGCAATGCCTCGGTCGCTGCACCCTGACACCCACTCCCATCCTTCCCAAACTCCATCGGTTCTTGCTGTTTTCCTGTCACTCCACTCTCCGGCAAAAAGCCAGGCGATTCGGCATGCCCCGCCCTGCTCCAGCCCCTCCCTTCACCAAATGAGCTACCTCTTTCCTTCTCTCCTCCTCGTCAGCAATATCGCTCCAGCCTTTTGCATTCTTTCTCCAAGACGGCGCGTCACTCCCCGACAAAGATCTCCCCTTCCATTGATCCAAACCCCCGCTGCTCATTCCCCGCCCCCTCGAGCTTGACCGGCTATCTCCCCACTTATTCCTTCCTTCTACATACCCCCGCTTTGGCATGAACGCTCGCAGCCACGAGCCAAACTGTTGTCTTTCTCCCTTCTTCAGTTTTATGCCGCACACCTTGTCCACATGACTGATGATCCCACAGGTATAGCAAAAATCAGGAAGGTACTCGTACTCAAACGGGCACCAATTCTTCTCCTCCTCTTCCATCGTCACTCTATGTTCTCTAACGTCACTGCCACCTGTATCCTCCTGTCCATCATCCAATATGAAACCCCGCATGAGAGGAACTTTGATGTTCATCCTAACCTTTATCCTGAGAAATTTGCCCACCGCTTTTCCATCATCCCATGCATCCACTTCCTAGACCTCACCAATCTCCGCACCAATTTTTTCACCTGCATCTCTACACATCAGTCCTAGCGGTAGTCTCATCACACGAACCCAGATTGGGATGGTCTCAAAAGCATAATCTTCCAGCCGCTTGCTCGCATCAAAATCTTCAAACACAAGAAGATCGTTGCCAAATTCCCATGGACCTCCCTCCACCGCCATCCTCTTACCCGATTCTTGCCCAAACGTGAACAAAAAAGTATTCTCCCCAACTTCCTTACAATCCTCCCCCCTGATAGGGCACCAGATCCTGCCCAGTGTCTCCGCCATCGCCTCCTCGAACACTGGTTTCTCCGACAGTAGCTTTGCTAGGGCTTGCGGCTCCACAACCCCCTCCTTCCCAGATCCAGTCCAACCAATCTTGATGCTCTTTCTCTCCTTGTCAGACAGCTTCAGGTTACGCAGAAGCCCTTCCACCTTCTCCATCGCCTCCTTCACACCTTGGAACTGACACTAGGGAAAACAGTGTTTTAAGATCGCGAGCCCTAGCACTCACGAAAGCCTTTGCGTGGGAATTGGTGATTGGATGGAAAAGAGGGTGATCAAAACGGGACGAAGGCGGCAGGGAAACCCTAGGTCGCCCTCGAAGTCGCCTAGAGAGGGAGAACAAAAACGAAACCGCCACACGTGGGGCGGACAGGCCTCCCATATTTTTTCATTTTTATATACAAATAATAAAACGAGGATCACGTCGCAAAAGAACCAGAGAGAGAGAAAAGAATAAGCAGAGATGAGGCTTCTCACGGGTCTAAAACAAGGCTTTTCGTAGAAATGGCCCAACACCCACTGGCCCAACGCACCTCTACATTCGCGCGGCCCGCCGGCAGGCCCCGCCGAGCGACAACAAAAGCCGCGACCCGTCGGCCTCCGCCCTCCTCCCCAAACCCCAGACGAAACCCTAGCCTGCCTCCCAGGAGCGCCGAGTCCCTCCGCCCCCAACAGGTGGGTGGCGGCGCTGAGCCCCTCTTCTCCTCCCAGCCTCCGCATCTCTTATCTTCCTCCGTCCGCCGTCTCGCTAATCCTCGAATCTCCTCTCCCTGTTGCAGATCTACGCGCGCGAGGTTCGGTTCGGTCTTCGGAGCTCGAGACATGGCGTAAGTCCCCCCATCCAAATCTGTAGGGGTTTGTGGCCGCGTAATCCGGCTGCAGCGCCGTGTATTTGTCTGGTCCGGCGAACTGTTGGCCGTGTAGTAGACTCTGCGGTTACTCGGCGCATGGTTGTTCGTGCTACTTGTTGCCTTACCTCGGAGGAATGTGCTGCTGTTGTGGAGAAGCTGTCTTTGACATAGCAAGTGATGTTGTTGAAGGCGGCATGTTCCTGTTTGATCGATTCCGTGTCACTGCCTCACTGCTCTAGGTGTCCATGTTTGATAGATCCTGTCTAGTTGGTTTTGGTCGATCTCGTGTAGCTTAGTTGATCTAATTTAGAGAAGAAATTGCGAACATGTCACCTGTGGTTTTAACTTTTAAGTGGGTTGAGAGGTTGTATCTGTCATGCAAAGTACCCGGTCAGGATCAACCGATGCTGATATAGTGATTACTGTGCTTGCTTTGAGTTGAAATGGTCTGTTCTGATTGCAGTCTTGCAGATCTTATGTAACATTTTCATGCAAGGTTGCATTTTATAGCTGTAGTGTAACCAATATTGTCCTTGTAGGAACACAACCGGATAGAGGATGCTATACTAACTACCTTTTTCCTGTCGTAGATTTGATCGTTATCTTACTGTATGAGTAATGTAATATGTAATATAGGTAACTATAGCATGTGTGCATGTTTTATCATGAAGTGGTCATTTGGTCATTATGTGATGCATTGCCGTCTGGGCAGTATAACAATGTGTAATGTAGAAAGATAGCTGTACATAGAGGATGTTGTGTTCAAAACTAATCCTGAGAAGGCCATTTGGTCTTTATGTGATGCCTTGCTCTCGAAGAACTATCAATTCACTGTGTGATGCAAATGCATGTGCTGGTTTGTTTTTTCTGTCGACTTAGTCTTTCCTTTATGTTGATCAGGGAGGAGAATGCCCCAGTTGAGGTTGCCGCTCCGGTTGCGGCCCCTACCCCAGTTCTTGGAGAGCCCATGGACTTGATGACTGCTCTGCAGCTTGTGATGAAGAAGTCAAGCGCTCATGACGGCCTTGTCAAGGGACTTCGTGAAGCTGCGAAAGCGATTGAGAAGCATGCTGCTCAGATCTGTGTGCTTGCTGAGGACTGCGACCAGCCTGATTACGTGAAGCTGGTGAAGGCACTGTGTGCTGAGCACAACGTTCACTTGGTCACTGTGCCTAGTGCCAAAACTCTTGGCGAGTGGGCTGGGGTTAGTATTCTTGTTCATCTGCTTAGTAATATTTACATTTCTCCCAAATTTCACCTCATATTTATCTTCATATACACATGTCATGTTCATTTGCATAGTGAAATTTGCATTAATTCAATATTTACCTCAATGAACATGTGGTCTGTTACATCTACTTGATTTCCACTAGGTATACTTGGTCTCATGTTATTAATGGTCAAAGCTTATGTCTGGTCATTTGCTACTCCCTCCGTTCCTAAATATAAGCCTTTAATCTCTAAAAAGACTTCTATTTAGGAACAGAGGGAGTAGCTGTTTTCCTAGTTTGTTGCTTAGCTTGTAGCTTAAAGTTGGGCATGCAGTATGATGGTTCTTCTTAGTTTGCAAAAAACCTTGTATGGAAGCTGGAACGACTTGCTGACAAATTCCATATCCTATATTTGATGCAGCTTTGCAAGATTGACTCTGAGGGCAAGGCAAGAAAGGTGGTGGGCTGCTCATGTGTCGTCGTGAAGGTAAGGATTCCATTCTGATTGTCGTGAAAGAAGAATCCTGTTCTATTTTAGTGCAAAGAAGAATCTAATCCTAATCTAACTTTTGGCCGTTCTTTCCCCTCTAACCAGGACTACGGCGAAGATTCGGAGGGTCTTCACATCGTGCAGGAATACGTCAAGTCGCACTAGGGACAGCCTTCCAGTTTCCGGATTCTGCAGGATGCTAGTAGCTTCGTTATGATTGTGTTCCATGTCTGAAACTTGTTAGCCTAAGAAAATTATCTTGTGCGGTTTTGTCGAATCAGAGTTTCGTTTCTGGTGCTGGGACATCATGGCTTGATTGTCAGAGATACAGATCTTCCAGTTTCCATGTTGTCGGTGCTATCTCTATATTAAATATGAGTGTGTTGATTTTGAGTTTGCATGAGGTGTTGTGTTTACGGCTAAGTTTGATGAACGAAATTACTCCACGAGCGATGTTCACTGAATGATCTGCATAACCACTCTTTGATGAATTATTACACCGTCTGTTGTACCGGGTTGATAGTAGGCAGCACCCATTTGCGAATTAGCGAAAGATAAATTACCCTGGGAAGATGAATTTGATGTATTTAGAGCATTGTGGTTTATCCCACCCAGGTGAAGCAGGAAATGCATGGCCGTGCACTCACATGAAGCAGAAAACACGAATACTCAACGTTGTCCTGGAAGCAATGCTTGAAAGAAAGCATAAGGAAGTGTCAAATCAATATGATGTACTGGCAAAGCCAGTAAGGAAGTGTCAAATCAATATGATGTACCGGCAAAGCCAGTAAGAAGGGAATCGAAAGTAGATAGGGACTCCCACTGTAGATGTGGTTTTATACCTTGCTGAATTGGTACCTTATAGCATAACGAATTCCATGATTGCTAGATCGATCCATAGGGATTGATGAAGAATGAGCTGATAATGGAATTTTTCTTTGATAAACAGGAAACTTATGATTAAGATGCTCCGGAATGGAAACGAGGGAATGCCACAATACCCGGATTTAGTCAGATCCAATTCGAGGGATTTTGTAGGTTCATTAATCAAGCCTTGGCAGTTGTTCCGATCAGACTATTCTCAAAGATGCATATGGCATGCATCATAGTACATTGCAGGTAGCATTCCAGTTTAACAGCTTAGAGATAAGCTGGAATTTCATGTTGTTACATCATACATTGCAGGGTAGCATTCCAGTTTAACAGCTTACAGATAAGCTGGAATTTCAGGTTTGTAACAACGGCTCCCGTATCCACCCCGTCAAGAACCTCCACGGTAGCAGCACAGCTTATTGAATTTAGGTCACAACTCTGAACTCTCGAACTCAAACACCAAAACCAGCTACAGTTGTTTGAGGTCACAGCACACCATCTAGTTGCATTAGTACATTGGAAGTCTCTTTGTATAGGCTTTGCTCACCAGTCTAGCCCTAAATTCTTGGAGGTGAAGAGGTCTTCGACGTAGAGAATTACTGGTCCAGACGACCTGACGAAACTCTGCATTTGAGCCCTTGCCGAATTTTCTGCGAGGTTAAAAGAGGCAGTGACCCGAGATCAGAATCAAGTGACACCAAGACAAAGAAGCTAAGATAACCTATTGTGTTTTTGACATATTTTGTCCCAATCATTTTCTCCTCATGCAACCTGATCAACTTATGCGCAACATATAATTGTATATGGACTTGCATATGACCTGCTCTAATGCAAGCAAACAACTATACAAATAAATAACTAGATCAATGCTTTCTAAGGCAACCAAAAAGCAATGTGAACAGATCATGTCAGCTAATTTTGCGAGTTGCTTGCTTGGCATGGAAGTTCAGAGTAATAACATGTGTAAACTACAGGAGAGATAAATCGGTGTTCTGGAGATCAGAACACACTCACCATCTTCATTCAGTTTCTTCAAGAGCTGCGACTTGGAAGGGAGGGCATACATTCCAGCACCAACTGCTTTCCTTATGGCCCAGCCATGGTGAGGAGCAAACACCTGAGCATAAGCCTTCGACGCTGCGTCCTTCAGGGAGTTGCCTCTGAAACAGAAGAGAATGTGAGCATTCAGATAACATTTACTCAACAGACATCTAAGAGTAGCAAACTAAAGTGTTGACAACATAATATAATTTTTTTATCACAACATAATATAAGTGACAGCACTATCCCGTTTGCAGCTTGAACTTACTCTGTGACCAATATCTGCTCAAACAGAACTTTCACCATATCAATCCCACGCTTAACCCTCAGTAGATTCCTCGTATGGCTCCCCGCCTGCCTGACAGTGCCCTTCTGAATGTCAAGCTCAACCATGGAGGGCAATGTTGAAATCGTCTTGGATGCCTCCAGTAAATCATTAACCTGCAACCACGTAAGGCGAAGTAACCAGACAAGATCACCAAACAAAAGCCTTGAAAAGGGGATGCTACAATTAACTAGGTAATAAGCACGCATGAGTATATGAGGTTTCTGTAACAAGATAACATGTGAAATCGGAAATGGTTGCACACTTGGTTTGCTAAGCAGTAGTACTAAAATAAGTGCAGAGTATGCTGGAACTTCCAACAACTTAAGCATACACCAGAACAAGCATATCACAATACCAGCTGAAATAGATAATCTGATCCTTATGCGCACACAATAATTCCTGGCTTGATCAGGTTGCAAATCAATTTAGACCATCTCTGCCTAACCTCGTAGCCTTATACAAGCCTAGGGGATCACCACAATTACCTTAAAACAGAGATGTATACAATTAAAGCAGTAGTATATACTAACTCAAGTGCAGAAGTGGGTAGGATTTTCTACACCTGAAGCATACACCGCAACAAGCATAGCACACAGACACAGTAGCAGAATTAGACAGTCCGATCCCGATGAAACACCCAACTATTGCTGCCTGATCTAGCTCGGAATTCGACAGATCATTTCACCCCAAACCTCCTAGCCTCAAACTAAAGTGGACCAACACAATTACCTTCCCACGTGGATGACGCACAGCTATGCAGCGTATACCAATCAAAAATAAACTCAAAACAGAACTCACCAACTCCATCCGGTTTGAGAATTTTGAGGTCATTTCACCCCGAAATGTCCTCGGAATCACCAGAAATTTCACCACATACAAGCACACCGAAGTAGCATACCGAACAGCCGACTCGCCCTAAGCAGCAACCGGGGGAGGAATCGCGAGACGCGAGCTAGAGCAGGTAGCGGGGGAGGAGAGGGGGCGCTTGCCTTGGCGACGTAGTCCATCTCGGCGAACTTGAAGGCGATGCCGAGGCAGCCGAAGAGGACGGAGACGTTGGAGCAGGCGCGCGAGAAGTCCCCCGCCGCCATCGCGGGCTGCTGCGGCTGCTGCTGCTTCGCGACGGCCGCGAGCTGCTCGAACGACGCGCCGATCCGCCGCAGCGGCTTGTCCGCCTCGTTGGACCCCATCGGCCGGCCTCCGCCGCGGCTCGCCGCCGGCGCCGCGGTCAGAGAGGGTGGGCGCTTCGAGTTCGAGAGCTTGGGTTGGGCGGCGTCGGCGTCTGGGCTGATGCCTTGTGCTTTCGGTGGTTGTATACGCGTTGCTGTGTGAAGACTGAAGAGGGCGACGGCGATGATGGCGAGGTTGGGGTCGGTCCTGTGATGGGCCTGAAAGTGGGAACGGTAGCAGGCCCATGAAGCGTAAGCATGTTTTTTTGGGCTTCTAGCTTAATTTCTTCTTTCTAAGTTAAGCTGGGCCTTGTTCGATAGAGAAAGCCCTAAAGAAAAGCCGAGAGGCCGAAGGGGCGGATCGAGGAGCTTCCATCCGAGCGTCCATGTCCACGGCGGCCGGTGATCTCCCGGCGGCGTCGACGAGGAGCGAGAGGCGGAAGGAGCGGAAGAAGGAGCGCCGACGGCGCGCGCGCAGGGAGGCGGCGGCGGCCGCGCGGGCCGCAGCAGAGGCGCTCGCCGCCGACCCGGAGGAGGGGCGCCGCCTCCGGGAGCTCGAGGAGGCCGAGGCCGCCGCGTCCGACCGCGCGCGCCGCGCCTTCGAGGACGCCGAGCGCCGCTGGCTTGAGAAGGCCGCCGAGCGTGCCGCCGAGGAGGCAGCCGCGGCGGCTGCGGAAGAAGAGGCGAGGGCCGCCGAGGCTTCCACACGCGACAAGGTCTCCTGCTTCTCACTTACCCCAGTGCCCTGGCTCCTTCAACTGAACATAGAGTTTTTTACGTAGAATAGATACCTACTCCGTTTCTATATTGTCGATGAACCTGCACACCTGATTTCCTAATTATAGCATAATCTGCAGAACAATGGGACGGTTTGAGGTGTATGTTGTCTAACTGACATGAACAGCACTTGTAGGATGTTGGTATTGGCTGCCCTCGATGCGAGCTGCCACATAACAATAGCATATGTTGGTATTGGCTGCCCTTGATGCGAGCTGCCACATAACAATAGCATAATACAAATTATACCAGTGTTGTTGGAGATGATCGGAATATGATTGATAATAAGAAGCCAAAGAGGATAATCAGGAAGAACAAGAAGAAGCAAAGTTTAGGGGGGAAATCCAAGCATTGATGAAAAGGAAGAACATTGTCCTTGCCATCTGTTTGAGCCCATTTGGATGCCCCGGACTTGAGTTATACTTATATGCTTATGCATGATGCTGTTCACATTACCCCATTTCAGTTTCCGCTCCTTGGTAGCTCATTGTTCAAGGACACTCGGGCTTGGTCCATGGCACATGACTTCACAGATTCTGATTGTCCATTTGGATATATTTATTCTGATCTTCTTGATACATCATATATGCATGTTGTTTGATAGCTCAATGCATGTGTTGTGTGGTTTTCATCGAAAATGTTTTACTAGCTGCTGGAATGTTTGAAAATACGTTACGTTCTAATGGGTCCTGATTATTGTTGTTTCTTGGGCTATTTCAGTATAACGATGACCACAGAGACGAGACAGAAGACGATGGGGAATGGGAGTATGTTGAAGATGGACCAGCGGAGATCATATGGCAAGGAAACGAGATCATTGTGAAGAAGAAAAAGATCAAAATACCAAAGAAGACAGAGGATAAACCACTAAGTCAAGAGGTCAAGCTTCTGTTTGTGATAAAATTTTGTTGTCTCTTTACTGTTGCTCAAGGATCCAGTTTTTGACTTACCATCTGAAAAGGGCATGTCCAATGTCTTGCAGGAAGAGAGACCTACATCAAATCCGCTGCCACCTCAGTCTGTAGCTGTTGCTTCTCAGAGGAGAGAACCTTCCTTGTCTGCTCGAGAACTACTTGAGAAAGTTGCTCAAGAGACTCCAAATTTCGGAACTGAACAGGTATACTCCATGGTTCTCTTTTCAGCTGGACAGGGAAGGATGTAGTTCTATTGCAAAATATAGGAAGACGAAATCCCAATATCTAATCAACACATTTTCCTATATTTGCACCAATGTGACGACTCTGTTTATTTTCTCTGTAGGATAAGGCCCATTGCCCATTTTACCTCAAGACAGCAGCTTGCCGCTTTGGAGTTCGCTGCAGCAGAGTTCATTTCTACCCTGACAAATCATGCACATTGCTCATGAAAAACATGTATAATGGTCCGGGCCTTGTTTTGGAACAAGATGAAGGGCTTGAGGTTTGTTAGAGGACAATCCCTTGCAAACAAATTGGTATCCTGAACTATTCCGTGTTTTGGCACAACTTTTTAGTATTGTTCACCTTCACTTTCATGGACAGTTTATACTCACTACAATACTTATTCCCGACCTACTCACTGTTTTAAGATTATATTCCCCCCTTTAGGTTTGTTAGGCTCATCTCACAAAATCTGAATTGTCAGTTTTGGAAGGCCCCTTGCTTTAGGAATAGGCAAATATTAAGTACAGTCACATTAATTTCTGTCTAATTTTGGTTCTCAATGTGGGATTAACCAATGCATGGAGGAGTGACCATGCATGCTGCATTAATACATGGTCCATCACTTAATTAGGTCCTCCTTGGTTACTGTGATTTTTTAGATGAGCCAAATGGATTAAGCTTAAACTTTGTGCTGTACAATGAACAACCATAGGTAGAAATAATTGGTTACTTTAATTCTTTTGTAAGTTCTCTTCCAAGTGTTAAAATATGCCTGTTGCTCTTTAGAAGTTTTGCTTGATCTTCTGGCTACTCTCAGACCTGTGACATAATGCATGTTCATTGATGCATTCTCCAAGAATTCCCTCTCGAGGCAAGCAGTGACCAACCACCCAGTTGGTTTCATTTGATTGGAGATGCCCTGAACTTTCATCTGCTACCGTATCCTAAATTTTCATGTTGCTGGTGTTGCTGAGATTTGCTATGTTTTAACTTTTGAAAAGGAAATATCTCCAATATTTAAAGTTTACAACATGTCTTGAGAATTATTGATGAAGCAGCTCCTTGACAGTCCAATAGTACTTGTGAGATGTTCTTTTATTGGACGTGTTGATGATCATTAGGTGACAGGTGAATGTGTTTTTAACCCCTTTAGTATACAAAATACCTTTTGATGGTAAACTATTGCTTAAGTAGGCCCTTAGTATTACTTTTGTGTTTTCTAGTTTTAATTATCTGTTTCTCCCTTTGTGTCTTCTCTCGTGTTTACTTCATAGGTCATGGAAGTTACAGTTGAATGGTTGATTTGATCCATAGCTAATAAGATTTTTTTATAACATCCTCCAGTTTACAGACGAAGAGATTGAACAGAGCTATGAAGAATTTTATGAAGACGTGCACACAGAATTTCTGAAATTTGGTGAACTTGTTAACTTCAAGGTTCTTTTTCTTCCTTCCCTACCGAGACTACTTGACTTTCCCTCTGGCAGCATCTCTTTGTCTGTTGCAAGAATAGTACTTTATCACTAACTTTCCAGGGTTAGGTTAGTTGGTTATTAGTCTCCAAGGATGATAATTTGTTCTTACTTAATGGGGTCAGTGGCCTAATTCAAGAATGTTTGTGTTACTGTGATGTGTTTGCTACAACTATCGATCATGCACGTCCAATGCATGTGTTCCCATAATATACATTCCATATGAACTTGTGAAGTGTACTAACATTGTGGAAATCAATATTTATAAGACCTAAGTGTACGCATCATTAAATTTATTTCTTCTCCAGTAAACCACTCAAATGAAAATATCCCGGAGATTAAACATATGTTAAATCGTGAACCATAAGCATGCATGGTTAAATCATGAGCCGTAAGCATGCAATTAAGAGGTTATTAGTATTGGTGATTAGGAGACTAATTCTGCCAGCTATTAATATGATATATGCACGGTTTAGACTGAAAGTAACCAACATCGCTGTGAGTCAATCAGGACAAACAGTTTCACCTTAATTCATGTCGGTCCCATATCTCAAACGCCTTCACCTTCACTCTAATATTCATATGTACTCAGTTCGTACCCCAACTCAGCACAAGAAGCATTGCCTCTTCTACTCTTACAAGTATAGATATAGATATGATTGATTATGGCTGATTCATACAATAGTATTATCAGGCCGGCTCTCTAATAATCTACTCAAGGTATTGTGTTGTTCTGTAGGTATCTAGCTTGTTCACTGTAGTTGTTCATTGCGACTTCACTTTGTTACACATGCTATACCCTAGGGACTTCTCAAATGCGGACTTGCATAAGCATTCTAACCTCACCTCCAGTTCAATATGCCACCCACCTAATGTCTCGTGGACTACACACCAATATTTAAAAACTAAATGCAGAAAGAAAAGGAACCTCGTACCTAGGTCTGTGCTGGATTTCTATTAATTGAAAAACAACTGGGTGGTTTGTTAGCTTGAATTAGTACACATATTTGATCCGAAATGGTTACCAAAAGTGCTATCACCATTCATCAGTGGTTCCATTGCGCGCAACACTAAGCAGAAATCTATATTTAAATGGGTGTGTCTAGGGCACATCTAGATGTGCTATAGTTATTGCACATCTAAGTGAGTGAATCAAGCATAGAGAGCAAAAGAAAAAAGAAAAAGAAAATATCCACACGAATCTCAACGTAAGATCAATGACATAGGACTTAGATGTGCAATACTTATGGCACATCTAGATGTGCTTTAGCAAAACTGTATTTAAATTTGAATTTTAAATTTAAACTAAATGACATGGTGATTTTCTAAATCCCGGTCAGAGTTGGCCCTGGTATGCAGCATGAGTTTTCTCAGGTTATGCGACTTGGCCTAAGCATTTAATCTACAGCTGAACAATTAACTAATTAAAGATTCTCTTTATTTTTCTAGTCTTCTCATGTTATCTGTTATGCTGAAATTTGGCTTCTGCATAACATTTTTTCCATAGAAATAATTCCAGATATTATTTCAGGTTTGTAGAAATGGATCATTCCATCTTCGAGGAAATGTCTATGTGCATTATAAAGCCTTGGATTCAGCTCTTCTTGCCTACAACAGCATGAATGGTCGATATTTTGCCGGGAAGCAGGTGATTACTTAATTTTATTCCTCAAGTACTGTGAGTTATGTGAGCACACTGCTAGAGTATTCTTGTGAATGCTTTCTTACATCTCAGAGAATCCTTCACCTTAGATGTTATGCTGAGTTTCCATAACATGTTCCTGGTTTTTCTCTTGTATAAGCTTACCTTGAATATTTTTTCCTGCTCTTCAGATAACATGTGAGTTTGTTGCTTTGACGAAATGGAAGTCAGCGATCTGTGGTGAGTACATGAGGTCAAGATTCAAGGTATCTTAAGTTTACACGCTGTCACCTGAATTCTTTGTTTTATTTGACATGTACGAAGCATATTAACATCATTCATATTTGTGAGCAGTATTTTAGTTTGAAAATGGCTAAATGATTAATACCATCTATGTGCTCTGTTTCATCTCTCTTGTTTAACAGACATGTTCACATGGAGTTGCTTGTAATTTCATCCATTGCTTTCGTAACCCTGGTGGAGATTATGAGTGGGCTGATTGGGACAATCCTCCACCTAAATACTGGACTCGGAAGATGGCTGCTCTGTTTGGTCCCTCAGATGATGCTATTTTTGACAAGGCGAGTGATACCCCAGATTTTGAACGGTTACACAGTTCAGATAGGAAGAGACTCAGAAGTTCTGATGACAGGTACATGTTCAATTATTTTAGTCATTTAATCTATATACAGTTTTTATTATACTGAAGTCTAAAATGAGAGGATTCTGTAGGTATATTTCAAGTAGACATGGGGATGGAGGTGCACATAAACGGCATTCATCAAGAGTTTTTTCACATTCGAAGCAAGAGCAGAGCAACCATATCATGAAACATGGGCATACTCGACATAGAAGAGAAGCATCTGCAGCAAATGAGCAACGAGGCCAAGAGATTGAAGATGATACTGGCAGATACTGTTCGCCCATGGAAAATGAAAGAGTGTCCCAAGCACATAAGCATGAAGAGAAACATAGAGACGGCCATGGCGATGGAGCACGTGGATACAATGGTAAAACCAAGTCCAGGAAGCACAGATCTGAACGGCGCGAAAGTCTGGAGTCTGGATGTTCTGATTGGCCTTCAGAATTTGCTGATGCAGGCACGAGCAGAAGTCCTTCAGGCAGCAAGTCCACCAACAGGCAATCCTCGGATGATCCCAATCTTGAAAGGGGCTACTCCACTGCGGACAAATCATCGGGGAAAGCGCACATTGCCAAAAGTAGCTCGAGACATTACGTTGAAGATGACTCTTATGGCGAGAAAGTTAGTGGAAGAGGCAAATCTGGAAAGCACAGTGATCGTTGTGATGACCCCGATGATAGATGGCTAGCAACAAATAGTGATGTTGATTCAGATGCAGAAGCTCAATTCCTGAGGTCAAGCAGTGGAGTTGGTAAAGGTGGAAGGAATGATAATGCTCCTCCTGATGAGGATGATCATTATCAAAGGTCCAGCAGCAGGTCTGCTAGGTCAAGAGCGAAGGATGACAAGAGCAGTAGGAAGAGGAAGAAGCATCACAGTGAAATCAGGAAGAATAGCGACAGCGATGATGGCCCCTCGGACTCTAGTAACATTAGGGATTTGAGCTCGCATGCGTGGAGGAGTCGATCAAGAAGCAGTGAGGAGGATCTCTCATTGCACAGGCGGAGGAAGGGTCGCCGTGGTCATGATTCATGATGCAGCTGAAATATCTGATCATTTGGTCACTAGACTGGCGACTTCGGTTTTTGGACGTTAAAAGAAAATGTGGTATAGATGCCACTAGCTCATGCAGTAGTCCTTGCCAGCCTTGCTTTCTTCTCCTTTTATTGTCTTCTCCTCTTTGCCGATGAGGTTCTTTTTCCGGATAGAGATTTCTTGCAAAGCAGAAGGCTTGTAATAATTTTGCTAATTTAGAGTTGTTTACATCTCACCCTTGGTCCAGCCCTGGAATTCCACCGACTTTATGCTCATCATCACACTTGCTATTGAATGAAAAGGATTTGTTCCATTGCACTTCGGTGAGGGAAGGGGGAAGCTCCAGGAAGGCTTCGCTCGCTCGCTTTCAGGAGCGCCCTGTCACCAGACCAACATGAATGGAACTTATCAGTCAGTAGCTTCCTTCTCCGCAAGTTACCTTTTCACAAGAATTTGAGAAACTTCCATTGCACTTTTTTTTTTGAGAAATACTTTTTTTAAGGGTTTTTTGAGAAATACTTCCATTGCACTTTATTCCAAACACGAGCCTGGCACTTTAGCCCGCTAGCTACTAGCTGGGCTGCGTGGCTTTGAGCTACTGTGTGTTCGCTACGCCTTTGGGATTCCACAGCCCAATTTCTGCATGGCCGGTGGCGTGGCATACCTACCTGTGTTCTCTCAAAAAAAAAAACCCTACCTGCCTAAAAAAAAAACTGTATAACAAATCACTTCAAAAAAAAAAAAAGCATAACAAACGCCACCCATCGGGGCCAGCCTTGGCGAAAACAAACGAAGGGGGAGAAAGCAGATCGGCGCCGGCGGCGACTGCGCTGATACGTACTGTGCGTGCCTTCTATCTCTTCGATTCCTCTGTAGATACTGTACGTTTGAGAGGACGGGGTTCGGTGAGCCCGGCCGGCTAATCCTGAAGCCCGAGTTCATTCTGGAATCCGAATTCGGTGCAGATCTACCCTACCTACCGATTTGAGTCTCTGGCCGATTCCTGTGCAGATCCACAGGCCGACTCGGAGCGTGGGTGTTGTCTTCCACCGGAGCATATACACACATAAATATGGGGCGCCTGAGCTTCTACCAAATCACGTCAATTTCGCTGGACGCCATTTGCCAGTGCACATCCTCATGTCGATGAAGATCACCGATGTCAATATGGAAACAGACGCGCTAGCAAATCACATCAATCTCTTGCCAATGCATAGCCTGAACAGCTCGATGAAGGCCACCGATGTCAATATGGAAATAGAGGCGCTAGCAAATCACATCCGTCTCACACGAAGAGGAGAGGGGGAGGGTACGGATGTGGGGAACAAGAAGACCAAGAAGAAGATTTTCCGTGTGCCCCAGGAGGAGCTGGATGACATACTTTCGTTTCAGCTGCCGCCCGCTTGGCCGTCTCTGGGTAAACGCTGTCCGTCACTCGTTGGCGAGTTGGAGAAGATGAAGGAAAGCTTTTTGGCCGAGCGGGAGAAGATGAGGCGAGAGTACCAGATCATGGGCTACGCCACGTATGAAGCAGAGGTCACCGATGATGATGATGATGAGGAAGACACATTGGTGGCGATTCCAGCGGCGACATCTTTTCACGGGGAGAAGGACGATGCAGCAGCTACATCTTCTCCTTGGATTATTCCACGGGGAAGAGGCCGAAAAAGATTTCGCCCGGGAGTTGTCAAGCAAGCAAGTGGCGTTAAGAAAATAACTTAGGCCTGTTGGATTAGTTTTAGTTGTTGGATTAGTTTTAGTTTTAG
Organism: Triticum aestivum; assembly: GCF_018294505.1. Classification (NCBI taxonomy): domain Eukaryota; kingdom Viridiplantae; phylum Streptophyta; class Magnoliopsida; order Poales; family Poaceae; genus Triticum; species Triticum aestivum. The sequence continues at coordinate 491,195,747 of NC_057808.1, forward strand.
TTTTTTGGTGTGTTTCATTTTTTGGTGTGTTTTAGTTTTAGTTGTTGGATTAGTTGTACCGCAGTTTATGGTACTGTATTCTGTCATGTAGTATAACTTAGGCCTAGACTGTGCAGTGATGTGTACACTGATCTTAACTGACGTGCAATCCATGTATTAGGGTGATTGTTGCTGTGAGGGTTGGTTCTACATATTATACTTCTGGTCCTTGTATCGGCTCTTCCACTCTACTCCATCCGTTCCTAATTATAAGTCTTTTTAATAGCTATAATGCAACCAGGGTTTTTTGGGCAACCTAACAAAATGTAGAACATTGTTTAGAGTCCGCATTAGCTTAGACTGGCTCAACCGAGCCATCGATGCAATCAGACCAAAATTGATGCAAAAACCAAACACACCCTTGAAGACTATAGTACATACAGTAGAAACACAACGACGAACACTGACGACACAGAAGACTTACATAAAAAGGTCTCAGTGAGCGGTGGTGGTCAATTTTAAAATATGAACTCAGTTTGGGGAGGTATCCCCTCCATGTATTTGTAGGCGCAGTTTTGACAGTTGTCATGTCTTTATTAAGTTCAATCCATAGGGTCCATATGAGCAGCAATCAAATCTCACGAATTCAAGGCTCGACGGAATTAGTTGTACCTCTATATAGATTCAAGGCATAATTACATACGGATAAGACGTCCAACTAAAAAATAAATATATCTATCTACTACTATTATTACTTATAGAAGCACGAATTTAGTGAATCCAAACAGTCTCAGCCATTCAGCCGCATATATCCAACGTCCAACGGCACTCCAATGGTGTATCCAACACATCACATGATTTGAAAACAACATTCATTGTATTAAATGCAATTAATCTTGGAAAAGGATGAATGAGGGAAGGCCTTATTTGCAAATGTGGAGCGCCCCCCCCTTCCTAGTCCAATTCGGACTCAAGGGGGAGGGGGCGCGCGGCCTGCCCTTGCCGCCCCTCTCTCTCTCCACTAAGGCCCATCGAGGCCCATTAGTTCCTCCGGGGGTTCCGATAACCCTCCGGCACTCCGGTTTTATCCGAAACTTCTCCGGAACACTTTCGGTGTCCGAACATAGCCGTCCAATATATCAATCTTTATGTCTCGACCATTTCGAGACTCCTCGTCATGTCCGTGATCACATCCGGGACTCCGAACAACCTTCGGTACATCAAAACACATAAACTCATAATACCAATCATCATCGAACATTAAGCGTGCGGACCCTACGGGTTCGAGAACTATGTAGACATGACCGAGACTCGTCTCCGGTCAATAACCAATAGTGGAACCTGGACTCATATTGGTTCCTACATATTCTACGAAGATCTTTATCGGTCAAACCGCATAACAACATACGTTGTTCCCTTTGTCATCGGTATGTTACTTGCCCAAGATTCGATCGTCCATATCTCAATACCTAGTTCAATCTCGTTACCGGCAAGTCTCTTTACTCGTTCCGTAATGCATCGTCCCGCAACTAACTCATTAGTTACATTGCTTGCAAGGCTTATAGTGATGCGCATCACCGAGAGGGCCCAGAGATACCTCTCCGACAATCGAAGTGACAAATTGATAACCCACAAGTATAGGGGATCGCAACAGTTTTCGAGGGTAGAATATTCAACCCAAATTTATTGATTCGACACAAGGGGAGCCAAAGAATATTCTCAAGTATTGGCAGTTGAGTTGTCAATTCAACCACACATGGATAACTTAATATCCGCAGCAAAGTATTTAGTAGCAAAGTAATATGAAAGTAACGGTAACAATAGCAGAAGTAATATTTTTGGGTTTTGTAGTGATTGTAACAGTAGCAACGGAAAAGTAAATAAGCGGAGAACAATATGTGAAAAGCTCGTAGGCATTGGATCGGTGATGGAGAATTATGCCGGATGCGGTTCATCATGTAACCGTCATAACATAGGGTGACACAGAACTAGCTCCAATTCATCAATGTAATGTAGGCATGTACTCCAAATATAGTCATACGTGCTTATAGAAAAGAACTTGCATGACATCTTTTGTCCTACCCTCCCGTGGCAGCGGGGTCCTAGCGGAAACTAAGGGATATTAAGGCCTCCTTTTAATAGAGTACCGGACCAAAGCATTAACACACATAGTGAATACATGAACTCCTCAAACTATGGTCATCACCGGGAGTGGTCCCGATTATTGTCACTTCGGGGTTGCCGGATCATAACACATAGTAGGTGACTATAGACTTGCAAGATATGATCAAGAACTCACATATATTCATGAAAACATAATAGGTTCAGATCTGAAATCATGGCACTCGGGCCCTAGTGACAAGCATTAAGCATGGCAAAGTCATAGCAACATCAATCTCAGAACATAGTGGATACTAGGGATCAAACCCTAACAAAACTAACTCGATTACATGATAAATCTCATCCAACCCATCACCGTCCAGCAAGCCTACGATGGAATTACTCACGCACGGCAGTGAGCATCATGAAATTGGCGATGGAGGATGGTTGATGATGACGATGGCGACGGATTCCCCTCTCCGGAGCCCCGAACGGACTCCAGATCAGCCCTCCCGAGAGAGTTTAGGGCTTGGCGGTGGCTCCGTATCGTAAAACGCGATGAATCTTTCTCTCTGTTTTTTTCTCCCCGAACACGAATATATGGAGTTGGAGTTGAGGTCGGTGGAGCTCCAGGGGGCCCACGAGGCAGGGGGTCGCGCCCCCCACCCTCGTGGCAAGGGTGTGGGCCCCCTGGCCTTGATTCTTTCGCCAGTATTTTTTATTATTTCCAAAAATAATCTCCGTGGAGTTTCAGGTCATTCCGAGAACTTTTGTTTCTGCACATAAATAACACCATGGCAATTCTGCTGAAAACAGCGTCAGTCCGGGTTAGTTCCATTCAAATCATGCAAGTTAGAGTCCAAAACAAGGGCAAAAGTGTTTGAAAAGTAGATACGACGGAGACGTATCAACTCCCCCAAGCTTAAACCTTTGCTTGTCCTCAAGCAATTCAGTTGACAAACTGAAAGTGATAAAGAAAAACTTTTACAAACTCTGTTTGCTCTTGTTGTTGTAAATATGTAAAGCCAGCATTCAAGTTTTCAGCAAAGATTATGAACTAGCCATATTCACAATAACTCTTAGGTCTCATGTTTACTCATATCAATGGCATAATCAACTAGCAAGCAATAATAATAAATCTCGGATGACAACACTTTCTCAAAACAATCATGATATGATATAACAAGAAGGTATCTCGCTAGCCCTTTTTGAGACCGCAAAACATAAATGCAGAGCACCTTTAAAGATCAAGGACTGACTAAACATTGTAATTCATGGTAAAAGAGATTCAATCATAGTCATACCCAATATAAATTAATAGTAATGGATGCAAATGACAGTAGTGCTCTCCAGCTGGTGCTTTTTAATAAGAGGGTGATGACTCAACATAAAAGTAAATAGATAGGCCCTTCGCAGAGGGAAGCAGGGATTTGTAGAGGTGCCAGAGCTCGGTTTTGAAATAGAGATAAATAATATTTTGAGCGGTATACTTTCATTGTCAACATAACAACCAAGAGATGGCGATATCTTTCATGCTACACACATTAGGCGGTTCCCAAACAGAATGGTAAAGTTTATACTCCCCCTCCACCAACAAGCATCAATCCATGGCTTGCTCGAAACAACGAGTGCCTCCAACTAACAACAGTCCCGGGGGAGTTTTGTTTGCAATTATTTTGATTTGATTTGCATAAAGCATGGGACTGGGCATCCCGGTGACCAACCATTTTGTCGTGAGTGAGGAGCGGAGTCCACTCCTCTTGAGAATAACCCGCCTAACATGGAAGATACAGACAACCCTAGTTGATACATGAGCTATTCGAGCATACAAAAAAAAATTCATTTGAAGGTTTGGAGTTTGGCACATACAAATTTACTTGGAACGGCAGGTAGATACCGCATGTAGGAAGGTATGGTGGACTCATATGGAATAACTTTGGGGTTTAAGGAATTGGATGCACAAGCAGTATTCCTGCTTAGTACAAGTGAAGGCTAGCAAAAGACTGGGAAGCGACCAACTAGAGAGCGACAACAGTCATGAACATGCATTAAAATTAATAAACATTGAGTGCAAGCATGAGTAGGATATAATCCACCATGAACATAAATATCGTGAAGGCTATGTTGATTTGTTTCAACTACATGTGTGAACATGTGCCAAGTCAAGTCACTCGAATCATTCAAAGGAGGATACCACCCTACTATACCACATCACAACCATTTTAATAGCATGTTGGCACGCAAGGTAAACCATTATAAACTCCTAGCTAATTAAGCATGGCATAAGCAACTATAATCTCTAATTGTCATTGCAAACATGTTTATTCATAATAGGCTAAATCAGGAACGATGAACTAATCATATTTACAAAAACAAGAGAGGTCGAGTTCATACCAGCTTCTCTCATCTCAATCAATCCATCATATATCGTCATAATTGCCTTTCGCTTACACGACCGAACGATGTGAATAATAATAATAGTGCACGTGCATTGGACTAAGATGGAATTGTTGGAAATATGCCCTAGAGGCAATAATAAATAGGTTATTATTATATTTCCTTGTTCATGATAATCGTTTATTATCCATGCTAGAATTGTATTGATAGGAAACTCAGATACATGTGTGGATACATAGACAACACCATGTCCCTAGTAAGCCTCTAGTTGACTAGCTCGTTGATCAATAGATGGTTACGGTTTCCTGACCATGGACATTGGATGTCGTTGATAACGGGATCACATCATTAGGAGAATGATGTGATGGACAAGACCCAATCCTAAGCCTAGCACAAGATCGTGTAGTTCGTTTGCTCAGAGCTTTTCTAATGTCAAGTATCACTTCCTTAGACCATGAGATTGTGCAACTCCCGGATACTGTAGGAATTCTTTGGGTGTGCCAAACGTCACAACGTAACTGGGTGGCTATAAAGGTGCACTACGGGTATCTCCGAAAGTGTCTGTTGGGTTGGCACGAATCGAGACTGGGATTTGTCACTCCGTGTAAACGGAGAGGTATCTCTGGGCCCACTCGGTAGGACATCATCATAATGTGCACAATGTGACCAAGGAGTTGATCACGGGATGATGTGAGTTACGGAACGAGTAAAGAGACTTGCCGGTAACGAGATTGAACAAGGTATAGGGATACCGACGATCGAATCTCGGGCAAGTAACATACCGTTAGACAAAGGGAATTGAATACGGGATTGATTGAATCCCCGACATCGTGGTTCATCCGATGAGATCATCGTGGAACATGTGGGAGCCAACATGGGTATCCAGATCCCGCTGTTGGTTATTGACCGGAGAACGTCTCGGTCATGTCTGCATGGTTCCCGAACCCGTAGGGTCTACACACTTAAGGTTCGATGACGCTAGGGTTATAGGGAAAGTATGTACGTGGTTACCGAATGTTGTTCGGAGTCCCGGATGAGATCCCGGACGTCACGAGGAGTTCCGGAATGGTCCGGAGGTAAAGATTTATATATGGAAAGTTGTTGTTCGGGTTTTTCGGTATTGTACCGGGAAGCTTCCAGAAGGTTCCGGAGGATTCCGGAGGGGTCCGGAGGTCCGGAAAATGTTCCACCACGTCCAATACAGTAGCACGGGCTGTAAGGGGGCGCCCTAGCCTTAATGGGCCAGGGGCACCAGCCCCCCCCCCCCAAGGCCCATGCGCATGGGAGAGGGGAAACCCTAAGGGGGAGGGCCTCCACTTGACTTGGGAGGCACTCCTCCCCCCTTTGGCCGCCCCCAAGCCCCATCTAGGGCTGGCCGCACCCCTCGGGGGGGAAACCCTAGATGGGGGGCGCAGCCCTCCCCCTCCCCTATATATATTTGAGGTTTGGGGCTGCCCAAGACATGAGAACGTCTCCTTTTTGGCGCAGCCCTACCCCTCTTCTTCCTCCTCCTCTCCCGCGGTGCTTGGCGAAGCCCTGCGGGATTGCCACGCTCCTCCACCACCACCATGCCGTCGTGTTGCTGCTGGATGGAGTCTTCCCCAACCTCTCCCTCTCTCCTTGCTGGATCAAGGCGTGGGAGACGTCACCAGGCTGCACGTGTGTTGAACGCGGAGGCACCGTTCTTTCGGTGCTTAGATCGGAATCAACCGCGATCTGAATCGCTACGAGTACGACTCCCTCATCCGCGTTCTTGCAACGCTTCCGCATCGCGATCTACAAGGGTATGTAGATTCACTCCCCTTCCCCTCGTTGCTAGATTACTCCATAGATTAATCTTGGTGATGCGTAGAAAATTTTGAATTTTTGCTACGTTACCCAACAGTGGCATCATGAGCTAGGTCTATGCGTAGTTTCTATGCACGAGTAGAACACAAAGTAGTTGTGGGCGTCGATGTTGTCAATTCTTCTTGCCGCTACTAGTCTTATCTTGTTTCGGCGGCATTGTGGGATGAAGCGGCCCGGACCGACCTTACACGTACGCTTACGTGAGACAGGTTCCACCGACTGACATGCACTAGTTGCATAAGGTGGCTAGCGGGTGTCTGTCTCTCCCACTTTAGTCGAAACGGATTCGATGAAAAGGGTCCTTATGAAGGGTAAATAGAAATTGGCATATCACGTTGTGGTTTTACGTAGGTAAGAAACGTTCTTGCTAGAAACCTATACAAGCCACGTAAAAACTTGCAACAACAATTAGAGGACGTCTAACTTGTTTTTGCAGCATGTGCTATGTGATGTGATATGGCCAGAAGATATGATGAATGATATATGTGATGTATGAGATTGATCATATTCTTGTAATAGGGATCACGACTTGCATGTCGATGAGTATGACAACCGGCAGGAGCCATAGGAGTTGTCTTTATTTTTTGTATGACCTGCGTGTCATTGAATAACGCCATGTAAATTACTTTACTTTATTGCTAAGCGCGTTAGCCATAGAAGTAGAAGTAATCGTTGGCGTGACAACTTCATGAAGACACAATGATGGAGATCATGATGATGGAGATCATGGTGTCATGCCGGTGACAAAGATGATCATGGTGCCCCGAAGATGGAGATCAAAGGAGCAAGATGATATTGGCCATATCATGTCACTATTTGATTGCATGTGATGTTTATCATGTTATGCATCTTATTTGCTTAGAACGACGGTAGTAAGTAAGATGATCCCTCACTAAAATTTCAAGAGAAGTGTTCCCCCTAACTGTGCACCATTGCGAAGGTTCGTTGTTTCGAAGCACCACGTGATGATCGGGTGTGATAGATTCTAACGTTCGAATACAACGGGTGTTGATGAGCCTAGCATGTACAGACATGGCCTCGGAACACATGCAAAACACTTAGGTTGACTTGACGAGCCTAGCATGTACAGACATGGCCTCGGAACACAAGAGATCGAAAGATCGAACATGAGTCGTATAGTAGATACGATCAACATGGAGATGTTCACCGATGATGACTAGTCCGTCTCACGTGATGATCGGACACGGCCTAGTTTGACTTGGATCATGTATCACTTAGATGACTAGAGGGATGTCTATCTGAGTGGGAGTTCAATAATCAGATGAACTTCATTATCATGAACATAGTCAAAAAGTCTTTGCAAATTATGTCATATCTTGCGCTTTAGTTCTACTGTTTAAGATATGTTCCTAGAGAAAATTTAGTTGAGAGTTGGTAGTAGCAATTATGCGGACTGGGTCCGTAAACTGAGGATTGTCCTCATTGCTGCACAGAAGGCTTATGTCCTTAATGCACCGCTCGGTGTGCTGAACCTCAGCGTCGTCTGTAGATGTTGCGAAACATCTGACATACACGTTTTTGATGACTACGTGATAGTTTAGTGCGTAATGCTAACGGTTTAGAATTGTGGCACAAGAGACGTTTTTTGAAACGTCGCAGAACATATGAGATGTTCCGAAGACTGAAATTGGGATTTCAGACTAGTGCCCACGTCAAGAGGTATGAGACCTCTGACAAGTTTCTTAAGCCTGCAAACTAAGGGAGAAAAGCTTAATCGTTGAGCATGTGCTCAGATTGTCTGAGTACCACAATCGCTTGAATCGAGTGGGAGTTAATCTCCCAGATGAGATAGTGATAGTTCTCCATAGTCACTGCCACCAAGCTAGTAGAGCTTCGTGATGAACTATAAAGTATCAGGGATAGTTATGATGATCCTTGAGCTATTCGCGATATTTGACACCGCGAGAGTAGAAATCAAGAAGGAGCATCAATTGTTGATGGTTAGTAAAACCACTAGTTTCTAGAAGGGCAAGGGCAAGAAGGGATACTTCATTAAACGGAAAATCAGTTGCTGCTCTAGTGAAGAAACCCAAGGTTGAACCCAAACCCGAGACTAAGTGCTTCTGTAATAAGGGGAACGGTGACTGAAGCGGAACTACCCTAGATACTTGGTAGATGAGAAGGCAGACAAGGTCGACAGAAGTATATTGGATATACGTTATATGAATGTGTACTTTACTAGTACTCCTAGCAGCACCAGGGTATTAGATACCGGTTCGGTTGCTAAGTGTTAGTAACTCGAAATAAAAGCTGCGGAATAAATGGAGACTAGCTAAAGGTGAGATGACGATATGTGTTGGAAGTGGTTCCAAGGTTGATGTGATCAAGCATCGCATGCTCCCTCTACCATCGAGATTTGGTGTTTGCGTTGAGCATGATTGGATTATGTTTATCGCAATACGGTTATTCATTTAAGGAGAATAATGGTTACTCTGTTTATTTGAATAATACCTTCAATGGTCTTGCACCTAAAATGAATCTCGATCGTAGTGATACACATGTTCGTGCCAAAAAGATATAAAATAGTAATGATAGTACCACATACTTGTGGCACTGCAACTTGAGTCATATTGGTATAAAACGCATGAAGAAGCTCCATGTAGATGGATCTTTGGACTCGCTCGTTTTTGAAAAGATTGAGACATGCGAACCATGTCTATTGGTATATATGCATGAAGAAACTCCATGCAGATGGATCGTTTGGACTCACTTGATTTTGAATCACTTGAGACATGCAAATCATACCACATGGGCAAGATGACTGAAAAGCCTCATTTTCAGTAAGATGGAACAAGAGAGCAACTTGTTGGATGTAATACATTTTGATGTGTGCAGTCCAATGAGTGCTGAGGCATGCAGTGGATATCGTTAAGTTCTAACTTCACAGATGATTTGAGTAGATGCTGAGTGTATTTACTTGATGGAACACAATTCTGAATTATTGAAAGGTTCAAGTAATTTCAGAGTGAAGTTGAAGATCGTCGTGACAAGAGGATAAAATGTCTGTGATATGATCATAGAGATGAGTATCTGAGTTACGAGTTTGGCACACAATTAAGACATTGTGGAAAGTGTTTCACAATTAATACCGCCTGGAACACCATAGTGTGATGGTGTGTCCGAACATCATAACTGCACCCTATTGGATATGGTGCATACCATGATGTTTCTTATCGAATTACCACTATCGTTTATGGGTTAGGCATTAGAGACAACCACATTCACTTTAAAAGGGGCACCACGCAATTCCGTTGAGACGACACCATTTAGAGAAACCTAAGTTGTCGTTTCTTAAAAGTTTGGGGCTGCGATGCTTATGTGGAAAAGTTTCAGGCTGATAAGCTCGAACCCAAAACGGATAAATGCATCTTCATAGAATACCCAAAAACAGTTGGGTATACCTCCTATTTCAGATCTGGAAGCAAAAGTAATTGCTTCTAGAAATGAGTCCTTTCTCGAGGAAAAGTTTCTCTCAAAAGAATTGAGTGGGAGGATGGTGGAGACTTGATAAGGTTATTGAACCGTCACTTCAACTAGGGTGTAGCAGGGCACAGGAAGTTGTTCCTGTGGCACCTACACCAATTGAAGTGGAAGCTCATGATAGTGATCATGAAACTTCGGATCAAGTCGCTACCAAACCTCGTAGGACGACGAGGATGCGTACTACTTCAGAGTGGTACGTGATCCTGTCTTGGAAGTCATGTTGCTAGACAACAATGAACCTACGAGCTATGGAGAAGCGATGGTGGGCCCATATTCTGACAAATGGTTAAGAGCCATGAAATCCGAGATAAATGGATCTTTGAGAAGAAGACGGACGTGGACGGTAATGTTACCGTCTATGAAGCTCGACTTGTGGCAAAGAGTATTTCCACAAGTTCAAGGAGTTGACTACGATGAGATTTTCTCATCCGTAGCGATGCTTAAGTCCGTCGGAATCATGTTAGCATTAGCTGCATTTATGAAATCTGGCAGATGGATGTCAAAACAAGTTTCCTTACCAGTTTTCGTAAGGAAAGGTTGTATGTGATACAATCAGAAAGGTTTTGTCGATCCTAAGGATGCTAAAAGGTATGCTAGCTCCAGCGATCCTTCCATGGATTAGAGCAAGCATCTCGGAGTCAGAATATACGCTTTGATGGGGTGATCAAAGTTTTTGGGTTTATACAAAGTTTGTTAGAAACTTGTATTTACAATAAAGTGAGTGGGAGCGATACAACATTTCTGATAAGTATATGTGAATGACATATTGTTGATCCGAAATGATGTAAAAATTTCTGGAAAGCATAAAGGGTTGTTTGAAAGGAGTTTTTCAAAGGAAGACCTGGATAAAGCTGCTTACATATTGGGCATCAAGATCTATAGAGATAGATCAAGACGCCTGATGATACTTTCAAAAGAACGCACACCTTGACATGATTTTGAAAGAGTTCAAAATAGATCAGCAAAGAAGGAGTTCTTGGCTGTGTTACAAGGTGTGAGTATTGAGTAAGACTCAAGACCTGACCACAGCAGAAGAGAGAGAAAGGACGAAGGTCATCCCCTATGCTTTAGACGTAGGCTCTACAGTATGCTATGCTGTGTACCGCACATGAAGTGTGCCTTGCCATGAGTTGGTCAAGGGGTACAATAGTGATCCGGGAATGGATCACATGACAGCGGTCGAACTTATCCTTAGTAGCTAGTGGACTAAGGAATTTTCTCGATTATGGAGGTGAAAAGGAGTTCGTCGTAAAGGGTTATGTCGATGCGAACTTTGACACTAATCCGGATGACTCTGAGTAGTAAACCGGATTCGTATAGTAGAGCAATTACTTGAAATGGCTCCAAGTAGCGCGTGGTAGCATCCACAAAGATGACATAGATATTCGTAAAGCACACACGAATCTGAAAGGTTCAGACCCGTTGACTAATAACCTCTCTCACAAGCATAACATGATCAAACCAGAACTCATTGAGTGTTAATCACATAGAGATGTGAGCTAGATTGTTGACTCTAGTAAACTCTTGGGTGTTGGTCACATGGTGATGTGACCTGTCAGTGTTAATCACATGGTGATGTGAACTAGATTATTGACTCTAGTGCAAGTGGGAGACTGTTGGAAATATGCCCTAGAGGCAATAATAAATAGGTTATTATTATATTTCCTTGTTCATGATAATCGTTTATTATCCATGCTAGAATTGTATTGATAGGAAACTCAGATACATGTGTGGATACATAGACAACACCATGTCCCTAGTAAGCCTCTAGTTGACTAGCTCGTTGATCAATAGATGGTTACGGTTTCCTGACCATGGACATTGGATGCCGTTGATAACGGGATCACATCATTAGGAGAATGATGTGATGGACAAGACCCAATCCTAAGCCTAGCACAAGATCGTGTAGTTCGTTTGCTCAGAGCTTTTCTAATGTCAAGTATCACTTCCTTAGACCATGAGATTGTGCAACTCCCGGATACCGTAGGAATGCTTTGGGTGTGCCAAACATCACAACGTAACTGGGTGGCTATAAAGGTGCACTACGGGTATCTCCGAAAGTGTCTGTTGGGTTGGCACGAATCGAGACTGGGATTTGTCACTCCGTGTAAACGGAGAGGTATCTCTGGGCCCACTCGGTAGGACATCATCATAATGTGCACAATGTGACCAAGGAGTTGATCACGGGATGATGTGAGTTACGGAACGAGTAAAGAGACTTGCCGGTAACGAGATTGAACAAGGTATAGGGATACCGACGATCGAATCTCGGGCAAGTAACATACCGTTAGACAAAGGGAATTGCATACGGGATTGATTGAATCCCCGACATCATGGTTCATCCGATGAGATCATCGTGGAACATGTGGGAGCCAACATGGGTATCCAGATCCCGCTGTTGGTTATTGACCGGAGAACGTCTCGGTCATGTCTGCATGGTTCCTGAACCCGTAGGGTCTACACGCTTAAGGTTCGATGACGCTAGTGTTTCACAATTAATACCGTCCGGAACACCATAGTGTAATGGTGTGTCCGAACATCATAATTGCACCCTATTGGATATGGTGCATACCATGATGTCTCTTATCAAATTACCACTATGGTTTATGGGTTAGGCATTAGAGACAACCGCATTCACTTTAAATAGGGCACCACGCAATTCCGTTGAGACGACACCGTTTAGAGAAACCTAAGTTGTCGTTTCTTAAAAGTTTGGGGCTGCGATGCTTATGTGAAAAGGTTTCAGGCTGATAAGCTCGAACCCAAAGCGGATATATGCATCTTCATAGAATACCCAAAACAGTTGGGTGTACCTCCTATTTCAGATCTGGAAGCAAAAGTAATTGCTTCTAGAAACGAGTCCTTTCTCGAGGAAAAGTTTCTCTCGAAAGAATTGAGTGGGAGGATGGTGGAGACTTGATAAGGTTATTGAACCGTCGCTTCAACTAGTGTGTAGCAGGGCACAGGAAGTTGTTCCTGTGGCACCTACACCAATTGAAGTGGAAGCTTATGATAGTGATCATGAAACTTCGGATCAAGTCACTACCAAACCTCGTAGGACGACGAGGATGCGTGCTACTTCAGGGTGGTACGTGATCCTGTCTTGGAAGTCATGTTGTTGGACAACGATGAACCTATGAGCTATGGAGAAGCGATGGTGGGCCCATATTCCGACAAATGGCTAGAAGCCATAAAATCCGAGAGGATCCATGTATGAAAACAAAGTATAGACTTTGAGAGGACTACTTGATGGTCGTAAGGCTGTTGAGGTAAATGGATCTTTAAGAAGAAGACGGACATGGACGGTAATGTTACCGTCTATGAAGCTCGACTTGTGGCAAAGAGTATTTCCACAAGTTCAAGGAGTTGACTACGATGAGATTTTCTCATCCGTAGCGATGCTTAAGTCCGTCGGAATCATGTTAGCATTAGCTGCATTTGTGAAATCTGGCAGATGGATGTCAAAACAAGTTTCCTTACCAGTTTTCGTAAGGAAAGGTTGTATGTGATACAATCAGAAAGTTTTTGTCGATCCTAAGGATGCTAAAAGGTATGCTAGCTCCAGCGATCCTTCCATGGATTAGAGCAAGCATCTCGGAGTCAGAATATACACTTTGATGGAGTGATCAAAGTTTTTGGGTTTATACAAAGTTTGTTAGAAACTTGTATTTACAATAAAGTGAGTGGGAGCGCTACAACATTTCTGATAAGTATATGTGAATGACATATTGTTAATCCGAAATGATGTAAAATTTCTGGAAAGCATAAAGGGTTGTTTGAAAGGAGTTTTTCAAAGGAAGACCTGGATTAAAGCTACTTACATATTGGGCATCAAGATCTATAGAGATAGATCAAGACGCCCGATGATACTTTCAAAGAACGCACACCTTGACATGATTTTGAAAGAGTTCAAAATAGATCAGCAAAGAAGGAGTTCTTGGCTGTGTTACAAGGTGTGAGTATTGAGTAAGACTCAAGACCTGACCACAGCAGAAGAGAGAGAAAGGACGAAGGTCGTCCCCTATGCTTTAGACGTAGGCTCTACAGTATGCTATGCTGTGTACCGCACATGAAGTGTGCCTTGCCATGAGTTGGTCAAGGGGTACGATAGTGATCCGGGAATGGATCACATGACAGCGGTCGAACTTATCCTTAGTACCTAGTGGACTAAGGAATTTTCTCGATTATGGAGGTGAAAAGGAGTTCGTCGTAAAGGGTTACGTCGATGCGAACTTTGACACTAATCCGGATGACTCTGAGTAGTAAACCGGATTCGTATAGTAGAGCAGATACTTGAAATGGCTCCAAGTAGCGTGTGGTAGCATCCACAAAGATGACATAGATATTCGTAAAGCACACACGAATCTGAAAGGTTCAGACCCGTTGACTAATAACCTCTCTCACAAGCATAACATGATCAAACCAGAACTCATTGAGTGTTAATCACATAGAGATGTGAACTAGATTGTTGACTCTAGTAAACTCTTGGGTGTTGGTCACATGGTGATGTGACCTGTCAGTGTTAATCACATGGTGATGTGAACTAGATTATTGACTCTAGTGCAAGTGGGAGACTGTTGGAAATATGCCCTAGAGGCAATAATAAATAGATTATTATTATATTTCCTTGTTCATGATAATCGTTTATTATCCATGCTAGAATTGTATTGATAGGAAACTCAGATACATGTGTGGATACATAGACAACACCATGTCCCTAGTAAGCCTCTAGTTGACTAGCTCGTTGATCAATAGATGGTTACGGTTTCCTGACCATGGACATTGGATGTCGTTGATAACGGGATCACATCATTAGGAGAATGATGTGATGGACAAGACCCAATCCTAAGCCTAGCACAAGATCGTGTAGTTCGTTTGCTCAGAGCTTTTCTAATGTCAAGTATCACTTCCTTAGACCATGAGATTGTGCAACTCCCGGATACCGTAGGAATTCTTTGGGTGTGCCAAACGTCACAACGTAACTGGGTGGCTATAAAGGTGCACTACGGGTATCTCCGAAAGTGTCTGTTGGGTTGGCACGAATCGAGACTGGGATTTGTCACTCCGTGTAAACGAAGAGGTATCTCTGGGCCCACTCGGTAGGACATCATCATAATGTGCACAATGTGACCAAGGAGTTAATCACGGGATGATGTGAGTTACGGAACGAGTAAAGAGACTTGCCGGTAACGAGATTGAACAAGGTATAGGGATACCGACGATCGAATCTCGGGCAAGTAACATACCGTTAGACAAAGGGAATTGAATACGGGATTGATTGAATCCCCGACATCGTGGTTCATCCGATGAGATCATCGTGGAACATGTGGGAGCCAACATGGGTATCCAGATCCCGCTGTTGGTTATTGACCGGAGAACGTCTCGGTCATGTCTGCATGGTTCCCGAACCCGTAGGGTCTACACACTTAAGGTTCGATGACGCTAGGGTTATAGGGAAAGTATGTACGTGGTTACCGAATGTTGTTCGGAGTCCCGGATGAGATCCCGGACGTCACGAGGAGTTCCGGAATGGTCCGGAGGTAAAGATTTATATATGGAAAGTTGTTGTTCGGGTTTTTCGGTATTGTACCGGGAAGCTTCCAGAAGGTTCCGGAGGATTCCGGAGGGGTCCGGAGGTCCGGAAAATGTTCCACCACGTCCAATACAGCAGCATGGGCTGTAAGGGGGCGCCCTAGCCTTAATGGGCCAGGGGCACCAGCCCCCCCCCCCCCAAGGCCCATGCGCATGGGAGAGGGGAAACCCTAAGGGGGAGGGCCTCCACTTGACTTGGGAGGCACTCCTCCCCCCTTTGGCCGCCCCCAAGCCCCATCTAGGGCTGGCCGCACCCCTCGGGGGGGGAAACCCTAGATGGGGGGCGCAGCCCTCCCCCTCCCCTATATATATTTGAGGTTTGGGGCTGCCCAAGACATGAGAACGTCTCCTTTTTGGCGCAGCCCTACCCCTCTTCTTCCTCCTCCTCTCCCGCGGTGCTTGGCGAAGCCCTGCGGGATTGCCACGCTCCCCCACCACCACCATGCCGTCGTGTTGCTGCTGGATGGAGTCTTCCCCAACCTCTCCCTCTCTCCTTGCTGGATCAAGGCGTGGGAGACGTCACCGGGCTGCACGTGTGTTGAACGCGGAGGCACCGTTCTTTCGGTGCTTAGATCGGAATCAACCGCGATCTGAATCACTACGAGTACGACTCCCTCATCCGCGTTCTTGCAACGCTTCCGCATCGCGATCTACAAGGGTATGTAGATTCACTCCCCTTCCCCTCGTTGCTAGATTACTCCATAGATTGATCTTGGTGATGCGTAGAAAATTTTGAATTTTTGCTACGTTACCCAACAGGAATCTGCGAGCATTCAATAAACAGGAGAAGACAAGGTAATATGGGCTCTTGGTTAAATCAACAACAATGCATATAAGAGTCACTTCAACAATTTCATCATGGTCTTCTCCTATCGACCCCCAAAGAAAAGAAAAGAAATAAAACTATTTACACGGGAAAACTCCCAACAAGCAAAAGAAGAACATGAAATATTTTTGGGTTTTCTTTTTAATTATTACTACTACAGCAAGAAAAGTAAACTAGCTAAAATCTACTAATTTTTTTTGTTTTTCTTAAGCTTTATCGAACACACAAGAAGAAAGCAAGAAAAAAGAAAATAAACTAGCATGGATAGTACAATGAAAAAGTATGAGCACCGACATCTAGCAATGAGTGTGCGAATATGAATGTAATGTCGGTGAGAAATACGTACTCCCCCAAGCTTAGGCTTTTGGCCTAAGTTGGTTTATTGCCACGGCTGGCCTGGCGGATATTCATAGTTGTAGTTGGGGTCGTACTGAGATGCAGCAGTCATTGCATCGTGGGCTGCAGCTTGGAGGCGAGCTATCTCAGCCAATTCATAAAAATCATCATTAATCCCGGCGGCTCTCAAGAAATCATCACAGGGCCATTCACACGGCCGAACCTTCGCAGTACGAGGCAGATTATATTTGGGCCTCTTTTCTTCTTCACTTTGTTTTTCCTTCGAGCTTCGGCTCGCTGAGCCCCTCAAAATTCTCTTCATCATTTTCTGAAAATTTCTGAAATTTTTAGTAACTTCAAATAAAAGTGAACCAAGATCAACAAAATTGATAGCAACTACTCATACAAGTGCCTAGAGCTCATATCATGCATTAGAACTACTTGGAACCATATAAATTTGACATGCAAGCTCAAGAACATGGTCACCTAGGCAGCACAAATTTGCAATGAATAAAGCACTAGAACAAAAACTAATTGGACCAATGGAGGAGTCACATACCAAGGAACAATCCCCGAAAGCAGTTTTGTGAGAGGTGCTTTGAACAAGGAGATCGAAAATCGCAGCAAAATGAGCTAGAACTCGTGCTTGAGCTGGGTGGTGATTTTTTGGGAGGAAGAAGTGTGTGGGTGCAGGAATAAGTGGAGGGGAGCCACCATGGGCCCACGAGGCAGGGGGCGCGCCCTGGACCCTCGTGGCCAGGTGCTTCCTCCCCCTGCTGCGTTCTCAGTGCCAAATATTCTCAAATATTTCAGAAAAAATCATATTAAATTGGCAGGGCATTTGGAGAACTTTTATTTTCGGGGTATTTTTTTATTGCACGGATAATTCAGAAAACTGACAGAAAATGCTATTTTTGCTTTATTTATTCTAAATAACAGAAAGTAAAAGGAGGGTACAAAAGGTTGTTCTTTCTAACTTCATCCATCTCATGCTCATCAAAAGGAATCCACTAACAAGATTGATCAGGTCTTGTTAACAAACTCATTCCGAATCGCATGAAACCGGAGAAATTTCAAATAACACTATGTTAACTCAACGGGGATATGCACATCCCCGATAATAAGAATATCATATCTCTTTTTGACAGTAGGAAGAGGAAATTCAAAACCTCCAAAAATAATCGATGGAATTTTTCCAATAGAGTTGATACTGTGGACTTGAGGTTGTTTCCTCGGAAAGTGTACCGTGTACTCATTACCATTAACATAAAAAGTGACATTGCCTTTGTTGCAATCAATAACAGCCCCTGCAGTATTCAAAAAGGGTCTTCCAAGAATAATAGACATACTATCGTCCTCGGGAATATCAAGAATAACAAAGTCCGTTAAAATAGTGACGTTTGCAACCACAACAGGCACATCCTCACAAAACCGACAGGTATAGCAGTTGATTTATCAGCCATTTGCAAAGATATTTCAGTAGGTGTCAACTTATTCAAATCAAGTCTACGATATAAAGAGAGAGGTATAACACTAACACCGGCCCCAAGATCACATAAAGTAGTTCTAACATAACTTTTTTTAATGGAGCATGGTATAGTTGGTACTCCTGGATCTCCTAGTTTCTTTGGTATTCCACCCTTAAAAGTATAATTAGCAAGCATGGTGGAAATTTCAGCTTCCTGTATCTTTCTTTTATTCGTAACAATTTCTTTCATATACTTAGCATAAGGATTCATTTTGAGCATATCAGTTAATCGCATACGCAAAAAGATAGGTCTAATCATTTC
Organism: Triticum aestivum; assembly: GCF_018294505.1. Lineage (NCBI taxonomy): Eukaryota > Viridiplantae > Streptophyta > Magnoliopsida > Poales > Poaceae > Triticum > Triticum aestivum. The sequence goes on from NC_057808.1 coordinate 491,214,119, forward strand.
AGCAAAGCGCTCAAAATCCTCATCATCCTTTTTCTTGGATGGTTTGGGAGGAGAAGGCATGGGTTTCTGAACCCATGGTTCTCTTTCTTTACCGTGCTTCCTAGCAACAAAGTCTCTCTTACCATAACGTTGATTCTTTGATTGTGGGTTACCAAGATCAACAACAGGTTCAATTTCTACATCATTATCATTACTAGGTTGAGCATCAACATGAACATCATCATTAACATTATCACTAGGTTCATGTTCATTACCAGATTGTGTTTCAGCATCAGAAATAGAAATATCATTTGGATTCTCAGGTGTGTCTACAACAGGTTCACTAGAAGCATGCAAAGTCCTATCATTTTTCCTTTTCTTCTTTTTAGAAGGACTAGGTGCATCAATATTATTCCTCTGAGAATCCTGCTCAATTCTCTTAGGATGGCCTTCAGGATACAAAGGTTCCTGAGTCATTTTACCAGTTCTAGTAGCCACTCTAACAGCAAAATCATTATTCTTACTATTAAATTCATTGAGCAAATCATTATGAGCTTTAAGTACTTGTTCTACTTGAGTGGTGACCATAGAAGCATGTTTACTAATGAGTTTAAGTTCACCTTTAACTCTAGACATATAATCACCCAAGTGTTCAATCATATAAGCATTTTGTTTTAATTGTCTACCAAAATAAGCATTAAAATCTTCTTGCTTAACCATAAAGTTATCAAACTCATCCAAACATTGGCTAGCAAATTTAGTAGGAGGGATTTCAGCTTATCATATCTATAGAGAGAATTTACCTTTACTACCTGTGTCGGGTTATCAAGACCATGAGTTTCTTCAATAGGTAATGGATTAAGATCATATATTTCTTCAATAAGCGGTGAATTAAGACCATGTATTTCTTCAATAGGAGGTAAATTCTTAACATCTTCAGCTTTAATACCCTTTTCTTTCATAGATTTCTTTGCCTCTTGCATATCTTCAGGACTGAGAAATAGAACTCCCCTTTTATTCGGAGTTGGCTTAGGAGTTGGTTCAGGAAGTGTCCAATTATTTTCATTGGTCAACATATTATTCAATAGAATTTCAGCTTCATCCGATGTTCTTTCCTTGAAAACAGAACCAGCACAACTATCCACGTAATCTCTGGAAGCATCGGTTAGTCCATTATAAAAGATATCAAGTATTTCATTTTTCTTAAGAGGATGATCAGGCAAAGCATTAAGTAATTGGAGAAGCCTCCCCCAAGCTTGTGGGAGACTCTCTTCTTCAAGTTGCACAAAATTATATATTTCCCTTAAAGCAGCTTGTTTCTTATGAGCAGGGAAATATTTAGCAGAGAAGTAATAAATCATATCCTGGGGACTACGCACACAACCAGGATCAAGAGAATTAAACCATATCTTAGCATCACCCTTTAATGAGAACGGAAATATTTTAAGGATATAATAGCGATTTTTCTCATCATTAGTGAACAGGGTGGCTATATCATTTAATTTAGTAAGATGTGCCACAGCAGTTTCAGATTCATAGCCATAAAAAGGATCAGATTCAACCAAAGTAATTATATCAGGATCAACGGAGAGTTCATAATCCTTATCAGTAACAAAGATAGGTGAAGTAGCATAAGCAGGATCATATTTCATTCTAGCATTCAGAGATTTTTGTTTCAGCTTAGCTAATAATTTCTTAAGATCACTTCTGTCATTGCAAGCAAGAAAATCTCTAGCAGTTTCTTCAGCCATAACATAGCCCTCAGGCACAACAGGCAATTCATATCTAGGGGAGAATCTCATCATCACTTTCATCAATATTATCAGTTTCAATAATTTCATTCTCTCTAGCCCTAGCAAGTTGTTCATCAAGAAATTCACCAAGTGGCACAGTAGTATCAAGCATAGAAGTAGTTTCATCATAAGTATCATGCATAGAAGAAGTGGCATCATCAATAACATGTGGCATATCAGAATTAATAGCAGAAGCAGGTTTAGGTGTCGCAAGCTTACTCAAAACAGAAGGTGAATCAAGTGCAGAGCTAGATGGCAGTTCCTTACCTCCCCTCGTAGTTGAGGGATAAATTTTTGTTTTCTCGTCTTTCAAGTTCTTCATAGTGACCAGCAGATATAAATCCCAAGTGACTCAAAGAATAGAGCTATGCTCCCCGACAACGGCGCCAGAAATTAGTCTTGATAACCCACAAGTATAGGGGATCGTAACAATTTTCGAGGGTAGAGTATTCAACCCAAATTTATTGATTCGACACAAGGGGAACCAAAGAATATTCTCAAGTATTGGCAGTTGAGTTGTCAATTCAACCACACCTGGATAACTTAATATCTGCAGCAAAGTATTTAGTAGCAAAGTAATATGGAAGTAACGGTAACGATAGCAAAAGTAATATTTTTGGGTTTTGTAGTGATTGTAACAGTAGCAACGGAAAAGTAAATAAGCGGAGAACAATATGTGAAAAGCTCGTAGGCATTGGATCGCTGATGGAGAATTATGCCGGATGCGGTTCATCATGTAACAGTCATAACATAGGGTGACACAGAACTAGCTCCAATTCATCAATGTAATGTAGGCATGTATTCCGAATATAGTCATACGTGCTTATAGAAAAGAACTTGCATGGCATCTTTTGTCCTACCCTCCCGTGGCAGCGGGGTCCTAGCGGGAACTAAGGGATATTAAGGCCTCCTTTTAATAGAGTACCAGACCAAAGCATTAACACATAGTGAATACATGAACTCCTCAGACTATGGTCATCACCGGGAGTGGTCCCGATTATTGTCACTTCGGGGTTGCGGATCATAACACATAGTAGGTGACTATAGACTTGCAAGATAGGATCAAGAACTCACATATATTCATGAAAACATAATAGGTTCAGATTTGAAATCATGGCACTCGGGCCCTAGTGACAAGCATTAAGCATAGCAAAGTCATAGCAACATCAATCTCAGAACATAGTGGATACTAGGGATCAAACCCTAACAAAACTAACTCGATTACATGATAAATCTCATCCAACCCATCACCGTCCAGCAAGCCTACGATGGAATTACTCACGCACGGCGGTGAGCATCATGAAATTGGTGATGGAGGATGGTTGATGATGACGATGGCGACGGAATCCCCTCTCCGGAGCCCCAAACAGACTCGAGATCAGCCCTCCCGAGAGAGTTTAGGGCTTGGCGGCAGCTCCGTATCGTAAAACACGATGAATCTTTCTCTCTGATTTTTTTCTCCCCGAACACGAATATATGGAGTTGGAGTTGAGGTCGGTGGAGCTCCAGGGGGCCCACGAGGTAGGGGGCGCGCCCCCCACCCTCGTGGCAAGGGTGTGGGCCCCTGGCCTTGATTCTTTCGCCAGTATTTTTTATTATTTCCAAAAATAATCTCCGTGGAGTTTTAGGTCATTCCGAGAACTTTTGTTTCTGCACATAAATAACACCATGGCAATTTTGCTGAAAACAACGTCAGTCCGGGTTAGTTCCATTCAAATCATGCAAGTTAGAGTCCAAAACAAGGGCAAAAGTGTTTGGAAAAGTAGATACGACGGAGACGTATCACAAATCCTAATCTCGATCTATGCCAACTCAACAAACACCATCGGAGACACCTGTAGAGCATCTTCATAATCACCCAGTTACGTTGTGACGTTTGATAGCACACAAAGTGTTCCTCCGGTATTCGGGAGTTGCATAATCTCATAGTCATAGGAACTTGTATAAGTCATGAAGAAAGCAATAGCAACAAACTAAACGATCATCGTGCTAAGCTAACAGATGGGACAGGTCAATCACATCATTCTCTAATGATGTGATCCCGTTAATCAAATGACAACTCATGTCTATAGCTAGGAAACTTAACCATCTTTGATTCAACGAGCTAGTCAAGTAGAGGCATACTAGTGACATTCTGTTTGTCTATGTATTCACACATGTACTAAGTTTCCGGTTAATACAATTCTAGCATGAATAATAAACATTTATCATGATATAAGGAAATATAAATAACAACTTTATTATTGCCTCTAGGGCATATTTCCTTCAGTCTCCCACTTGCACTAGAGTCAATAATCTAGATTACACAGTAATGATTCTAACACCCATGGAGTCTTGGTGTTGATCATGTTTTGCTCGTGGGAGAGGCTTAGTCAACGGGTCTGCAACATTCAGATCCGTATATATCTTGCAAATCTCTATGTCTCCCTCCTTGACTTGATCGCGGATGGAATTGATGCTTCTCTTGATGTGCTTGGTTCTCTTGTGAAATCTGGATTCCTTTGCCAAGGCAATTGCACCAGTATTGTCACAAAAGATTTTCATTGGACTCGATGCACTAGGTATGACACCTAGATCGGATATGAACTCCTTCATCCAGACTCCTTCATTTGCTGCTTCCGAAGCAGCTATGTACTCCGCTTCACAAGTAGATCCTGCCACAACGCTTTTTTTAGAACTACACCAACTTACAGCTCCACCGTTCAATATAAATATGTATCCGGTTTGTGTCTTGGAGTCATCCGAATCAGTGTCAAAGCTTGCATCGACGTAACCATTTACGACGAGTTCTTTGTCACCTCCATAAACGAGAAATATATCCTTAGTCCTTTTCAGGTATTTCAGGATGTTCTTGACCGCTGTCCAGTGATCCACTCCTGGATTACTTTAGTACCTCCCTGCTAAACTAATAGCAAGGCACACATCAGGTTTGGTACACAACATTGCATACATGATAGAACCTATGGCTGAAGCATAGGGAATGACTTTCATTTTCTCTCTATCTTCTGCAGTGGTCGGGCATTGAGTTTGACTCAACTTCACACCTTGTAACACAGACAAGAACCCTTTCTTTGCTTGATCCATTTTGAACTTCTTCAAAACTTTATCAAGGTATGTGCTTTGTGAAAGTCCAATTAAGCGTCTTGATCTATCTCTATAGATCTTGATGCCCAATATATAAGCAGCTTCACCGAGGTCTTTCATTGAAAAACTCTTGTTCAAGTATCCTTTTATGCTATCCAGAAATTCTATATCATTTCCAATCAACAATATGTCATCTACATATAATATTAGAAATGCTACAGAGCTCTCACTCACTTTCTTGTAAATACAGGCTTCTCCAAAAGTCTGTATAAAACCATATGCTTTGATCACACTATCAAAATGTTTATTCCAACTCCGAGATGCTTGCACCGGTCCATAAATGGATCGCTGGAGCTTGCACACTTTGTTAGCATCCTTTGGATTGATAAAACCTTCGGGTTTCATCATATACAACTCTTCTTCCAGAAATCCATTCAGGAATGCAGTCTTTACATCCATGTGCCAAATTTCATAATCATAAAATGCAGCAATTGCTAACATGATTTGGACGGACTTAAGCATCGCTACGGGTGAGAAGGTCTCATCGTAGTCAACTCCTTGAACTTGTCGAAAACCTTTTGCAACAAGTCGAGCTTTGTAAACAGTAACATTACCGTCAGCGTCAGTCTTCTTCTTGAAGATCCATTTATTCTCGATGGCTTGCCGATCATCGGGCAAGTCAACCAAAGTCCACACTTTGTTCTCATACATGGATCCCATCTCAGATTTCATGGCCTCAAGCCATTTCGTGGAATCTAGGCTCATCATTGCTTCCTCATAGTTCGTAGGTTCGTCATGGTCAAGTAACATGACCTCCAGAACCGGATTACCGTACAACTCTCGTGCGGATCTTACTCTGCTTGACCTACGAGGTTCAGTAGTAACTTGATCTGAAGTTACATGATCATCATCATTAGCTTCCTCACTAATTGGTGTAGGAGTCACATGAACTGATTTTTGTGATGAACTACTTTCCAATAAGGGAGCAGGTACAGTTACCTCATCAAGTTCTACTTTCCTCCCACTCACTTCTTTCGAGAGAAACTCCTTCTCTAGAAAGGATCCATTCTTAGCAACGAATGTCTTGCCTTTGGATCTGTGATAGAAGGTGTACCCAACAGTCTCCTTTGGGTATCCTATGAAGACACATTTCTCTGATTTGGGTCCGAGCTTATCAGGTTGAAGCTTTTTCACATAAGCATCGCAGCCCCAAACTTTAAGAAACGACAACTTGGGTTTCTTGCCAAACCACAGTTCATAAGGTGTCGTCTCAATGGAATTAGATGGTGCCCTATTTAACGTGAATGCAGTCGTCTCTAAAGCATAACCCCAGAACGATAGCGGTAAATCAGTAAGAGACATCATAGATCGCACCATATCTAGTAAAGTACGATTACGACGTTCGTACACACCATTACGCCGTGGTGTTCCGGGTGGCGTGAGTTGCGAAACTATTCCGCATTTTTTCAAATGAAGACCAAACTCGTAACTCAAATATTCTCCTCCACGATCAGATCGCAAAAACTTTATTTTCTTGTTACGATGATTTTTCACTTCACTCTGAAATTCTTTGAACTTTTCAAATGTTTCAGACTTATGTTTCATCCAGTAGATATATCCATATCTGCTCAAATCATCTGTGAAGGTCAGAAAATAACGATACCCGCTGCGAGCCTCAATGTTCATTGGACCACATACATCAGTATGTATGATTTCCAATAAATCTGTTGCTCGCTCCATTGTTTCGGAGAACAGAGTTTTAGTCATCTTGCCCATGAGGCATGGTTCGCAAGTACCAAGTGATTCATAATCAAGTGATTCCAAAAATCCATCAGAATGGAGTTTCTTCATGCGTTTTACACCAATATGACCCAAACGGCAGTGACACAAATAAGTTGCACTATCATTATCAACTCTGCATCTTTTGGCTTCAATATTATGAATATGTGTGTCACTACTATCGAGATTCAACAAAAATAGACCACTCTTCAAGGGTGCATGACCATAAAAGATATTACTCATATAAATAGAACAACCATTATTCTCGGATTTAAATGAATAATCGTCTCGTATCAAATAAGATCCAGATATAATGTTCATGCTTAACGCTGGCACCAAATAACAATTATTCAGGTCTAAAACTAATCCCGAAGGTAGATGTAGAGGTAGCATGCCGACAGCGATCACATCGACTTTGGAACCATTTCCCACGCGCATCGTCACCTCGTCCTTAGCCAATCTTCGCTTAATCCGTAGCCCCTGTTTCGAGTTGCAAATATTAGTAACAGAACCAGTATCAAATACCCAGGCACTACTGCGAGCATTAGTAAGGTACACATCAATAACATGTAAATCACATATACCTTTGTTCATCTTGCTATCCTTCTTATCCGCCAAATACTTGGGGCAGTTCCGCTTCCAGTAACCAGTCCCTTTGCAGTAGAAGCACTCAGTCTCGGGCTTAGGTCCAGACTTGGGCTTCTTCACTTGAGCAGCAACTTGCTTGCCGTTCTTCTTGAAGTTTCCCTTGTTCCCTTTACCCTTTTTCTTGAAACTGGTGGTCTTGTTGACCATCAACACTTGATGCTCCTTCTTAACTTCTACCTCCGCAGCCTTTAGCATTACGAAGAGCTCGGGAATTGTCTTATCCATCCCTTGCATATTATAGTTCATCACGAAGCTCTTGTAGCTTGGTGGTAGTGATTGAAGAACTCTGTCAATGACACTATCATCAGGAAGATTAACTCCCAGCTGAGTCAAGTGGTTGTGGTACCCAGACATTCTGAGTATATGTTCACTGACAGAACTATTCTCCTCCATTTTGCAGCTATAGAACTTATTGGAGACTTCATATCTCTCAATCCAGGCATTTGCTTGAAATATTAACTTCAAATCCTTGAACATCTCATATGCTCCATGACGTTCAAAATGACGTTGAAGTCCCTGTTCTAAGCCGTAAAGCATGACACACTGAACTATCGAGTAGTCATCAGCTTTGCTTTGCCAGACGTTTTTAACGTCATCAGCAGCATCTGCAGCAGGCCTGGCACCTAGCGGTGCTTCCAGGACGTAATTCTTCTGTGCAGCAATGAGGATAATCCTCAAGTTACGGACCCAGTCCATGTAGTTGCTACCATCATCTTTCAACTTAGCTTTCTCTAGGAACGCATTAAAATTCAAAGGAACAGTAACACGGGCCATTGATCTACAACAACATAGACATGCAAAATACTATCAGGTACTAAGTTCATGATAATTAAAGTTCAATTAATCATATTACTTAAGAACTCCCACTTAGATAGACATCCCTCTAATCATCTAAGTGATCACGTGATCCAAATCAAGTAAACCATGTCCGATCATCACGTGAGATGGAGTAGTTTTCAATGGTGAACATCACTATGTTGATCATATCTACTATATGATTCACGCTCGACCTTTCGGTCTCAGTGTTTCGAGGCCATATCTGCATATGCTAGGCTCGTCAAGTTTAATCCGAGTATTCTGCGTGTGCAAAACTGGCTTGCACCCGTTGTATGTGAACGTAGAGCTTATCACACCCGATCATCACGTGGTGTCTCGGCACGACGAACTTTCGCAACGGTGCATACTCAGGGAGAACACTTGTACCTTGAAATTTAGTGACAGATCATCTTATAATGCTACCGTCGAACTAAGCAAAAATAAGATGCATAAAGGATAAACATCACATGCAATCAATATAAGTGATATGATATGGCCATCATCATCTTGTGCCTTTGATCACCATCTCCAAAGCATCGTCATGATCACCATCGTCACCGGCGCGACACCTTGATCTCCATTGTACCATCGTTGTCGTCTCGCCAACTATTGTTTCTACGACTATCGCTACCGCTTAGTGATAAAGTAAAAACAATTATAAGGTGATTACATTGCATACAATAAAGCGACAACCATATGGGTCCTGCCAGTTGCCGATAACTCTGTTACAAAACATGATCATCTCATACAATAAAATTTAGCATCATGTCTTGACCATATCACATCACAACATGCCCTGCAAAAACAAGTTAGACGTCCTCTACTTTGTTGTTGCAAGTTTTACGTGGCTGCTACGGGCTGAGCAAGAACCGTTCTTACCTACGCATCAAAACCACAGCGATTTTTCGTCAAGTGTGCTGTTTTAACCTTCAACAAGGACCGGGCGTAGTCACACTCGATTCAACTAAAGTTGGAGAAACTGACACCCGCCAGCCACCTGTGTGCAAAGCACGTCGGTAGAACCAGTCTCGCGTAAGCATACGCGTAATGTCGGTCTGGGCCGCTTCATCCAACAATACCGCCGAATCAAAGTATGACATGCTGGTAAGCAGTATGACTATTATTGCCCACAACTCTTTGTGTTCTACTCGTGCATATAACATCTACGCACAGACCTGGCTCTGATGCCACTGTTGTGGAATGCAGTAATTTCAAAAAAAATCCTACGCACATGCAAGATCCATCTAGGTGATGCATAGCAACGAGAGGGGAGAGTGTAGTCCACGTACCCTCGTAGACCGAAAGCGGAAGCGTTATGACAACGCGGTTGATGTAGTCGTACGTTCACGATCCGACCGATCCTAGCACCGAAAGTACGGCACCTCCGCGATCTGCACACGTTCAGCTCGGTGACGTCCCACGAACTCTAGATCCAGCTGAGTGTCGAGGGAGAGCTTTGTCAGCACGACGGCATGATGACGGTGATGATGAAGTTACCGACGCAGGGCTTCGCCTAAGCACTACAACGATATGACCGAGGTGGAAATCTGTGAAGGGGGGCACCGCACACGGCTAAACAATCAACTTGTGTGTTCTAGGGTGCCCCCCTCCCCACGTATATAAAGGAGGGAGGGGGAGGCCGGCCGGCCCTCCTTGGCGCGCCCCCAAGAGGGGAATCCTACTAGGACTCCAAGTCCTAGTAGGCTTCCACCAAAAGGGAGAGAGGGGGAAGCAAGGAGAGGGAGAGGGGAAAGGAAAAGGGGGGCCCCGCCCCCCTTCCTAGTCCAATTCGGACTCAAGGGGGAGGGGGCGCGCGGCCTGCCCTGGCCGCCCCTCTCTCTCTCCACTAAGGCCCATCGAGGCCCATTAGTTCCCCCGGGGCTTCCGATAACCGTCCGGCACTCCGGTTTTATCCGAAACTTCTCCGGAACACTTCCGGTGTCCGAACATAGCCGTCCAATATATCAATCTTTATGTCTCGACCATTTCGAGACTCCTCGTCATGTCCGTGATCACATCCGGGACTCCGAACAACCTTCGGTACATCAAAACACATAAACTCATAATATCGATCATCATCGAACGTTAAGCGTGCGGACCCTACGGGTTTGAGAACTATGTAGACATGACCGAGACTCGTCTCCGGTCAATAACCAATAGCGGAACCTGGATGCTCTTATTGGATCCTACATATTCTATGAAGATCTTTATCGGTCAAACCACATAACAACATACGTTGTTCCCTTTGTCATCGGTATGTTAGTTGCTCGAGATTCGATCGTCGGTATCTCAATACCTAGTTCAATCTCGTTACCGACAAGTCTATTTAATCGTTCCTTAATGCATCATCCTGCAACTTACTCATTAGTTACATTGCTTGCAAGGCTTATAGTGATGCGCATTACCGAGAGGGCCCAAAGATACCTCTCCGACAATCGAAGTGACAAATCCTAATCTCGATCTATGCCAACTCAACAAACACCATCGGAGACACCTGTAGAGCATATTTATAATCACCCAGTTACGTTGTGACGTTTGATAGCACACAAAGTGTTCCTCCGGTATTCGGGAGTTGCATAATCTCATAGTCATAGGAATTTGTATAAGTCATGAAGAATGCAATAGCAACAAACTAAACGATCATCGTGCTAAGCTAACGGATGGGTCAAGTCAATCACATCATTCTCTAATGATGTGATCCCGTTAATCAAATGACAACTCATGTCTATGGCTAGGAAACTTAACCATCTTTGATTCAACGAGCTAGTCAAGTAGAGGCATACTAGTGACATTCTGTTTGTCTATGTATTTACACATGTACTAAGTTTCCGGTTAATACAATTCTAGCATGAATAATAAACATTTATCATGATATAAGGAAATATAAATAACAACTTTATTATTGCCTCTAGGGCATATTTCCTTCAGTCAACCCTCTCTCGGAGTAGGAGATGGTCATATAGTGTGGCCCAAAACCAGCCGCTTGGAGTGAAAAGTGCAGTTAAGTACCGGATATCCAGTGGTTGTGACACGTGCACAGACAGAAGTGGGACCAAGTACCACACATCCAGTGGACCGATGAGCTACCAGACATCCGGTGTATACCGTACATCTGCCCCAGATGACATAGCTTCTGTTGGGTTGCGGCCTGATTTCCGCTAAGCACCGGACATCTAGTGCCCATGTGATGGACCGGGCATCTGGCCAAGATGACATTCCTTCTGTGGTAGGAGACCAGATTTCGGAAGGCCACGGGACATCTGGTAGCAAAATGATAGATCGAATATCCGGTGTGTACAGAGATGGTGCACACAGGGTTTAGGCAACCATGCATAGGTTTTTCGTGAAGTGTAGGACTAGGGCGTTTTGGTAGGTGTATGGGCATTGCCAATAGCCTTGGGTAGGAGTGGAATGTCGTAATGGATGTGAGTTAGAAATATGTTAGAAACCGTGAACTTGATCTTATCTTTTTGCGAAACCCATCGATCCCTCTTAATAGTGTGGGATCCATATACTCAAGAATAAAAAAATGGCTACCCCTATATTTCTTTGTTTCTCCGTTCTTGAGCCATATTTTATTTTAATGGTCCATAATCCACACACAATGATTTCAAGAGACTAAAACCTGTGATAAACTTAGCAAACATGATCAGTCCCCTATATGTATATTGTCATCAACATCAAATCATGCTTAAGGAAAAGGATTGAACTTTCACACTGATGTGGACGCAGTCTGTATTAAAGACTAAATCGTTGTCAAATCCCCCACATCCCAGTATTAGTGCGCTCCAGAGCCACCCTACCAATGGTGCATGTGGAATAAGACCTGGAGCTCAACTGCATCAACTAGGAAGCGACATAGCCATGGATGGCCACCCCTATACCACGAGTGAGAATCTTGTCGCGCTGAGAAGCCAAGACAGAATGGTGTGACACATCATTTAAGAGAAGGGTTGTTGCAGGTCTGCAACCAATGCAAAGTGAGCATGGCCATATCGACGCGTGAAAGTCGCAAAACTTTAGGTAACATCTGTTCATCAAAGGGGAGAGTTGTGAGAGTGGGAGATGACCATGTAAACACTTTAAGGTACTACTCACTCCATTTCACAATGTAGTGCGCCCGCGCTTTCCAAGATCTATCTTTGACCGTAAATTTAACCAACGAGACCAACTCGAAGGGAGCAAAAATTATACCACTGAATTCGTATCGAAATACGAATTCAGTGGTATAATTTTTGCTCTAGCCGCAATCGGTCTTGTTGGTTAGATTTACGGTCAAACTTAGATTTCGGGATGCGTGGGTGCACTACATTGTGGAACGGAGGGAGTATCAAATTGGACGCGCGTTACACATATATGATTACTAGTAAGCGTCCAAAAACTCCAGGATCATCAAAATTTATTATGTAGAGTCAGATTCAGAAGTATATCAACAACACAGGCCCACCTAAGTGGTTCCTAAGATTGGGGTGGCAAATATGATCATCCTTGGGCAACAAGCTTGAAGAAAACAGTAGTGCATCGAATCGATCTACCACGACAAAGCTAAACAACACAATCAAAAAAAGGCAGAGCATCAACAGGGAGGGAGTATATTTGTCGCAGAGTCCATTACATAACTATGTGAGTCAACACATGCCAACGAACCAAAACCTAAGACTGAAGCAAAAAAAATCCGCTCATCATGCTCTGGGCGAGGAAAGAGAAAAATCGAAAACACAAAAACATAGACGAAAACCAGAGGTAGAAACGAAAAATCCAAAGATCCATGAGATCAAGACGCCGAGGGACCCTCCTTCGTGCCTCTTTCATGCATGGTGCTTACAGCCAGGGGCTGCAGCTGTATTTTTTTTAAAAGATGTGGCTTTATTTAGTTGAAATAACAGTTACATCGTTTACGAGGAGGGGGTACAATTTCACACATAGGCTCCTCAAACCAATTGGCCTGAGAAAATCTAGCCAACCTAACAAGCTCATGAGCAACCTTATTAACTTTCCTATTACAATGTTCGAAACTAGTGGTAGGAAAATCACAAACAAAATAATAACAGTCGTCAAACACTGCCCCTACTCCCACAGAACGTCCTCCATTCTTCATGAAGTCAATAACCTCCAAATTATCAGAATTAATAATGAGGCAATTGTAGCATGTCCTTCCCACAAGGTATGGACTAAGTCTAAGTGTCGATGCTTCAACCTCAGGACATCCGCACACCAATCCAAATTCCATTTTCTCCGAACAATGAATTTGCCTTCATCGTCCCTTAGGACCGCACCAGCTGTGACCCTAAGCAAGTCTTGATCAAAGTAAGCATCAATATTAAGTTTAACAAAACTCACACGGGGCAGGTCTAGCCCCTCTGTCATGGTAGCCTTTGGAGAGGAAGCAATAACACAATGAGTCATTAGAGCATGTACACTCATAGTACTCTGGCTAATATCCTGAACTTTCTCTTCATGAACTAGTTTACGTTTTCCCACCACAAACACATAGTGGTAATGGTGATCATTTCACGAGCATTCTAAAGACCCACAATACATAAATTCTGACTTGCAAAATGAGTAATAACTCTAGAACAGCCTCACCATCACGATCAACTTCACAAGCTCTTTTAATAATTATGTCCATCCCCAACATTCTTCAAGCCTCCTTTGCTTTATGACATAGAAACAATATGTGCTTCGTATCTTCGGGTCCAGAAGAACAAGAAGGACATTAGAACTGTATTCTAGGACCCTAATAGCTGGCGATCGATTGCCTGGGAGCTGCTTCCATCGAACGATTTGTTCGCTGAGGGAGCAGCTCCTAGCAATCGTTTCTGATCATTCGTCAAGGCGCGGGCTAGGGCGACCCCGATTGACCCAGAAGGCCCAGTGAACTATTTTTTATTTAAAAATGTCATGGAACAAAATAACATTTTATTTTAAAAAGAAGAATAAACCTAAATTTTGAAATGTCATGCTCTGAATTTATGAAAAACGCCGTCCTCTAATATCATAAATTAACCATGGATATTAAAAATATATTTAATCTTGTCGTGGCCCTATAATTTGAGTTGGCAATGTCAACAAAGAAGAAGAAAATTCCATGATAAAAATGTCATCTCTTAATATAAAAATGCATCTATTAATAATAAAAAATGCCATCCCTTAATAAATAACAAATGCCATCTCTTAATAGTAATAATAAAATGACATATCTTAATAGTAATGCCATTTACACAGGACAAAAATATTTAAAATGTGATGTGACATAGTTTGAATATTTATAAACTGCCATGTTAATTTTTTTCTAGAAAAATTGCCATCTACTCCTATATAGTAGTCTAAAAAGGAGAGACTGGGATTTGATCGCAGGTCTCATAGAGAGCTGCAGCGCTAGGCAATGCAGTGGTTGTAGTGTTTTGAATGGTAAAGCGTTCGATGGCTTTTATCTGACTGCAAACTAGTTTAAAAGTCTGACGTGACTCCGATCCTGTGCCGATATTCATTCAGACGAATCCGACGCGACAGAGCATGTGCGCCGAGATTGGCCCTCTGGGGAACGTTCGACAGCTACTATTTCCCTTTTTTTAGGCTATATATATTTCCGTTTATTTAACAGTGGGAAGAGGGTTTCTTCTTAGGGTGGGCCTTTAGATGGTGTGAAACTGGAACGGGCCTCGATGGGCTGTTGCAGGCCTACCAAGGGACGCCACAGCGTCTGCATTTTGGGCTTCCACCCAACCCAATCCGGTGGTAGCGCCCACCAAAGAGAACCCAATCCACCCCTCACAAAAGAAAAAACAACCCAATCGGGACCATTCTTGGCGAGGAGAAGGTGGAGAAGAAAGCAGATCGGCGGCGCCGGCGGCGGCCGTGGCCGCACTGGTACTTGCCTTCTTCTTCTTTCCGATTCCGTTGTAAATAGTACGTATGAGATGAGTCCGGGCTGATCCCAAAGTCGATTTCATTCTGGAATCTGAATTCGGTTTGTACCCACCTACCTATTTGAATCTTTGGCCAATTCCTGTGCAGATCGACTCGGACTGC
Organism: Triticum aestivum; assembly: GCF_018294505.1. Classification (NCBI taxonomy): domain Eukaryota; kingdom Viridiplantae; phylum Streptophyta; class Magnoliopsida; order Poales; family Poaceae; genus Triticum; species Triticum aestivum. Next base: position 491,229,250 of record NC_057808.1, read on the forward strand.
GGGTGTGGTCTTCCGCCCGAGCACCCATAAACATGGGTCCGGAGGCGCCTGAGCTTCAACCAAACCCCGTCGATCCCGCTGGACGCCTTGTGCTAGAGCACAGCTCGATGGCGATCGCCGATGTCAACATGGGTCTACAGGCGCCTGAACTTTTGTCATATCACATCAATCGCGCACGACCCTTCTATGATGAAAAGTGGAAAAGTATGAATGTGGGGAAGAAGAAGACGAAGAAGATGATTTTCCGGGTTCCGCAGCATGAGCTGGATGACATACTGTCCTATCAGGTGCCGGCTTGGCCGAAAGTGGATAAACGCTATCCTTCGGCCGCCATAGAGATGGAAAAAATGAAGGAATACTTTTTGGCCGGGCGGGAGAAGATGAGGCGAGAGTATGAGGCCCATGGCTATGCTACTTTTGAAGCAGAGGTCACAGATGATGAGAAGGAGGAAGACGCAGCAGCGACTACTCCTCATGAGGAGAAGGATGACAATGCAGCAGCGACATCTTTTCATGACAAGAATGACGATGCAGCAGCGACTCATATTCACGAGGAGAAGGATGATGTGCCAGCGACATCTTTTCACGACAAGAATGATGATGCAGCAGCGACTCCTACTCATGAGGAGAAGGATTATGCAGCAGAGACATCTTCTCCTTGGATTATTCCACGAGGAAGAGGCCGGAGAAGATTTCGCCCGGGTGTCGTGAAGCAAGCGAGTGGTGTTAAGAAAATAACTTAGATGTATTACTAGTTGTTTTCGTTGTTAGTTTTCGCTGTTGGATTAGTTGGTTCCAGTTTATGGGACTGTATTGTGTCATCTTTATTTATAATTTCTTGTGTAAAACCTACAGCTGATAATTCAAAAGTGAGTACTGAGTAGTATATTCAGTCAAGCATCAAATGTAGGTTATCTTCACATTAGTTCTGGTTTCTAAAATACAAAAAATTCAGTTCAAATGGAGATGTGCAGTGAAATTTATTTTTTTCTAAGGAACATAGATGGTCCAGGTTCAGCTATTATCAAGCTATAGGTGTGTGCTTTGGTATTTCTCTAAACGGAAAGCACATGGGTTTAGTCATTAAGTGAAATTGATAATTTCTGTTATGATATACTTATGGTCGCCGCATTTTGCCTATACGCTGAAAACAAAGTGGTGGGATATTTTTGCGGTATAAACTTGAAATGAAAGGATATAATTCTACCATGTGGAGATTGCTGGATTAGGGATCTGCATCCTGGGCTAATATAACTTTACACGTGTTAGTTTGCAATTTATTTATCTTGATAGTGGCTAATATAATGCACTGATATCAAACAGTCTTTTGTTGTGCTGTTTGATCTGATATCTTCCCTCAGTTAGGCAGTTATACTGAAGTGGATCAATGTGGGGTTTTTGGTTCCTAGTTTAGTTGAGATGTTTAAACAGTGATTTTTTTTCTTTCAAATAAATTTGATGCGGTGTGATATGTGTCTCTTAATTTCCATTTATATCATGCCTGCAATCAAATCAGCAGGTTAGAATTTTGTATCTTTCAGCTTACCCTTTGGATAATAGTGAGTACCGAGTAGTATATTCAGTCAAGCATCAAATGTAGGTTATCTTCGCATAAGTTCTGGTTTCTAAAATACAGAAATTTCAGTTCAAATGGAGATGTGCAGTAAAATTTATTTTCTAAGAAACATAGATGGTCCAGAGAAAGAATGACAACTAATAACTACTAGTAAAGTAACATTGCATAGGATGTGCAATACAAATTATTTAGTATGACGTCGGAAAATTCTGAATTGCACAATATTTTCTTTAATATAGGGTTGTTGTATTTGCTTGAATTGCAAAATGATCTTGAACATTGCATTGCTTAAATTTATCAGTATCCATAGCAGATCCTCCCTGTCTCTGTTGATGTTCCTCAAGTACCTCCCCAAGCAAATCCTCATTAGATCGTGCATTACCAACAGCCTGGCTGGTGTCAGGCAAGCCTTCTCCATCAAGTAGAGGGTCATCATCCACTACCAAGGATAATAAGTACAGTGATCTATCAATCTCCACTAACCTATTGAGTGGTATCTTGGCAGGGTCTCGAACAGCAATTTGCAGTTTAACTTCTGCTCATAGAAATTCCTAAAGATGCCATGCCAGTCAACATTAACTGAAGTCCCCAGAACAGACGCCACCTGAGCCATAGTCTTCCAAGTCATTTTGTTTACAGGTATCCCAGCAGCAGTAACCAAGTATCCTGCGGTTCATCATAATGTTCACACTCCCCATTCCAAGCCAGGAAAGAAAGAGAGGCCCCCTTCTTCTTAAGATTGATGGAAGGCGGCTCAACCAATTCCTTTGTTTTACGAGGAAATGTTTCTCAGACAGCTGTCTCATCTGCCAAGGCCAATCAGTCTTCCAAATAGCTGAAAAATCCTGCTTAAGTTCCTGCATGGCAATCTCACCTTCCTCGATCGCATCAGTACAAATGTTAGCCAGGTTTAACCACTTATGGCCTTGTGATCCCCAGATTCAACATGGAAGAAACCCAGCCCAGCATTTGAACTCCCAAGGTAGGCTTATACCATTCAGAACACACATCCATAATATGATGCCCAGCCTTATGACAGATGAAACAACGCTTAGGAGTGGAGCAAGTACCCACATAGTGTGCTGGCTCGCCAGAGTTATAACAAATAACATCACAAAGCTTAGGATTATAAATTCACAATTGACCACCACTTCCTCCTTCCTCTCTCTAGCAGATTCAGCAGTCTTCTCTGAACCCCCACTGGTTGTCTTGCTCTGCCGGTCCTTGCTAGTTCCGACAGGTTTGGGATTTTTCTTCTGTTGCTGAGTAGCTACATGCACTTGAGAGTTTTGCTGAAATGAACTAGACTGGCCCTCCCCAAAACCAGACTGGAAATACTGACCAGGAGCCCCTTGGAGCTGCCCCTGCGGGCCCTGGATACATTACTGAGGCTGTGGGGGGCAGAATTGCGGAGGCCACTGCCCCGTAGGAGGGTGCGGAGGGTTTTGCCACGGCTGCTGTTGCTGCATTCCCTGGGCAGCAAATTGCATAGGTGGAGGGAAATTGACTTGGAAATGAGATGGATGCTGAATCGGCAGCACTGGTGAATATGTTGGAGGGCTTGGGGCCAGAACCTTGGTAAAAGAAATCGAAACGGAGTGAACCTTGGTAATTTTATGGTCAATTTGGTGGGCGAGAAGGCATGCTATACATGAAAATGTGTTCAACTCCCTACTGCCAACACATGCGTTCATCAGGAGGTATATCTCTGAGCTGAATCGGCCAACAATGCTCAGGGTCGCTGGTGTTCCATGTGGATGGAGGATTAGACAGAGAGCTGAGGACAGGGCAGCCGCTGTGGTGTGCAGAAATGAGGAATGAAAGTTTATAGCTGCATCAGCTCTGGCGACGATTGGCATGACTCATCCAGCAGTTTTGGAGGCACGGGCTGCCCTGTCCTCAGCTCTGGCGAGCCCCGGACCTGGGCGCGCTTAAGATCAGGGTCATCTCGGACTGCCTGGAGGTTGTGAACAACACATGCTTTAGTGTAATTTTCTACCTCTCTTTCTGGAGGTAGACATGTTTTGTGGGGGGATATGGATGGAATTCCAAGACATGAGGTGATCCAGGACTTTTCCTCTTTGCAAGGCGTGAAGCAAAGCAGGCTGCACATTGTTGTGCAAGAGAGGCTCTGTTGATGTAATTCCTGGGTTCCTGACTAGGGTGGTCCAGTCAGATTGTAATCCTGGCATATCTAGCGCCTGTTCGGCAGCCCTCCGCGGAGTGGAGCGCGCGGAGCGGCCTTTTATCAGCTCCGCAGATTAAAGCTGGATTGCCACTCCGCTCCGGCGCACGCGCCCCTAATATAGAAAGAGTGGATTTCTGTCAAGAAAATTAGCAAGGGGGCTGTGTGAATTTATTAAATGCCATTTCAGATTCCATAATAAACATTAAAAAAAGGTATACCATTCAGTTTAGACGTGCAGAGAACCAATAATATGTATGGGATCAAATTGCAAAACGCATAAAATTCAAAAGATATTTTTTGAGCTGTAATAAAATTCAAAAGAGTGGAAAGCCATAGTGAAGATTTTTCTCAGCCACATCAAATTTCCCAGGAAAACTTGGTTTCACCAGATTCAGAAAAATGATGAGAACATATACATGCTTTCTAACCTCCAACAGAGTATTATGGACATGCATCTACTTAACTCTGGACAAAACTTCTTAGGAGAAACACCCGGCCCAACGTATCTGAGAGGAAACACAAGCACATCAAGACATCTTGTGAGTGGGCACAAACAGATCCTGAGAGTCAACAACACATAGATCAGGCTCCACAGCACCACTCCGCCTTCTTGCGCGATTCATACTCCTCTTCCGTTTCTTCATCGCTCATCTCCAAATTCACATTTGCAACCTTCCATAGACTCCTTGCATACAAGTAGCTGAGAACATATAAAATAAATAAGCGTAAGAAACAATCGTATTGTGTACTGAAAATATCGAGTTTTTGTAGTCTGTTTCATTGTTTAATTAATCTATGCATAACATATATGAAAAATAACTGTGAAATGGAATGATGACAGACAGTGCTATGCTAGTGACCGAGTTATTAGAGCGGCAAGGGAACCAGCCAAACACCCATTTGAACTCCATGGTATATTATGAGGTTTTCGCAAGGTTTCAAAGAGAGGACAAATCTTGTTTACAATGAGTCAACAAATAGGATGAAATAAATAATGATTATAACATATTATGGACAAATATATGCAAAAGGTGACAGGTGCCAGGTGGAATAATAAGAGAGGTACCATCGACCAGGATAGTGAATGGTTGAAGAAGGCAAAAATAGCAAGTTATTTCATGTATTCACATCTCATCATAACTATCATTGCTGCAGGCTGCAGCCACTATTTCTTTTCCAGTATTAATGTTCCCTTGTTCTTTGATATTCCAGGCCATGACACGTTCCTAAAGAAAGGAATTCAATCTTAAGGTGATGTGCAAAGACATCATGAGCGATGGAAGTGATCATTGTCGTCCAGCAACCAGGAGAGTTGCCACAATCGAGCACACATAACACAAAATGCAGGAGCCCAACTGATGATCTTAAGGCAACTCATACGATAAATTTTAATCTTGGGGACAACAAAGATGATGAGATCAAAGTATCTGACTCTCCTATTAACCCAAAATGCAGGAGCCCAACAATGCTCACAGATGGAAATGCCAAAACCTCAAGACTTTGAACTCGTGCAAGATCAGCTAACCAATTTGGCTCAGAGAACTCAGTCAAGTTTCAAGTCTTACACCAAGAAAGAAGAAAAAACCTAGTCAGTGATATGATGTTTTTGCCGGTTCAATGTGGTGGAACGTTTGATAGCGATGAGCATTTCATTGTTACGAACTTGTTTGTGAAAGGAGAGCAACGCATGGCAGTTACTCACAGGGTTAGCTGTAGGTGGCGGTAAGAGAGCTGCTGTAGTAACGCTGGTGGCGAGAGGAAGAGGACGAGCATATACACGTGGACCCAAGAGCTGCACAGAAGAGATCAATTTATTGGTTGCACGGAACAAATCATTCAGACTCTGGATGGGCAGGTGAGGAGATGTGTGAAGCTCACCATGGCGCTGTAGTCGCAGGGCTCGGGGGTCGCGGTCGATGGCGCCGTGGGCGGCAGGACGAGGGCGGGCGCAGGGGCCGTGTGTGAGGGCGCAGAGGCCAGCGGGAGGTGAGCGCGCTCATGGGTCATGTACCAGGACGCTGGGGCCATGTACCAGGGCACCCAGTCCGGCGGGGGGATGTCGGGTGCAGGGGCGGCGGGCGAGGGCGCCGAGGCGGGCGGGCTCAGGGACCGAGTGCGAGCGCGCTGGCGTACGCGGGGGGAGGTCGGGCGCAGGGGTCGCGGTCGAGGGCGCCGTGGTAAGCGGGAGGAGGCCGAGCGCAGGGGGCGCGGAGGTAGGCGGGATGAGGACGGGCGCAGGGGCCGCGGCCGAGGACGCCGAGGCCGGCGGGAGGAGGCCGGACGCAGAGGGCGCGGGCGCGGGCGCCGAGGCTGGCGGTAGGCGCGCGCGCGGAGGGCCGTGGCCACGCGGCGGCTGGCGAACGCCCCCGCCGCCGTGGTCCTTCCGGGAGGCGACCACTCGCGGGCGGGCGGGCGGGCGGGGCGGCTTGGCCATCTCCATAACCCTAGCCGGTGGTGGGGATCGGGGGGAGGGGAATTGGGAGGTGGGGACGGATGGGTTTATCCGGGGGCCCACCTGTCAAACACCCAACGCGCCCCTCTCCGGGCCCTCTGTCAGCCCCAGGCCTCCCATCCGTGGCTGCGTTGCCGCACGGAGTGAGACCTCCCATGTCTCAAGGCATTGGGGTTAAATCAACTGAGACAGCCGCGCGGGCGGGGGTGCGCGGCGCGCAGAGGTCCAGCTTGAGGGGGAAGCTCTCTTGGGATGGATGGCTCCCATGGCTGAGGCTTCGAGGGGACGAGAGGAGGAAGAAGAAGAAGAAGCAGTAAAGAGAGGACGAGCTGAGCTGAAAAGGACCGGAGTGGTGCCTACTGGCCAGGGTGCGACCGAGTGGCCTGCCCCTGTGCTGCATAGACATTAGACAAGGTCACTGTCGAATCCTCGACTATTTAATGGCTTCTCTGTCTTGGTTGAATGTTTATGGCAATATATTTACTGCCACGGCTTGCGAGATCGTTTTATAATTTGAAGCGTTAATCCAGCGTATTGACTGTTCATAAATATAAGTATTTTGAGAGATTCCATTACAAACTAGAGTATATGAGTTGTATAATGTGAAAATTAAACCATTGGAAGCTCCTTTCACGTCCGATTTTGACGGTATGCTTTGTGTAACTTGCATGTCATATATTATTGTTCTTACATGTGGTCAAAGTTAACCTCAAAAAATGCATTAGGCCCTATATAGAGATAGATAGAGGGAGTAGACATATTTTAGAGCGTAGATTCACTCATTTTGCTCCGTATATAGTTCATAGCGAAAACTTTAAAAAGATTTGTATTTAGAAACGGGGGAGTACTAATTTCGCTTGAGTTAGGATCCCACATTTACTTACTTGTAATGCAAGCTTAGAGCAACTCTACCAGATTCTGTCGTATCATCGATCATCATTCACCGCTTCAATTGGATATAGAGCCGGTGACGTCCAAACTCCGAGTAATCAGACTCGTAGTATCAACGATCGTCACCCACCACTTCATATTCATATGGATATAGAGCCGGCGACGCAAACTCAGTCATTACCTTGGCTTTCAAATCCTTTATTTTTATTCGGTTTTTTTCACCATCGTCCATTTTGTATGGGCAATTTAAGCTTAAATTAGATGTATCAGGTAAATAACTTTATATGAATTATAATCTTTGCAAAAATCATCCGCTTTATATATAATTAATGATTTTAAATGCCCGTTTAGTGGCATTGCTATCTAGTATTGCCACTACCTGCACTAGTGGTGGTCGACGACTAGAGTCGATGCCTCTAGTCGTCCTCCTCCGACGACGACAACCACAAGAGATCCATAAAGTATGTGTAGGCACGGGACTCACGAGCGGCCACTACAAGCTGCTACTGCTCCTCCTTGACGAGGGAATGATAGCCATGGACGCCCCTTCGACCATCAACGACTCAACCACTATACACGCCAAGCAAACACACGCCAAGCAAACACGTGACCAAGTGAATGCTAACTCAAATTTATCTTATTCCCTTGAAAGTGTGGTCGTTTTTTCATCATCTTCTTGTTGGATGAACTCAAATACAATATCGAAAAAGGCCAACAACTTTTCCGTTTGTGTAGAAATAATGTTTTATGTCGAAGAAACAAAGTTAGGAGTTCACGAAGAAATAAGTTTTCCGCTGAAGAAACTATGATCCGACCTCTGGTGAAACAGTGTTTAATCAGGACCAACTACCCACACATTACCTGAGAATTCCAGAATCTACCTCATTAAGAGCATCTCCAGCCGCGCCCCCAAGAGCCACCCAGGCGTTTTTCTAGCGCCGGCGGGCGAAAATCGGCCCAGTCGCGCCCCCGTGAGTCCGTTTTTCGCCGGGTTGGGCCGAAATAACAACCGACGCACCCGAGCCGAACCCGGCGCGCTGGGGGCGCCAGCACAAGCGAAAACGGGCAAGGGGCCGCTCTGTCGGCGAGATGAGCGCCTTTTCCTGCCGTTTCTTCCCGCTTTCCCCCCGGCTTCCCTCTCATTCGCTCCATTCCTCCCGCCAATCTCCCTCCTCCTCCCCCTCAGCCGGCCGCCATGCCGCCGAAGAAGTACGTGCTCCCCCGCGCCGTGACGGCTTCGACCGCCGCCGTCGCCCAGCCGAAGCAGAGGGAGCCGAGGGCGCTGTCGTCCAAGCCACCGGGCATGTCCAACGCCGACTAGAGCGCGGAAGTTCAGCATCGGGAGGCTGTCACCACCGACCGGCGGAATAGGGCCAACGCCAAGAAGGCCCGGGACAGCGCGGCGCCCGCGGCTGCGGCGGATCAAGCGGAGCGCTCGGCCGAACAAGTCGAGGCGGCCCGCGTGGGGATGATGAATCCACCCGGCGGCCACGCCCAGTACGCGCCCTGGAGCCAGCAGAGTGTCGGTTCACCGGCTGGCTTCTCGTCATCGCCGCAACCCTGGGGATGCACGCCTTCGCCGGGCTACGCCGACGGGGACGCGCACGGTGGGTTCAACCCCAACATCACCTTCACCATGGTCACCCCGCCCGGCGCACGCCCTCGCCCGCCTTCGCCGGCGTGCAGTACCCGCCATACAACTACTCACCGCCGGCCTACGCGTCCTCCCCGACGCCGCGTTTCCGCCGTGGCGCGCTGCCCTTCTCACAAGCGTCCACGTCACACCTCGGTGAAAGAACATGCGGTGCCCCCATGTTTGGTTTTGGTAATTAATGACAATCTCTATGGACTAATGGTTGCCTTGAGTTATATTTGAAGGATTTGTCCATAGGCATTTCTTGAAGCCCATGTGTTGGTTTCAAGGAGTTTATGTGGTGACCAAGGTGTTATTAAAGAATTATCCAAAGATTGGTCATGTGAGAGTTGAGCTTATTGCAAGCATGTCTTGAAGAAGAAGATTGTGTGATCATTCATGTTTACCTTCAAGACATCATCCAAATGAAGATAGTTGGAAAGAGTCAAGGTTGATCAAGACTAAGTCAAGAGTGAATCAAGTTGATCAAAACACAAAGCGTATAAGATGTACCGAGGGATCAAGGGTATGGTAAGCATTGTCTATTACGCTTTGTGCACTAACCCATGGTATTCGTGAGAGTTCTTTGTGGGGTTAGGTTGCGGTGTGCAAGTTCAAGTGGAGCAACACGAAGAGATCAAATGCTTGAAGCTTGCCGTCCATTGTGGTGAAAATGGACTTGTGAAGATGTGCGGAAGAGTGGCTCACCCATAGTGGAGTATGGGGGAGCAATCAACTAGTCTTCATCGAGCCAATGCAATCAAGAAAGGTGGTCCAACTTGAGGGATTCAAGATCGTCATCATCTAGCTCAAGTGGACCATGTGCAAGGCAAAGGTTTTCCCTTGATAGGTTTTCTATTTTATCGGTCTCATGGTAGTAGTTGGGAGACTGGGTTATAGGATCGATTGTCGTACTATCAAGGGGGCTCTCGGTGAGTAGCTTGATCGTATTGTTCGTAGAAAGCTCAAACCATTGCATCCTTGCATCATCTTTCTTGGTTCGTGTTTGGTGTTTCTCTTTGTGAGTTTTAGAGCTTGTGGTCTTCTTCTCGACAAGATCGGGTTCATTGAAAATGGAGTTCATGTGCATCTTCTATGATGTTTTCGATGTTGGAGGTTATGCCGGTTTTTCTCTGTTGGAGGTTTCTCTCCTCTATTTGTTAGGCATACCTCCCCTGCCACTTCTTACTATAATCAGCCGCTATTGGATGCTACTCGTCGTCTTCTATCCAACAAGTTTGAGTTTGCTCAATTCGGAGCTCATATGAATAAGTTATGGCAGTTCTGGTTTTCTCCCTGCGGTAGTACCGCGGTCGGTAGCGGTAGTACCGCTTGTAGCGTCAAGCGGTAGTACCGCTCCAGTACCGCTCTACTACCGCCTCGATTTTGTCTTGCATTTCTCGTGTAGGGTTTCACGGTAGTTGAGCGGTAGTACAGCTTATAAGCGGTACTACCTCTCCCCTCGAGCGGTAGTACCTCTTATAAGCGGTACTACCTCTCCCCTCGAGCGGTAGTACCTCTTATAAGCGGTACTACCTCTCCCCACGAGCGGTAGTACCTCTCCTAAGCGGTACTACCTCTACCCTCGAGCGGTAGTACCTCTTATAAGCGGTACTACCTCTCCCCGAGCGGTACTACCTCTCTAGCAGAACTTCAACTCGCGTTTTTCTCCCTCGTTGGGCTGTTTTGACCGTGCTAAGCGGTAGTACCGCTCCTCCAGCGGTAGTACCGCTCGTGGAGCGGTAGTACCGCTCGTGTGCGGGCTGACCACATAACGGTTGGATTCGGGAGGCCCTATAAAAGGGGGTCTTCTTCCCCAATGAACCTTATCTCTTGAGCTCGTGTTCTTCCCCATTGTTGACCTTCTTCGAGCTTGCTCTCTCTCAATCCCTCCATGGATTCTTGCTAGTTTTGGGGGGAAAAGAGAGAGGAGATCTAGATCCACATTTCCACCAATCACTTTCTCCTCTAGGTGAGGGGAACCCCTTGGATCTAGATCTTGGAGTTCTTGGTGGTCTCCTTCTTGTTCTTCCTCTCTTTTCCCTCCCTAGCATTAGTTGCTTTGGTGGGATTTGAGAGAGAAGGAATTGGGCACTCCGTGTGCCCTTGCCATTGCATTTGGTGCATCAGTTTGAGTTCTCCACGGTGATACGTGGAAGTTACAAGTTGAGAAGCTTATTACTCTTGGGTGCTTGGTACCCTTGAGCTTGTTCCCCTTGGGTGCTTGGGCGCTCTAGACGGTTGAGGTCACCGCGGAGCCATATTCCATTGTGGTGAAGCTTCGTGGTGTCGTTGGGAGCCTCCAATTAAGTTGTGGAGGTAGCCCCAACCTTGGTGGTGTTCGGAGCTCAATCATTGTGGTGTAAAGCTTCGGGAAAGCGTCGGGGTCTCCAATTAGGTTGTGGAGATCGCCCCGAGCAATTTGTACGGGTTCGGTGACCGCTCCCAAGGGTTGCCATTTGTACGGGTTCGGTGACCGCCCTCAAGGGTCCCTTAGTGAAATCACGGCATCTTGCATTGTGCGAGGGCGTGAGGAGATTACGGTGGCCCTAGTGGCTTGTTGGGGAGCATTGTGCCTCCACACCGCTCCAAACAGAGATTAGCATCCGCAAGGGTGTGAACTTCGGGATAAATCGTCGTCTCCGCGTGCCTCGGTTATCTCTTACCTGAGCCCTTTACTTGTGCACTTTACTTTGTGATAGCCATATTGTTTCTTGTCATATATCTTGCTATCACCTAGTTGTTTATCTCGCTTAGCATAAGTTGTTGGTGCACATAGGTGAGCCTAGTTGTTGTAGATTTTGTGCTTGACAAATTAACCGCTAGGTTTATTCCGCATTTGTTCAAGCCTAAACCATAATTATTTTAAAGCGCCTATTCACCCCCCCTCTAGGCGACATCCACGATCTTTCAATTGGTATCAGAGCCTCGTCTCTCTTTATAGGGCTTAACCGCCTAGAGAGTAAGGATGTCGACTAGGGGTTTAGGATTCTCTGACACTCTTAGTTTCGATGGCACAAATTTTGATGTTTGGGTAATTCGCATGCTTAATCTCTTTAGGGTCATGGACCCAAATTTAGAGCGAATTGTAGATATGGGTTTTTCTCCTCCAAAGGATCCCCAAAGATTATCTTTAGAGGATGAGAAAAACTCTTATCTCAATGCTCAAGCTCCTAATGTGCTTTTTGACGCTTTGAGCAATGTAGTTATATTTCAACTCATGCCGTTTCGGGATGCTCATGAGTTGTGGACAAAGCTTCAAGATAAATATGGCGTGTCCAAGATTTGTGGGGATGATTGTCCTCCCTCCACCTCCGGTTGTATAGTCTTCTCAACTTCTTCTACTTCCCTACATGTGGTTTGCCACGAGGTAATGATATGGTGAGTAGTGGTGTTCATTGCAATGATTATAGTGAGCTTATTATTGATGATCCTTCATCACTTTATTATTGTAATGCTTCATCTTTGGACTTTAACAATTCGAGCACTCTAAATGTTTCACATGCTTGTGTTGATAGTCCTTGCATATCATGTAGAAATTGCTTGACCAAAACTCATGATGATATGCTCTTTATGTCTCGTTGCCATGATAAAAATGCATGTATTTCCTCGAATTGTTGCACTAACAATGTATGGGAAATTCAACACCCCATGGAACAAGATGTGGCCTTGAATGGTGCTTCGAGGGGTCCAACATCATCATCTATTGCGTTTTGCCTTATGGCTAAGGCTTCAAAGGTATCTCCCACTTTGAATCCCAATATATCTTGTGATGATAGTGATGATGACAAGAATGATGATGATGTTGATAATGATGAAGAGAACGATAATGTTGCCTCCTTAAAAATTAAGGGGGAAATGATTTTTAAAGCTCTTCATAAGAATAAAATTGCTCGTTCCAACTTCATGGAAATCATGTCTATTGCCATTGAGGGCAAGAAATATATAGAAGAGTTGGAATCTCATCTAGAGGAGCATGAGTTCACCATTGAGAAAATGGAAGGTCATGAGCGTGATTATGCTAATGAGATCGCCGACCTCTCGCAAGCTCTTGAACTTGAACAAACCACCAAGGAATCTCTTGAGGGGACTTTTGCTCTAGAACTATCTAGAATAAAGGAATCCCGTGATAGAGCTCTCGGGGTGGCTAATGATTTTGAAACTAAAAAGGAGAAGCTTGAAGTTGTGCATGCAAAACTCCTTGAGGATTTTGAGCACCTCGAAAATGGCTCGAGGGTCATTAAGAGTGAGCTCATCAAACTCACCGAGTCTCATGCTCAACTTAAAGCTTCATATTCTAAAAAGCTTGCCAAGTTACCTTCTCCTCTTGCTATTATTGATGATGCTTGTGATACTAACTCTATTTCTAGTGAAGCATCCATTTTGAAGGAGAATGTTGAGCTAAGGGCTCAACTTGAGTTGCTATCTAGCAATTATAGGAAATTGGAAGAAAGTTATGTAAAGCTTGCAAGCTCTCATGATGATCTTCTAGTATCCCATAATGTGCTAAAGTTAGCTCATGAGGCTATGATTACTAGGGTAACATCTAGTGAGTCTCATGTGGACATAAGCACTATGTCTAGTCAAAATGCTATATTGCCATGTGCTAGTCCTTGTAATTCACCTACTCATAACATTGGTACATCTAGTGATGAATTACTTTCCTTGCCTTGTTGCTCTAACAATGAAGCTTATACTTCCTCTAGTACTTGTGTTGATACTAACCATGTAAAGGAAATCAAAGAGCTCAAGGCCCAAGTCACTTCTTTGAAGAAAGACTTGGAAAAGTGTCATGAAGGGAAATCCACACTCAACAATATCTTGAGTGTGCAAAAATCCCCCAATGACAAAGGTGGACTTGGATTCAACTCCAATAAGAAGAAGAAGTCCAAGAGCAACAAGAAGAAGGGCCAAGAACAACTTAAGAATTCGGCCAAGATTATTTGCTTCAAGTGCAAAATTGAAGGGCATCATGTTAGATCTTGCCCATTGAAGAAGAAGTCCGTTAATGACAAGCAACAAGGGAAGAGGCCACAAGTTCAATCTCATGCTCAACCACAAGTTGAAGAAAGGCCACTTCCCAAGAAGACTCAAGTTCATGCTTCTCTTGTTGAGAAATCAAGTGAGAAGAAAATGAAGAGTAGACGTTGCTACTTATGTCGTGAGAAAGGTCACATCGCTTCTTCATGCATTAGTGGCATCTTATCCAACCCAATTATTATTGATGATATCTATTCTCTTGGGAAGGATAAGGTTGGCAATGTGTTTGCCAAGTTTGTTGGTACTCAAAGTGGTGTCAAGCAAAGAACCATTTGGGTAGCCAAGCCTATTGTGACTAACCTCTTAGGACTCAACTTGGTTGGGGACCAACAAGCTCAAACTTGATCAATAGGTGTTGTTGGAGGTCATTGGAGACTTGGCTACATTATGAAGATTTAAGGGGTCTTCATCATTCATATTGTCTCAAGCCAAGTCATTCGGATTATCTTTCTATATATCCAATGTTCCTCCTTTTGGTAACTCGTGCTTAAATTGCTTACATTGAAAGTTACTTGCCCCTTAGCATGTTGTGGTTTTGTACCTTGCATGTGCTTGTATATGTTGTGCTTCCAGTTTGCTTATCTTGAGAAATCAAGTATGTGTATGTTGGTTTGCACATCATGTACGTGTGTGTTGTGTGTTGAGCCTTTTTGCATCTTGTATGTATCTTAGTTGGCTCTTGTGAGAGATTAATGGAATATCCCATTATGGGGGAGTGATGTGCTTTGTACACCTCACAATCCTATAAATGTGTATACATGAGGAATACCATCTAGTATTGATATTACAAGATTATCTAGTCGCTATGTGGTATGTCTTCTCATAAGAAATTCAAATTCTAAATAGTCCATTAATTATCTCTTGTTGGATCATTTTATTTGCCTCTTGTTTTTCTTTAATTGGTATCACATTATGGGGGAGTAATATGCTATGTGTATATTACTAGGTGTACATTTGAGATATTGTCACCTAGAGTTGATATTGTAAATTATCTTATTCCTAGGTGGCATGTTAGCTCTACAAGTTGCAAATTTTCTTGTGTTTGGTGTGAAGATGATGTTGGATATCCTTGCTATCTAACACCGGGAATTATTTCCATATACTTCTTGTCTTTGACAATTGGTACTCTTATGTGGTAGAATTTGTTGGTCATCTTTACGTTGGCTTGTGATTTATTTGCCTTATCTCTTGCCAAGGTTTGTGTCAACTCCCTTTGTCTTCCATACCACTTGTGGATCTTGTTATTTTCTTGATCTTGTCTAGTGTTTTAGATATAGTGAAAGTGGTGATCCCACCTTGTGCATTTTGTATTCAAATGCAAATTCTCTACAATGCACTAATCTTGGAGGAGCTATCCTATTTTCTATAAAACACTCATCTTGTGATCCTTATCAAGTGTGTGTTAGTGGAAGGCAAGCTGTTTTCTTTTTGGTACTTTGTGCCATCATGAAACTTTATAGAGAGCTTGGTTTGTTTGGAACCATCCTCTCTTTTGGGAGTTTGATATCTTTTATTTAGTGTGTATCAATGGATATCTCATTCCTCGATGTATCTGTTATGGATATCCTCCAAGTGTTGACTTATTCATTTGGTTTCTTTTCTTCACTTGGTATTTCTTTGTCAATTGGTATCGGTTCTTGAAAGTATTGAGCATGCATATTAACTTCATGCAGTCTCTTTGGCATGCTTTCTTTCTTTGACCCAACATATAGGGGAAACTCCACCAAGTCTCAAATTGGATGAGATGTGCGTGAAATTCATTTTCATATCTATATGCACATATTATGTGGAGTTTGTCCTATGTATTGTTGGTTCTCTAACTCTTTGGTCCCAATGAGCTTGGGTACCATTTTGTTTGTGTTGTCGTTCTAGGAACAATTGGAGATACATTGGATGCTCGGCTCACTCACAAGGAAGGTGGTGTCACCATGAGCTTATTGGAGTCAAGCTAGGATGCACAATGAACTACTATCTACTACCTTCAATTGGTTTCTTCTACATCCTTCCAATGATATCTCCATAACAAGTATCTTTTCATGCATTATTTTCTTGCATTCAACCTTGTGTAGGTTGCATCTTGGCATGCTATTCATTCCATCTTGTGATACTTGTTTCCTTTCTCAAAGCATCTCAACGATAATCTCATGTTGCTAGTTGTGATGTCTTTGATGGTTGTGTGGTAGGAATTCATTTATATACAATAAGACCATATTTAGCCATGTGCTATGCTTTTCAAGCAAAGATCTTATCAGTATAGTTTATGTCTTCCGTTTGGGTATCCTTTTCTTCCCTTGAGTAACCATTTCTTGTGTGCATCCTTCTTTGTGGATTGATATCATTTCATCTACCTAGAATCTTACACACTTGAGAGAAGTTACATCTTTAGTGGATATCCTTATTCTTTCACGTCCATTTTTCTTTCTTGTATTATTTCTTTGGTGGCCCCGTGAAAGCTTTTGCCTTGAGTACGGATCTTACCTTGTTGCATCTTGATGGACTCTTGTGTGGTGAAGATATTTGTCTCTTGCTTGTCTTGATGAGGCTTTTGCCATCTCGATTGGTATCCCTCCTCTTGACATAGCTTTCACTTTCTTTCTTCACCATGGGTTGTCACAAGCGTTGGTTATTCTTTTTGCATGTTGAGTGTGCTTGTGAACCCCTTTGCTTGGTGTGTGTGGGAAGGACATGTCATGCACCTTGTATCTCCACTATTCAAGACTATGTTGATGCTTAATGCTCACCCTTACATTAGTCTTCTCAAGTGCTTTGCCATGACTCACACACATCATTTTGGTTGAGCCTTTTCTTAAGTTGTCTCTTTTACATGTTGCTCAACCATTTGTTTGTTGCAAGTACTAGGCTTTGTGTCCTATATTCTCACTTGCACTTGTTGTGAGTTTCTATTGATTTTGGGGGAGCTATGATCCTATTTTGTGTAAGGTGTATTCCAAATTCAAAAATTCTTATGTGTGCACAAATCATGGGGAGCTTCTCTAGTTTCTTTAGAACACTCCTTCGCTCATATCATAATATCCTTTATCCATGTGGCTCGTAGGATCTTTTGTCTAGTTGGTTCAATCGATATCCTTTAATTGCTTGATTCAATTGGTACCTTTTGATTGCTTGATTGCTGTGGCTCTTTTTGTTATGTCTTTGTGGCATATCTTTCTTTAGCAATCTTTGCGCCTCAATATAGTTTGTGTTCCTCCAAGTATTTACCTTTGGTTATGTGTATTGCATTCCACTCTCTTGTTGAGAAATACACATTTTATGGAGGACCACAATTTATATTGGCCTTCTAAGCTTTTCGCCCATTTTGGCAATCGATGCCAATGGGGGAGAAGTTTCAGAGAGTTTTGCGGAGAAGTTTAGAGTGTTATTTCTTGCTTTGGTTTTGTTCCTAAGGATTTGCATCTCATACGCATGCATTATTGGTTGTTGCATTGCATGGTGATGCATAATTCCTTATATAAACTCTCTTGAAAGTGATTGTCATCAATTACCAAAATGGGGGAGATTGAAAGAACATGCGGTGCCCCCATGTTTGGTTTTGGTAATTAATGACAATCTCTATGGACTAATGGTTGCCTTGAGTTATATTTGAAGGATTTGTCCATAGGCATTTTTTGAAGTCCATGTGTTGGTTTCAAGGAGTTTATGTGGTGACCAAGGTGTTATTAAGGAATTATCCAAAGATTGGTCATGTGAGAGTTAAGCTTATTGCAAGCATGTCTTGAAGAAGAAGATTGTGTGATCATTCATGTTTACCTTCAAGACATCATCCAAATGAAGAGAGTTGGAAAGAGTCAAGGTTGATCAAGACTAAGTCAAGAGTGAATCAAGTTGATCAAAACACAAAGCGTACAAGATGTACCGAGGGATCAAGGGTATGGTAAGCATTTTCTATTACGCTTTGTGCACTAACCCATGGTATTCGTGAGAGTTCTTTGTGGGGTTAGGTTGCGGTGTGCAAGTTCAAGTGGAGCAACATGAAGAGATCAAATGCTTGAAGCTTGCCATCCATTGTGGTGAAAATGGACTTGTGAAGATGTGCGGAAGAGTGGCTCACCCATAGTGGAGTATGGGGGAGCAATCAACTAGTCTTCATCGAGCCAACGCAATCAAGAAAGGTGGTCCAACTTGAGGGAGTCAAGATCGTCATCATCTAGCTCAAGTGGACCATGTGCAAGGCAAAGGTTTGCCCTTGATAGGTTTTCTATTTTACCGGTCTCATGGTGGTAGTTGGGAGACCGGGTTATAGGATCGATTGCCGTACTATCAAGGGGGCTCTCGGTGAGTAGCTTGATTGTATTGTTCGTAGAAAGCTCAAACCATTGCATCCTTGCATCATCTTTCTTGGTTCATGTTTGGTGTTTCTCTTTGTGAGTTTTAGAGCTTGTGCTCTTCTTCTTGACAAGCTCGAGTTCATCGAAAACGGAGTTCATGTGCATCTTCTATGATGTTTTCGATGTTGGAGGTTATGCCGGTTTTTCTCTGTTGGAGGTTTCTCTCCTCTATTTGTTAGGCATACCTCCCCTGCCACTTCTTACTATAATCAGCCGCTATTGGATGCTACTCGTCGTCTTCTATCCAACAAGCTTGAGTTTGCTCAATTCGGAGCTCATATGAAGAAGTTATGGCAGTTCTGGTTTTCTCCCTGCGGTAGTACCGCGGTCGGCAGCGGTAGTACCGCTTGTAGCGTCAAGCGGTAGTACCGCTCCAGTACCGCTCTACTACCGCCTCGATTTTGTCTTGCATTTCTCGTGTAGGGTTTCACGGTAGTTGAGCGGTAGTACAGCCTATAAGCGGTACTACCTCTCCCCTTGAGGGGTAGTACCTCTTATAAGCGGTACTACCTCTCCCCTCGAGCGGTAGTACCTCTTATAAGCGGTACTACCTCTCCCCGAGCGGTACTACCTCTCTGGCAAAACTTCAACTCGTGTTTTTCTCTCTCGTTGGGCTGTTTTGACCGTGCTAAGCGGTAGTACCGCTCGTGTGCGGGCTGAGCACATAACGGTTGGATTCAGGAGGCCCTATAAAAGGGGGTCTTCTTCCCCAATGAACCTTATCTCTTGAGCTCGTGTTCTTCCCCCATTGTTGACCTTCTTCGAGCTTGCTCTCTCTCAATCCCTCCATGGATTCTTGCTAGTTTTGGGGGGGGAAAGAGAGAGGAGATCTAGATCCACATTTCCACCAATCACTTTCTCCTCTAGGTGAGGGGAACCCCTTGGATCTAGATCTTGGAGTTCTTGGTGGTCTCCTTCTTGTTCTTCCTCTCTTTTCCCTCCCTAGCATTAGTTGCTTTGGTGGGATTTGAGAGAGAAGGAATTGGGCACTCCGCGTGCCCTTGCCATTGCATTTGGTGCATCGGTTTGAGTTCTCCACGGTGATACGTGGAAGTTACAAGTTGAGAAGCTTATTATTCTTGGGTGCTTGGTACCCTTGAGCTTGTTCCTCTTGGGTGCTTGGGCGCCCTAGACGGTTGAGGTCACCGCGGAGCCATATTCCATTGTGGTGAAGCTTCGTGGTGTCGTTGGGAGCCTTCAATTAAGTTGTGGAGGTAGCCCCAACCTTGGTGGTGTTCGGAGCTCAATCATTATGGTGTAAAGCTCCGGGCAAGCGTCGGGGTCTCCAATTAGGTTGTGGAGATCGCCCCGAGCAATTTGTACGGGTTCGGTGACCGCCCCCAAGGGTTGCCATTTGTACGGGTTCGGTGACCGCCCTCAAGGGTCCCTTAGTGAAATCACGGTATCTTGCATTGTGCGAGGGCGTGAGGAGATTACGGTGGCCCTAGTGGCTTCTTGGGGAGCATTGTGCCTTCACACCGCTCCAAACGGAGATTAGCATCCGCAAGGGTGTGAACTTCGGGATACATCGTCGTCTCCGCGTGCCTCGGTTATCTCTTACCCAAGCCCTTTACTTATGCACTTTACTTTGTGATAGCCATATTGTTTCTTGTCATATATCTTGCTATCACGTAGTTGTTTATCTCGCTTAGCATAAGTTGTTGGTGCACATAGGTGAGCCTAGTTGTTGTAGGTTTTGTGCTTGACAAATTAACCGCTAGGTTTATTCCGCATTTGTTCAAGCCTAAACGTAATTATTTTAAAGCGCCTATTCACCCCCCTCTAGGCGACATCCACGATCTTTCACTCGGCGACACGGGTCGTCGACCCCTACTTCAAAGGCGTCTACATGCAGCGCGGGTCAAAGGCAATGGCGAACCATTGGGGGCTCATCCAGGGCGCGTGCAACAAATGGCACGAGATCGTCGAGGAGATCGCGGCTCGCCCGGAGAGCGGCGCCAACATTGAGGATCAGGTATGGCACGCCGGTCTCCCACTTTTCATTTCGCCGTGCGCGCCCGCCAACTGTTTGTTCCTCGCCGCAGCTGGTGCGGATGTTTGCCATGTATCGCCAGGACAGCAGCGACCAAGACTTCAAGTACCTCCAGCGAAAAAGAGGAACACCGGCCTGGCTTTCCTGCTGGGCGGGGCGGACATGCTCCAGAGCACCGACGAGGCGGTCAAGGCGTGGTACTTGGCGGAGCGCGGCCTTATCCTGAACCAGCTGCCGCCAATGGCGCCGCCAACTTCCACGCCCACGCCGCTGACGCCGCCAAGCCTGAGCGATGATGCCTCCACGAGGCCCAGCAGCATAGAAGCCACGCCGACGCTGCCCAGCACAGAAGAAGCTCCGACACCGCCAAGCCCGCGCACGCCGACTCCGCCGACGCCGGAGGCCGACCCCGCCGTGTGATGCGTTGCACGTGTGTCACATCCCTAGCTTCTCGTATTGCACTAGGCTAGCTTCATGTGTGCATCATGTTTGAATTTTGCAGAAAATTGAAATGGGGATTGCCTAAACCCTAGCATTAAAGGAATTCACTAGGTTCAACCAAAATATTTCCAGTAAATCCAAATGGCTTTTAAAAATGTTCATCATTTCTGGAAAATGCTGGAAACAATAACCAGAGGTGCTGCACATTTTTCCATGACATATTTGGGCTCTGCATTAAATCATACTCTATTTGCATTTGGGCATTTAAATGCTATTAAATATTTTAAATGCTCAAATAGTCATAAACTAAAATGTTTACTGTAGGATATATTCCCAACAGTGATCATGAGTAGTTTCATGAGTTTAGGAAGTGTCTAAATATTTTTAATAAAGCCCTAAAGACTACAAAATATTAGAAAACAGAAACAAATAAAAAAAAGGAGAGAAAGGATACCTACCTGGCCTCACCTGTCGCAGCCCAGCTGGCCAGCCCACCTGGCCGGCCCAGCCCAGCGTCGTGCCAGTCATCCCCCACCTCCGCCAGTAGGCAGAGGAGGGACACCGCGACGCCGCCGCGCGCGCCACGGCGTCTCCTGCTTGCTGCCCGCGCCTCTAGAGGATCTGGACGACGCCCACGTCGCCCGCTCGACCGCCCCGATACCTCATTTCCCCCCTGGTTCTCTCTCTCGCCCTCTCCTCGCCATGGCCGAAGCAGTCGTCGCCGTCCCGCCGACGTAGTCGCGCCCACCGTGCTCCCCTTGCCTCTCCGACGCGCCCCCAAGCTCCGCCTCATCGCCATCGCCATCTCCGTCGATGCACGTGACGCCGAACGCCCCAAGCGACGACCCGAGCTCTTCTCCAACCTCCGGCCGCCGGAGATCGCCTCCGCCGCACCGCCCGCTCCGGACCGTCTCCGAGCTCGCCGACCTGCTCGTCTGACTCGCCGTGAGCCACTGACCCGAACCCCCCTCCTCTGCGCTCCATTTGCACGCTGAGGCCATCGCTCCGCCGGAGACCAAACCCCGCCGTCGCCCGCGCTCGTCGCCGGTGCTGCTCCGGTGACCATTTGGCCCCGGGCATGCGTCCATCATACTCACCGCACCACGTAGATGCCGGAGGTGCTAAATGCACATCGCCACGGCCACCGCAACCGCGTCCCCGCTCTCTGCCGACTCCGGCCGCCGCAAAGCTTGTCGCCGGCGCCACTCCGGCCACTCCCCGGCCGCGCCACCCCCACGGTTGGATGCGGACGAGCGTCCGCATCCCGTAGCTGTGCTCCGCGCGCCAAACGGCGCCCCGTAGGGCAAACCCGTGGTTCGCCGCCGCGTCTGGCCTCGCCGGCGTCGAGTCGCCGGCAGGTTTGACCGAGTTGACCAGGGTTTGACCCCCTTGGGTCATTAACATGTGGGCCCGAGGCCCTGCTAATTTAGTTTAGATGCTAATTAAATTTTAGCTAACCCACTGACTCGCTGACTGTGGGCCCCAGCCCTTCTAATTACTTTAGTTAGGATTTAACGAAACCCTGGTTAGCACTGAGTCAATGACAGGTGGGCCACACCTGTCAGGTTTGACCTGGACGGTCCTGTTGACCAGCTGACGCCAGCATGACTTAATGCTGACGCATTAATTTAATTACTGGAATTATTTTTATACAGGAAATTCTAGAAAATACCCTAAACTTCTAAAAATCATAGAAAATAATCTATAGCTCAGAATGAAAAGATTTATATATGAAAAATGATCAGAAAAATCCAATCTATCCATCTGTACTGGTTTCATGCATGTTAGAGCAACCTAACCAAGCTGTTTAGATGAAACAAGATAATGCACTTATATGACTCTATAAAATGGGTTTGCATTTGAATCTTTGGTTCAAATGGACTCATCTCGATCTGTTCTAGCTTGCATTAGCCCAAAACACGTTCATATTGCCATGTCATGATCATGCATCATATTGTGCATTGCATTGATTGTATTTCTTCTCTGTTGCCGGTATTTGTCCCCTCTCGGTAGACGATGTTCCGGCGTTGTGATCGTTGACACTAATGAAGACTCAATGCTATCTTCAGAAGTGCCAGGCAAGCAAAACCCCTTGTTCATCCCGATACAATCCCACTCTCTCGCTCCTGCTCTCTTTTACTGCATTAGGACAACAACGATTCATCTGTTAATGCTGCGGTAGTTGAACCCCTTTATCCTCTGCATGACCTGTCATTGCCACAGTAAATAGATGAAACCCACTAGCATGAGTAGGAGTTGTCTGAGCCCTGATGTGCCTACTCATTCATGCTTGTTTGTCATGCCTGCTATTGCTTAGAGTTGTGTCAGGTCTGATTCATCGGGGATGGATTGGAATGTGGTGAACATGTCCTACTGTTGAGAGCTAAGTGTGTGAACACGATTTGGTAAAGGTAGCGGTGAGAGGCCATGTAGGAGTACATGGTGGGTTGTCTCATTGCAGCCGTCCTCAGGAACTGAGTTCTGTGTTTGTGATCCATGAACAGTTACTACCGCACATTGGAATGCTTAAGTGCCCCTCTCGACTTATTAATCAACTTGATCTCTGTCCAGGAGTTGCAACTAGTTTCTGGTGTTTGTAGGTAGTGTTAGTAGTCTACCAAGTGGCACCCGGTACAGGTGGGCTTGGGACAGACTAGGCACCGTGGCACGGTGTACCAAGCGTAGATCCATCCGTCGAGGTGGGCTTCGGAACCCTGCACACATCGTTTGGGGCCGTGAGCGACACCCCGGCCGGATCTCCTTGCGGATGGAACCCGAATAGGCGATAAACCTGGACGAGAGACTTGTGTGGTTAGTCAGGTCGTGGCTGGCTCCCTCGCCAGGCTTCCGCTTGAAGGTTGCCGAGGTACACGACGTGTACATGGTGGTAAGTGGCGAGAGCGTGTGTGACGAAGTACACCCCTGCAGGGTTAATATGATCTATTCGAATAGCCGTGTCCGTGGTAAAGGACTTCTGGGTCGCCTGTACAGTTCATAGACAAGTGAAAGTGGATACTCTAAAATGCGCAAGATAAGCGTGAGTGCTATGTATGGCATTCTCGTAGGGAGACGGGAGTGGATCCATGGTGGTGTATTGATATGGTGAATATGTGGACTCGTGTGCGCCACCTCAAAAGAGTTACTTGCAGTCGTAGTTCAGGATAGCCACCGAGTCAAAGCTGGCTTGCTGCAGTTAAACTCCACCACCCCCTTTGTTGATACCGATGCATATGTAGATAGTCCTGGTGTAAGTCTTGCTGGGTACATTTGTACTCACGTTTGCTTATTTTATGTTTTGCAGAGAGACGTCAGTCTCGCTAGTAGTTTCGTGTGGACTTCGACGTTTAGCTTGATACCTCAGCTACGATATTGTGCCCTCGGCAGGATCTGGTAGATAGTCAGGCTTCGCAGCCTTTTTCATTTGTAGATGTCTGTACTCAGACATGTTAAGCTTCCGCATGTGCTTTGGCTTGTATGCTCTGAATGTTGGGTCATGAGACCCATGTTTGTAATATCTCGCTCTTCAGAGCCTAATGAATAAATACTCTGAGTCGTAGAATCTTGTTGTGATGCCATGTTGTATTTGCACATATCGAGCATATTGTGTGTATGATTGAAATGCTTGGTATGTGTGGGATCCGACAACCTAGTTGTTTATCCTTGGTAGCCTCTCTTATGGGGAAATGTAGTCTTGTGCTTCCATGAGCCATAGTAGTCCGCTACAGCCCGGTTCACCGGAGTCCTGCTAGCCCAGCACTACTGCTCCGGAACACTTGACTGGCCGGCATGTGATTCACTTCGTTCCTGTGTCTGTCCCTTCGAGGAAATGTCACGTGGTGACATCCGGAGTCCTGCCTAGCCTGCTACAGCCCGGTTCACCGGAGTCCTGTTAGCCCAGTGCTACAGCCCGGATTCGTACGCTGCTGACCGACATGCTCGATGTTGATTCATGTATGCCTGTCCCCGTAAGTTAGTGCCACTTTGGGTTCACGACTAGTCATGTCGGCCCGGGTTCTCTGTCATATGGATGCTAGCGACACTATCATATACGTGAGCTAAAAGACGCAAACGGTCCCGGGCCATGGTAAGGCGACACCCGTGGGAATACCGTGCGTGAGGCCGCAAAGTGATATGAGGTGTTACCGACTAGATCAATGTGACTTGGAATCGGGGTCCTGACAGCTTTGATATCAGAGTCTGACTGCCTGTAGGATTACCAAGCCAAACTGGTCGAAGTCGAGTCTAGAAATGCTTTAGTTATATAAGGGAATTGATTGTGGATGGGAATGTAAGGCTCTTTTTACTCCTTTACCTTATGCCCTTCTGATCCGAGTCACCCTCTTCTTTTCTGCGGGGATTAAGAACTAGGCTTCTCATCTTCCTATTAGGATCACGTGTTACTAATCCGTAGACTTATAGGATTGTTGGTTTCAAGCCTCAGTTCAGTTCCTACTACTTCCGTATGTTCATATCTGGCCTCAAAACCTTGTTATTGTGCTTCTAAGTGGTTATGCCACCATTTTTGCAGGATGTCTCAAATCCTTTGAGCATTTACAGTCGTTATGCTGTCCGAGTCATCCCAGGCTTCTAAATAATCTGACGCATTTGCAGATCCCTTCTTTCCGTTCTCGATGTTCCTTTGGGCCAGATTAACCACACTAACGGTCTGTTGAGGTACTTCATTGCCTTGACATATGTGTTGGAGCTAGTATTATGACCCTAGGCATCCGAGAGAACCATCTAGTAATCTAGCCATGTTTTGTATTCCCAGTGTGATGATTCTGGCCATCATTCTCGAAAGCATCCCGTGATGCCACTTAGTTAGTAGGCATTCTATTCCCGGGTTTCTGAACTCGAGATTCCCTCCACTTACCTCGTGTTGATAGTGTTGCTCGTACCTTTAGGATATTAGTAACCTTTGCGATAGTCCTCGAGGTCCGTGGTATACCATTCTTCCAAATACCATGAACCATCCTTGGCAGAACCTCCTCGTTGAACCAAAAGATCACAACAAGAGTGCTCTCGATGAGTTCTCCATTCTACATTGTGAATCTGCCAGTTCTACCTTTCTGCATGGGTTATCCGGAAGAAATATGTTGAACTTGTTCGACATACTAACCTATGCGTCCACAACTCAGAAAGTTATATGTTCCTTTGAGTTGTCCCTCTTCAGTCGTATTCCGACCTTCGTCTATCAATTGATAGTCAGGACTAGTTGTGCATCCGTGTTATCGATACCTTTCTATTCTTGTTGTTTGTCAAGCCATTCTATTTCAGAATGACTAGGAGAAACAAACTTCGGTACCTCGTCCATATTTAGGATGGGTCAAAGTAGTTGTATTCCACAGATCAAAATGCCAATCCAGTTTTTGTTCTGCTCTACCTTGGAGTGCTACCATCTTTATGTCAAGAGTGTCATGAGAATTGCACCACCTCTTATGAATTCTTGATTAAGTGATACTCCTCGCCATCATCGTTCATTCCTCGGTCCCCGTGTTATTATAACCGGAATACCGACAAGTGAATTGTGATGTGTGAAATCGATACTCCTAGCAACTCCGTTGCTTGGTAGTTAATGGACAATACCCTCATCCTTAGTATGTCGGTTATTGAATCGTCATCCTAAGATTTATCGTGCGACCTAGTCCATTTTCCCTGGTGCACTCCTCGATTAATGAGATAGGATTGTGCCAATCCATCACTTCCTTGGTCATATCGTCTTGCCCTGAAAAGCAAGATTGTTCTCGAGCTTAGCAACATATCGGTGGCTCGTGATTTTCCGAATATCTTCTCGGAAGTGTTACTAGGTTATCCCCTGACTGTTATGTTGAGCTCGTGATCAAGTTGGTTTTCTTATAAACCACCCCTTCTCCAAGAATCTGTGTTGGATACCCCTGAGCTAGTTGGTTAAGCTGAACAGCAACTTGGAGAGTTGGAAGATAAAAGCTTGCCTAACTTAGTTCATTCCAAAGGATATCTCTTGTGTGTGTGTTTGTTGTAGAAAGATGATTTCTTCATCGATTGGTCCTCGTGATCAATTAATGGACCTATCATCTTAACCAAACTTTGATTTGAGTATGGGCTAATATCAAATCAAATCAGAACCAACGATGTTCATAATGTTGTCTTACTCGCGGTTGATCCCTCGAGCATACACCATTATATCTTTTGGGTCTGACCAATGCTATCACTTGTTCACATAATTATGGAAGTCCATCTCCATTGGAATTTTGATAAATTGTTGCTGAGCCCATCAGCAACATTCTTATCTTCTCCATGACTCGTGTTGAACATTAAGTTAGTGTTGGAAACTTGTGCTAGCATTTTCTTCGTGCTATCTCATGAAGGATATGTTTGGATGAAAGAAGTGACTTTCTTTAATTCACGTGCACTTGATGTAAGGTGTCGCCGTGGATCCGAGAAAGATTGTTTTTGTTTTCTCTGGAACCATCCCAAGTCAGTCATGCATGTGCGAAGTATGCTATGGTTTGATAGGCTCGCTACCTCCATTCTATATGTGTTCCTAGCACACCAAGCCACTGATTGATTTGTTCAAGGAAAAGGAGCTTGTTGTGCTAATTCTAGATCATGCACAAGACTCCAATATCCTCGATGATGGTTCCCCACCTAAACTCGGTAGTGTTTTATCATAAGACTACTATGTGGTCATGCTTGTCCGAGACAGCGTGTTCACATGTGTTTAGCAGAACCAGCTCATGTTTTGGAGCTTGCTACCGTAGCTCATTTCCCGAGAATCTCGCAACGTCATCTCGTCGATTTGTGTTGCAAACCTTCATTTTCTTCTAGACTCGATGAGTCTGGAATATCCTGTTACCAACCAGATTTGAGTCTCAGGAAGATATGATGGTTGGAACTTCTTCCAAGAACTATGATATAGGTTCCAGTGAAGTGGATGCACCTAGCTGGAAGCACCATTATTGTAGTATCTTGATTAAGCCGTTTGGTCACTTCCCATGAGGATTTCATATGACTTATCCCACAGGTTGTTCCTTATGGATTTTTGTGCCTCCGAAGTCCGACCTTTACCTGATGGCCATGTTGATGTTTTAAGCATTGACCGTGGTACCTAGTACATCAAGGAGAACATTAGAAGCGGAATGCTAAATGTCTCTCGGTCGATCATCCAAATTTGCTTCTTTGGCATTGCTAAGGAAAAAATCTGAGAAAGTGTTGTCCTCCTTTGCACCTGCATCCTCCATCACCGTTCATCATGGTAGTATGATGTGTTGCCAGGATCCTCGGCACGGATGTTGGTAAAACCTTGATGAATATGGAAATGCTCAAGTTCTTGAAAGCACGCTCAGTCACTAGGTTATATCCTTGGTATCAACTGGAATGTGCCTTCCATTTGCCGAGTTGTTCTATAACCATAGTTCCCTTTCCAAATTGAGTGTGCCATTCTTTTGAATTCTTTCAAACGATCATTTGTAAATTGCCTTACGCTGGTATGAAGAGTTTCAATGATCTCTGAATCAAAAGTAATTCTTTTTGCCACTTAAGGGAATATTTCTATGAGCCACCCTCCCTAAGGTGCCCCGTTATGGAATGATGGCAGATAACTCCTTGTTATCTTGAAACCATGCACCGTCTTATTCAGCGTGGAATTGTGCTTATCAACTTGAATCTTCATTCTCTGTTTCACTTCTTCCCTCTGGATGTATGTTCCGTGTCTTGGCTCGAGAGATGTTCGACATCTCATTCCGTGAGTTGATCGTGAGTTGCTCGATCTTTAAGAAGATCGATTCCTATAGAGTTTCTTCTGTCGTCATCATGTTGGATGAAGATCCCGAAAGCAAAGACGACAAGATCAATTTGAAGCAATGAGTCAACATCTTCGATGAGGGTATTGGATCAAGAAGATTGTGTTAGCTTTTGTGTCCCCTTTTCCTCTTATCCTACGCTTGAATCTCGGGACGAGATTCTTGTTTAGTGGGGGTGAGTTGACACATCCCTAGCTTCTCGTATTGCACTAGGCTAGCTTCATGTGTGCATCATGTTTGAATTTTGCAGAAAATTGAAATGGGGATTGCCTAAACCCTAGCATTAAAGGAATTCACTAGGTTCAACCAAAATATTTCCAGTAAATCCAAATGGCTTTTAAAAATGTTCATCATTTCTGGAAAATGCTAGAAACAATAACCAGAGGTGCTGCACATTTTTCCATGACATATTTGGGCTCTGCATTAAATCATACTCTATTTGCATTTGGGCATTTAAATGCTATTAAATATTTTAAATGCTCAAATAGTCATAAACTAAAATGTTTACTGTAGGATATATTCCCAACAGTGATCATGAGTAGTTTCATGAGTTTAGGAAGTGTCTAAATATTTTTAATAAAGCCCTAAAGACTACAGAATATTAGAAAACAGAAACAAATAAAAAAAAGGAGAGAAAGGATACCTACCTGGCCTCACCTGTCGCAGCCCAGCTGGCCAGCCCACCTGGCCGGCCCAGCCCAGCGCCGTGCCAGTCATCCCCCACCTCCGCCAGTAGGCAGAGGAGGGACACCGCGACGCCGCCGCGCGCGCCACGGCGTCTCTTGCTTGCCGCCCGCGCCTCTAGAGGATCTGGACGACGCCCACGTCGCCCGCTCGACCGCCCCGATACCTCATTTCCCCCCTGGTTCTCTCTCTCGCCCTCTCCTCGCCATGGCCGAAGCAGCCGTCGCCGTCCTGCCGACGTAGTCGCGCCCACCGTGCTCCCCTTGCCTCTCCGACGCGCCCCCAAGCTCCGCCTCATCGCCATCGCCATCTCCGTCGACGCACGCGACGCCGAACGCCCCAAGCGACGACCCAAGCTCTTCTCCAACCTCCGGCCGCCGGAGATCGCCTCCGCCGCACCGCCCGCTCCGGACCGTCTCCGAGCTCGCCGACCTGCTCGTCCGACTCGCCGTGAGCCACTGACCCGAACCCCCCTCCTCTGCGCTCCATTTGCACGCTGTAGCCGTCGCTCCGCCGGAGACCGAACCCCGCCGTCGCCCGCGCTCGTCGCCGGTGCTGCTCCGGTGACCATTTGGCCCCGGGCATGCGTCCATCGTACTCACCGCACCACGTAGACGCCGTAGGTGCTAAACGCACATCGCCACGGCCACTGCAACCGCGTCCCCGCTCTCTGCCGACTCCGGCTGCCGCAAAGCTCGTCGCCGGCGCCACTCCGGCCACTCCCCGGCCGCGCCACCCCCACGGTTGGATGCGGACGAGCGTCCGCATCCCGTAGCTGTGCTCCGCGCGCCAAACGGCGCCCCGTAGGGCAAACCCGTGGTTCGCCGCCGCGTCTGGCCTCGCCGGCGTCGAGTCGCCGGCAGGTTTGACCGAGTTGACCAGGGTTTGACCCCCCTGGGTCATTAACATGTGGGCCCGAGGCCCTGCTAATTTAGTTTAGATGCTAATTAAATTTTAGCTAACCCACTGACTCGCTGACTGTGGGCCCCAGCCCTTCTAATTACTTTAGTTAGGATTTAACGAAACCCTGGTTAGCACTGAGTCAATGACAGGTGGGCCACACCTGTCAGGTTTGACCTGGACGGTCCTGTTGACCAGCTGACGCCAGCATGACTTAATGCTGACGCATTAATTTAATTACTGGAATTATTTTTATACAGGAAATTCCAGAAAATACCCTAAACTTCTAAAAATCATAGAAAATAATCTATAGCTCAGAATGAAAAGATTTATATATGAAAAATGATCAGAAAAATCCAATCTATCCATCTGTACTGGTTTCATGCATGTTAGAGCAACCTAACCATGCTGTTTAGATGAAACAAGATAATGCACTTATATGACTCTATAAAATGGGTTTGCATTTGAATCTTTGGTTCAAATGGACTCATCTCAATCTGTTCTAGCTTGCATTAGCCCAAAACACATTCATATTGCCATGTCATGATCATGCATCATATTGTGCATTGCATTGATTGTATTTCTTCTCTGTTGCCGGTATTTGTCCCCTCTCGGTAGACGATGTTCCGGCGTTGTGATCGTTGACACTAATGAAGACTCAATGCTATCTTCAGAAGTGCCAGGCAAGCAAAACCCCTTGTTCATCCTGATACAATCCCACTCTCTCGCTCCTGCTCTCTTTTACTGCATTAGGACAACAACGATTCATCTGTTACTTGCCGCGGTAGCTGAACCCCTTTATCCTCTGCATGACCTGTCATTGCCACAGTAAATAGATGAAACCCACTAGCATGAGTAGGAGTTGTCTGAGCCCTGATGTGCCTACTCATTCATGCTTGTTTGTCATGCCTGCTATTGCTTAGAGTTGTGTCAGGTCTGATTCATCGGGGATGGATTGGAATGTGGTGAACATGTCCTACTGTTGAGAGCTAAGTGTGTGAACATGATTTGGTAAAGGTAGCGGTGAGAGGCCATGTAGGAGTACATGGTGGGTTGTCTCATTGCAGCCGTCCTCAGGAACTGAGTTCTGTGTTTGTGATCCATGAACAGTTACTACCACACATTGGAATGCTTAAGTGCCCCTCTCGACTTATTAATCAACTTGATCTCTGTCCAGGAGTTGCAACTAGTTTCTGGTGTTTGTAGGTAGTGTTAGTAGTCTACCAAGTGGCACCCGGTACAGGTGGGATTGGGACAGACTAGGCACCGTGGCACGGTGTACCAAGCGTAGATTCATCCGTCGAGGTGGGCTTGGGAACCCTGCACACATCGTTTGGGGCCGTGAGCGACACCCCGGCCGGATCTCCTTGCGGATGGAACCCGAATAGGCGATAAACCTGGACGAGAGACTTGTGTGGTTAGTCAGGTCATGGCCGACTCCCTCGCCAGGCTTCCGCTTGAAGGTTGCCGAGGTACACGACGTGTACATGGTGGTAAGTGGCGAGAGCGTGTGTGACGAAGTACACCCCTGCAGGGTTAATATGATCTATTCGAATAGCCGTGTCCGCGGTAAAGGACTTCTGGGTCGCCTGTACACTTCATAGACAAGTAAAAGTGGATACTCTAAAATGCGCAAGATAAGCGTGAGTGCTATGGATGGCGTTCTCGTAGGGAGACGGGAGCAGATCCATAGTGGTGTATTGATATGGTGAATATGTGGACTCGTGTGCGCCACCTCAAAAGAGTTACTTGCAGTCGTAGTTCAGGATAGCCACCGAGTCAAAGCTGGCTTGCTGCAGTTAAACTCCACCACCCCCTTTGTTGATACCGATGCATATGTAGATAGTCCTGATGTAAGTCTTGCTGGGTACATTTGTACTCACGTTTGCTTATTTTATGTTTTGCAGAGAGACGTCAGTCTCGCTAGTAGTTCCGTGTGGACTTCGACGTTTAGCTTGATACCTCAGCTACGATCTTGTGCCCTCGGCAGGATCTGGTAGATAGTCAGGCTTCTCAGCCTTTTTCATTTGTAGATGTCTGTACTCAGACATGTTAAGCTTCCGCATGTGCTTTGGCTTGTATGCTCTGAATGTTGGGTCATGAGACCCATGTTTGTAATATCTCGCTCTTCGGAGCCTAATGAATAAATACTCTGAGTCGTAGAGTCTTGTTGTGATGCCATGTTGTATTTGCACATATCGAGTATATTGTGTGTATGATTGAAATGCTTGGTATGTGTGGGATCTGACAACCTAGTTGTTTATCCTTGGTAGCCTCTCTTATGGGGAAATGTAGTCTTGTGCTTCCATGAGCCATAGTAGTCCGCTACAGCCCGGTTCACCGGAGTCCTGCTAGCCCAGCACTACTGCTCCGGAACACTTGACTGGCCGGCATGTGATTCACTTCGTTCCTGTGTCTGTCCCTTCGGGGAAATGTCACGCGGTGACATCCGGAGTCCTGCCTAGCCTGCTACAGCCCGGTTCACCGGAGTCCTGTTAGCCCAGTGCTACAGCCCGGATTCGCACGCTGCTGACCGACATGCTCGATGTTGATTCATGTATGCCTTTCCCCGTAAGTTAGTGCCACTTTGGGTTCACGACTAGTCATGTCGGCCCGGGTTCTCTGTCATATGGATGCTAGCGACACTATCATATACGTGAGCTAAAAGACGCAAACGGTCCCGGGCCATGGTAAGGCGACACCCGTGGGAATACCGTGCGTGAGGCCGCAAAGTGATATGAGGTGTTACCGGCTAGATCGATGTGACTTGGAATCGGGGTCCTGACAACGCGCGTCATTTCTTTTTTGTACGCCGAACTTTTCATTCGATCGCTGAACTGTGGCGAGGTAATGATCGTCGAACTTGGCCGCTTGATCGCCGGATTTGTGGCGTCTATTTTGTGAGGAAAAAAAGTCCATTTTACTACCCTGAATAAAGTGGGTGGTTCACTTTACCCCCTGATCAATATTTCTGCTTCTTGTCGCCCCCAAACAAACTCAAACCGGACAAAACACCCCCTTGTCTGGTTTGTCTCCACCCACTGCTGATGTGGCAGTAGTCAACGGCGGTATTTGACTAGTGGGGCCCACTCGTCAGGTGACCCATCATTGTCTCCCGGCGGCGCTGTAGGTGGTTGTGGTGGCGCGGCTGACCAGAGCAGCATCTATGGGCACGGACCGGAGGTGGAGGCCGATGGTGGGGTCGCTGGACGGCGGCGAGGTGCTGCAGGAGGCCCGGAGGTGGCCGGCGGCGAGCTCCTGGTTGGAGCAGGAGCGGTGAAGCGGCGGACCAGAGCTGGGAGTGAGAGGTCTTGGCTCCCGTCGACCAGAGGCGGCCGACCATGGGGGAATGGGGTGCAGGGGCGGTGGCGCTTCGCACCACTTCTCACCCCCGGCTGCGCGGGGCAGGAGGCGCTGGGCTGGGCCTTGCGGGGGCGTCGGGCCAGCGGATCTGGCAGGGCGACACGGGACTTGGCGCTGGAGCGAGCGTCGTCCTCCTGGCGGCGCAGTGCAGCTCGGGCGCTGCGGTTTGGGGAGGCCGGCGGGCGCGGCTTCCGGCGGGGAGGAGGAGATGGGGAGCATCCGGATCTAGGCGAGGAAGGCCGGTTCTCACCGAAATCGGCGCTGGCGGCGGCGGACGGAGCTCCATGGCGGCTCCTGGTGCTCCTGCGAGAAGAGAGGAGAGAGACGTGAGGGAAGGAAAGAGAGAGAGAAGAAGAGAGAGGAAGGGGAGGAAGAGAAAGGGAGGGAAGGGAGGAAGAGGGGCGGCGCGACTGGAGCTGCCGCTGATGCGGGCGCTCGTCGGCTGCGGCAGGGAGCCACCGGCGTGAGGAGGGAGCCACCGCAAATGTCCAGGGGCATTTTGGACGATTATGGGTCAAAACCACCGTTGACTTGTGCCACGTCAGCAGGAAGTCGAGACAAACCACCCAGGGGTCTCTTTCAACCGGTATGTGTTTGTTCAGGGGGTGAAGGGAGCAGAAATATTGATCGGGGGTTAAAGTGAACCACACACTTTATTCAGGGTAGTAAAATGGACTTTTTTTCTTTTGTGAGCGGGAATGACTACGTTTGAATTTGCCCCAGCTTGGGGGACGACGCCTGGGGGCGTGGCTCGGAGCTAGGTCGCCCCCAGGGGCCAATCTAGCGCCGGTTCGCCCCCAGACCACTCTTTTTCGGCGCCCTGGGGGGCCGAACGGCTGGAGATCCTCTAATTCTCAAAGTTGGTTTCTGTTCATACCTAAGCTGCTGGTTCTCGGAGCTAGTTTGCTTTCACACCTATCGGGAAGAGGGGGAGGGGAGGGGGGTCCTTAATGTAACTCTTCTACCTACAGAGTGGTGACGAGGCGCTTAGCCAGGGGGGAGGCGCGCGGCTCCCGGGCGGGAAGGAGAGCACGACCATCGATGGGGAGGCGAGCCCGACTGCCGGGCGACGGTGGTGCTGAGGCACGCGACCGTTGTATGGGGAGGTCGCCGAGCTCCTACCACCGGGTAAGGGAGCAGCACATAGCATGTAGCAGCCGGAGGAGGCGTGCGGCCATCCGGATAGGGGGCACGCGGTCGCTCGAAGACGATTGCGTCGAGGCGTGCAAGCCGACGCAACGCGGAGGCCACCGAGCTCAAACCCCTTCTTGCCTTTCACTGCTTCCACCCTTCGATTCCTCTACCAGAACCGTTTGGCCTGCGACAGAGCAACTGTTGCGGTGGAAAGGATTACACCAGCTGTCCAGTTGCAAACTTACACTAGGGAAGCGGGTTGCTCTTGAGCCATCCGATTTAAAAATAGATCCAATGGCCACAATGTTTCACGTTCACTCTGCTTTACACTTCTTGATATTATAACAGAGTTCATCTCGATTGAACTTTCCTCCATGACTTTATTTACAGCCCAACATGTTATACGAACACTATACACATGGCACATCCCACTACTTCATTGGTACAATGGTACTTATACATCCTCTAGGAAAGAAAGAAGCATCATCACTTCACGATGTGAGTCAGGAACCGTGGCATCAACCATTGATCATTATGTACAGTACAAACCGTGGTCGCCATAGCTCGGTGGTAAGTGTACAAAGCATGCACCCGCCGGCCGCCTGCGTGCATGAACATGGCGCACGGCGCTCTCAGCCGGCCGGCCGGCGGCCATATATACTGAATGCTTCATCTGCTCCTTCCCCTCTCGAGCATCTCGCTGAACTCCTCGTCGGTGGCCTTGAGCATGTCAGCCAGCGGCAGGTCGACGCCGGCGTCGGCGGCGGCGCGGTGCCGCGGCGCGATCCGTTTCTCGAGGCTGAAGGTGAAGTACTGCGGGAAGGCCTTGACGTCCTCCACGCCGCCGCCCATCTCCTCCACCAGGTACTCGAACTTGGGCTTGTAGTTCCTCTCCACGTTGAAGGTGAAGAGGGCCGGGCACCGGAGCGCCATGGCCACGGCGTCGTCCCGCGACATGCCCAGCCCGGCCAGGTACTCCAGCTTGGGCGCCATGGTGCGCTCCACGCTGGAGACGAGGAGGATGGGGTCCTGGAACGCCAGCGCGCGGTTGTCCCGGAAGCCGAGGCGGCGGAGGTAGATGAGCGCCGGCCGGAGCTGGTCGCGGACGCTGCAGGCGAGCACCCGCGGGCACTTGACGACCACGCGGCGGTAGGCGGCCTCCGGCACGCCGAGGTCGTCGGTGAGGAAGGCGAAGACGGGGCGGAGGTCGGCGCGGACGCTGGCGGTGAGCACGGACGGGCACATGCCGAAGACGCGGCCCAGGTCCTTGAAGTGGAGCCCGCGCGACTGCAGGAAGGTGACCACCGCGTGGATGGACTCCGGCGCCGCGTCCCGGAGCGCCGGGTTCAGCAACAGCGCGCGCCCGTAGTCCACCCCCATCAGCTCCAGGCTCAGGATCTTGTCCCGCATCGCCGACGGCAGCTCCGGCAGGTGCAGCGACAGCGCCTCCGCCGGCGTCATGGACGCTGTGTTCTCGGCCGTCGTCGGCAGGACGGTCGCCGCCGCGGCCGCAGCCACGGCCGCCGGCGACTTCTTTGGCTGCACGGTGGTGATCGCCGCGGCGGCGGTGGAGGGGAGCTTGGCGGAGGAGGGCAGGGAGTGGGGCTTGGCCACCGGGAGGGACGTGGAGGCGTAGAAGCTGCAGAGCGGCATTGTCGCTCACGGCCGGAGCTTCTCTCCCAGAGCTTCTTGATCTGATGGTTGGGAGATTGGAGGGGGGAAGACGATGATGGGGCGCAGCGAAGTGGAATCTCATCCACTTCTCTATCTCATCGTTGGTGATGACCTGGCGCGTTGGGTGCTGCTCATTGGGTGGTCAGATTTTGAACCAGAAAGAGACCACTGGCTAGACTCAGCAGTAGCACCAACAGAGACAACACGCGATATTCATATTTTTGTCGTTAATAAAAGTGAAAAAGGCTGAAAGATATTTTTTGCATCACTGAAAGTAAAGTATGTCCTCTGTGGATTCGAGCTAAATTCTTTATTCTCAAGGTCAAGGGTGACTCGCACAAAATATATATGTTCCTTCGAACTAGGTGTCAGGCCTTTCCCAAGAATATAAACAGTGTCTTACAAGTTTAAACTGGGGGCGAACAACAATCAATTCACTTGCAAAATTCTGCAAATGTTCCTTTTGGAACAAGGGACGGCGATTTGAATCGACTCTTTCAGATATAAACGCAGTAAAATCACTGGAACAACATGTATCGAATTGCCAGAGACCATAGGCGACAACAATCTACAGACTAGCTCAAATGGATTATTAACTGGTTTCTTCGTCCGATGCCAGACCTAATTTTGGAAGGGTACAGCAGGCAGCAGCACTGCACGTAAACAAGCACCCGGATGCGCCAATCTGGACCTTGGCCGAATGCTATGCATGTTTGAGAAGCAGGTGGACGAAACGAGCTGGCTGGGTAGGAAGAAGCTTCACTCAACATTTCCCATGGCTTTTGTTCACCGAAGTCCTCCTAGCCAGTTTGCGGTTAGAAGCTGCTTGATCATCCTGCGAAGACCAGAGTTTGGTGAGGATAGAACATACTACGTGAGCAGTTCAACTCTGCAAGGCGCACTGGTGGGGCCGTCTAGATGTCACAGCTGATGAAGATCACCTACTCCAGGTTTTGAAATATGGACAACAGCTACCAGCTTTCAATGTTTAATGCCTTAATGGTGAACTCCGAAGAGGTGCAAAGAAGAAATGGAGAAGATGAGCATGGCAAAAATTACCATGTTTAGCGAGGCCGCAGATTCAGACCGCATAGTTTGATTCTGAGATTGACCAAGAGACTGGAATGTATCAAGTGCATCAACAGTTAGCTGCCAGCCAGAAAGTTCTGAACTGCCTGAGCTGGAACTAGTATCATAACAGCAAGCGGCTGCAACAATTCCATTGACCCATGGGCAGTAACTGTTGTGATGCTTAACAGGATCAAAATCTGGAAGACCTGGTTCATAGTCATTTTCTCCATTTGTTGCTCCTGAGAAACAAATAATAGAGTCTTGAGATGAGCAGAACACAGATAACTGAGCAGAAAACAATAGAACAAGTACATTAAAAACAGAGGTGTAAGAAATAATAAAAACATGTGTTTCTGTGGGGAGCAGTTGGTATAGGATGGCATTTATTTTGTTGGAGTAGCAGGTGCTAAAACCGATCTGAGATCGATACCACCTGTCCTGAAAGTCTAGCTGGCTGCTCCTTGGTCACAAACAAATCACTATGAATAACTTCAACTTCAAAGGAAGCATGGCTAGCAAGTACCAGTACCAGTCGAATGACCGTAGTTTAATAGGAAAAACATAGCGTGATGCCACAAAAGATAAGCAACTCTCCCCCAAAAATGTATAGAAATATCTTTTAGGTTATCTGTAGCAAGATAAAGTGTTGATGATAATTACCTAATCCATTCCGCAGATCATATTGCAAGCCTTGATCATCAGTAGTCACTGCTTTGCCAGCCTGTGTCACTTCCTCTTTAGATGCATCGAAGCCGGCATACACCCCAGCATTGCAAGAGAGAGAAGGATGCATGCTGCTTTCATGACCAATGGCATGTCCTATCTTTTTTCCACTCTCACCAGAATCAGCTTTATTAGAACCAAAATATTTTGATCCACTGTCAGCACGGCCTGCTGAACGGAACACAATATCTTGGCTGTCTCCATGAGGTTCTTCCCGATCAACTTCTTCAGGTACAAACTCATCCATCAATCCAGGCCCTGGAACTGATTCACCGGTATGGCCCATTGTCTCAGTAAGGTCAGTAATAGGTTCTGCATCACCTACACCACTCTCGGTTCTTTGCACAGATACATCAATGCCATGAATTTCAGCCTCGTCACTAGCACCCATGCCAACACTTCCACCACTAATTCCTAAGCTAAGCTGATCCCTTGCAAAAGCAGGAGTTGTGCCTGCATTAAGGACTTCCTCCCCTTCATTAGTACTGCTTCCTCCTATCTCCCTTCCGTCACTTCCAGCAGCAGGTTGTGCACAAGCACTTTGCTGTGCTTGGTTGCTATCGTTGAGATCAAAGGCATCATTCATTTCAATATTCCTGTGTCCACTAGATGAAGGCATATTAATATCTATACCAGCATCTGGATGATACTCAACACTCTCCATCGAATCTTCGTCAGCGCTGCGAACATCCATTGCGATAACAGAAGAGGCCCTCATAGAATCTCTAGCAGACGGATGCTCAACAGGAGCTAGACCAACAGCTCTAGAGTGACCGAACATACTAATATCCACATCCAAGTCAAAGCCCAAGTTTCTACTAGGACCAGCTCCAGAAGAAGATGGAAGATTGGCATCAAAAAAGTTGAATCCGCGCGGTTTTTTATTCTTGGTGTCTGAATCTTGAACGTCATCGTCAACTTCTTCACCATCACGATCAATGACAGTTCCTTCTATGCTGTCAGCATGTCGAACCCCGTCTTGTGGCTTGTCAGCTGTGCTCCCACCTTCCTCAAGGTTACGCTTCCGCGAGCTTGGACCCCGGGACTCATATGATGTTGCACGATCACCAACTTCACTTCCAGCGGGCTGCGCAATCATCAGATCTCTTCCCATCCCTCCATTACAACACTCAGATGCAACAGCCATTGAAGAATGAAGTGGCGGTAGTCCTCCAGCCATCGATAGATTAAGGTCTACTCCAGCATTTGATACTAATTTCCCCTCATAAGTTGCTGCTTCATCACGTCCTTCAGCTTGATCTCTTACCGCCCCATCATTAACCCATCCGTTGATCCCACTGGCTGCGCTAATTCCACGTGTCAGTGTTAGCTTTTTGCCTGTTTCTGGTGCATCAGTGTTATTTGGACTAATACGATTAGGACGTGACACAGATCTGAAGTCCCAGATCCTAACTGTAGCTCCACACAGGCTACAATCTAATAAAGGTGAGCTCATGCTGCACCCCGAATCTTTGAGGGGCCTTTTGCCTTTTCCTTTATCTTTCTTGGCTGATGCAGAGAATGAACTTTTCTGATGTTCAACAAGGGGGGAATAGAACATTTCATCTGGTTCATTTGAAAGTGCATTTTTAGCTGAGTGGGTTGAATTTTCTTCACAGTCCTGAACATTTGGAAGCCACCTAGGCTCCCATCCACAAAGACTTATAAGCTTCTGCGCCTGGAAAGTAAACCAGAATAAATGTTTAAATTATAGGAAGATGCAAGATCGAAAGGCATCCAATAATAATACTACAGTGGTGCCGCAAATCACACACATGTACAAAAAACAGAAAAACGTACTCTTGAGTAGCCACAAGATGAACCTTGATGGATGTCAACTCCTGGTGTATTCTCAGCTTTGTAACCCAGCTCCCCAGATAAGAAGCTAATCGATTGGGTTAATAGGCGGTTAATCTGAGCAGCCCTTGTCAACCTCATGTTCTCAATTGCAGATGGAGCAATCACAGGAAGAGAGAGAAACTGTAGAAGTCCATCACATCGATCTTTAAAACCTCCAATAAGCGCTGACTGTGTAAGGTGGAGCTGAACCAAGTTATCAGCACAGCTATTGCCCCTCCAGGGACAGCTATTCTTGTGTGATGCATCAAGCTGCCCCGCAAAGGCTTCTCCAGCATTTGTAACTAATACAGAACACAAAAAGAAAGGTTTCACAGCTAAATAAAACTCAGTTTGCAAAGCGGGGCGTACAACAAATTTTTTTCCAGCCTAACACAACAGCAAGACATGAATAACATCAGTGAGACTTATGAAAAGCACCGGACATATATGTTAATGTTGTCACTTACTTTATCAAAACAATGGCAGGTGTTAATCAGTAAATCAAACTGTTGAATATTAATAATTGTGAAGCAAGAGTATATGACCTATAGATATATTTTTTATCAGCAAGGAGCACAATATACGATGGCTCATGTAAAATTGGAACTATTATTAATACCAAATCAAATCTATTTAGTTAGACTGAAAGGTGAAAATACAGACATCTGCAAATGCACAAATCAGATAGGTGGCAAGCATAAGTGCATTGCTAGCCATTACATAGTTGAATGCATAATTTCTTGGTTAACGATATGAGCTAAATTTAAGTTTATGTCGGATAGATATACATCAAAAGGATAATACTTTCAGAGTAAGACATTTAAAACATGGTGATGAATGTATTGGTTTTTAGCACTAGGAGGCAGTGTAGCATGAAGAAACCTGTGGACCAGGACATAGCAATACCAGCTACTTCTCAAACTAATGTACTTCCAATAAAATCACATACCTTCAGTTGGGGACCAGGATGCCACTGCACTGAATAAAAGATGCGCACCACATGATTCACATTCAATTTTGTCCATGTCAACATTTACCCAGCCTCTTTGAGCACAAACCAATGAACTGGCAGCCTGCAAAAGTTAATTTCAGCATATCTTATGATGGCAGGAGTAGAACTTTCTTAAATAGTCCACAATGTTATTCTAATTTGAACCAAATAAAAACCACCAACATGCCAATTACAGCTAACCATTGTTTATAAGGCGGTAAGGCAACCTAAGGCGAGCACCACCCACTCTAGCACCTAGGCAACGCCTAAGCGCGGCAGGGCCTTATCGCCTAAGCGTCTAAGGCAGGAGGCCTTAAAAACAATGCAGCTAACAAAGGAAGGAACTGTGGCCTTGATCAAATTCAGTATTAACTAAACTAGAGATAAACATCATAAGTGATATCATAGGAAAAGACTGACTGTGCTTATGGATTTAGGTTACCATGAGTCCATGATTATATTTTATTGCGGACTAAAATATAAAAAGCAAAGTTAACACACCACGGCATTCAGCAGTTGTATCTTGATACTTTCAACAATGTTAAATTCCTATAAACAAGAAAGAAGAGATGACCTTCGGCTTAGCATCCCAAGTTGAAGGTTTGAATGTTGCCAGTCGACGAAGTAAGTCTCCACGCTCCCATGGTCTACAAGATGGTGCAGAATCCAAAGCAGTTCCAGCAGCATCAAAGCTATGAGCAGGCCCATAGGCATGTGGTGCAACATGTGACGAGGAATCAACCCTGGAAGCTTGTCTGCTACCCAACCAATCTATGCTTACTATATTAATTTGCATAGCAGGTGATGAGGCACCAGCAGAACTGAAAAAACAAAAGAGGGTTCAGTGCAAGCAATTGA
The DNA here is from genome assembly GCF_018294505.1 of Triticum aestivum. Taxonomy (NCBI): domain Eukaryota; kingdom Viridiplantae; phylum Streptophyta; class Magnoliopsida; order Poales; family Poaceae; genus Triticum; species Triticum aestivum. The sequence continues at coordinate 491,270,828 of NC_057808.1, forward strand.
AAATTAGGAGTTTATGACAAGACTCCCAACAAAGTATTGTGGCCGCCTGGCCGAACACTAAATTGCAAAAGGATGATACTGAAATCAATTTTACCTCCAAAACAATATGGAAAACAAAAACACTTATAAAGCTTTAAGAATTCTAACAAGCAGAAACAGCAGCGCTGCAGACCCAGGTCTGAGAAACTAACGTCCCTCGAAAAAGACTAAGCAATATGGCACCACAAGTTCCAAGAATACCATAAGGTTTGGCATCATCCAGTACCAATGGCACAGTGCATCACTTTATCCATTTTACAGAGGCAACGACCATTAGACAGCACAGATCCTAGGGTTCACAGCTAGGGACAGAACAGCTAATGCAGAAGGCCGAAGATATTTGGTGACTGGTTTGTGATTAACATGGTCACTTGCTCAGGACTCTGCTGAAACCCCTGTTCAGATGGTGAGGTACCCCCTTTTTGATGATTTCAGATGTGCAATATGGCTAGTTAGTTGCGTTTGCTCGCTGCCTCTTCTCTTTGTTAGCCCATGTTTGGCTGGTGGTGCTTTTCCTATATGGCTGTACGATAGTGCTACTAGGTTTTCGCCCTGTAGTTTGTAATCGAGAGAAACTGCTAACAGCGCATAAGTCAAACTCAGCTATCCTTTTCCCTAGTCCTTTCTGAACTTGTTGGATGTTATTTCCTCATCATAACTCGGTTCAGTGTTGAAAGGAAAAAAAAAGGGGGAGGTGCTACAAAAATACAGAGCAAAACCCCCTATATTTTTCACAACAGTAGGTATGAATTGAGCAACCAAATATCTTCCGCTTACACCTAAAAATGATATATGTTCCATCCATAGGAGAGTGGCAGCGTGATGGCTGTAGATTCATAGCCCTCCTCCTACCCAATGGTTTAATCGAACATTTATACACACTGTCGGCTGCCCCGCGAACCCCACCTGCGATCCTACCCTAGGTCTCCGCAGAATCGTGCCCAAAATAAATCCGGCTTTCGTTTCGATTCGGCGAATCTACCACCAGGGGAAGGGGGATGGGGGGGAGCGACGGAGACCGTACCTGGCGACCGGGGTGGGCGGCGGCGACGACGAGCGGACGACGGCGAACTGCGGCTCGGCCGCCGCCCCCGACGAGCTCCTGACCTCCTCCCGCATCTCCTCTCTCTCTCTCTCTCTCCGGCGCCTCTCGCTCCTCTCCTGGGGCGAAATGGGGAAATGAGCCCCTGACCGCGACGCGCAGAGCGAATTAACGGCGGTGCCACCGGTCGTTAGCCCCGTCTCACGCCGTCAACCTCACGGCCCGTTCAACCCAAAGCCCACACTACATGGGCCGGACATGGGCCCCCCTTTGCTGGCCCAAAGCTATCCACCGGGTGGGTCCAGCCCAGGCCCGTATCCTCGTCACTCTCTCTTCGTGCTGACCTGACCCATGGGCTCTCCCACCTGCCCTTCTGCTTCTTCTCCGGCTCCTCTCCCCCGATCTGTCGCCCCTGCGAAGTACGGACTCCGGCGAGCGGAAGGGGCTCTCGCGTCGAGCTCGCGGCCGTGATGGACGAGGCGGGCAGCTCGGCGTCCGCAGGCTCCGCCCCGCGCGGAGGGCGCCCGGCGAGATCGGGAGGTGAGCCAGGTTTTGACCACGCCGCGCGCTTCGATTCGGCCGCTGATGAGCTGTGTAGCGCATCCGTCTGCGTGACTAGGTGGCTCCGTGTGCTAGGGTTGGTAGCTGTCTGCGATCTCGAGAAATTTGTGCGATAAATGCCTCTTAGCTGCTATATATGGATTTACCTCTATCTACGTGTTAGTGTGTTTTATACGGTGGTCGCTTTGACTTTGGTGATCTTAGGTGTGGGCATGCTATGTTAGTGTGTTGCATCCAGAGGCCATTTCGCATAGGGTTAATCCAGTGAGGAAATAAGTCATCCACAACATCATCTAGATCAAGGAAAATGCAAATGTCGATGCGCTATCAGCAAGCTTCGTTGTTTCAGCCTTACTGAAATTGTTTCTTGCACAGTAGGACAGTGAACGTCGTTTACGCACTTACAGACTATAAGTTTCTTCCCTCCTGATGCTATCTAGGTTGATCATGTCGGTTTTGCAGTATTCTATAAATTCACCCAGCAGGATCTTCCAGCTTGGAAACCGGCAATGACACCAGGATACGTAAGCTGGCGCTGACACTAAATATAGGTTTTTACATATGGCATTAAGTATTTGCATAGTACTCCTACCTTATATGGCATTACTTCCGTTGTTGCAGGTGATAGCCATTTTCTTGATAATTGGGATTATTTTTGTACCGGTTGGGCTAATTTGTCTGCAAGCTTCAAACAGAGTAATAATTGATTTCTTTTCTGTCTGATGGATGCTGAATTGGCATTAGTTTGGTTGTCATACTAAATGTGCACTCCTGCTCTGGGTGTGCAGGTTGCAGAAATAGTTCACCGTTATGATATTGATTGTGTACCTGATGCTTACAGAAGCAATAAGCAGGCTTATATCAAAGACAGCTCGATTTCAAAGAAATGTATTCAGAAAGTGAAGGTAGCTTCTTATCAGATCTAGTCAGACCTTATTTCTCCTATTTACTTGTCATCTGACTACAGGCTGGACTATAATTTCTTTGTATAACTGATTGAGTTCAGTTTGGGACTTTGAGATTACATCAGGCACATAATACAGTTTTCTTGTCCTATCTTTGTAATATTTGTATTTACTTATATGTTAATTCTTCAGAAAAATATTGAGACTTGAAAGTGTATATTTACAGGTTCAATACCATATGAAAGCTCCAATTTATGTGTATTACGAACTCGACAACTTCTACCAGAATCATCGTAGGTAATTATACAACTTTAATTTACTGGTCAGCGTCTTAGAAGAAGAAGCACTATGTCCTCTCTTGCTAAACAAAGTGAATCTGTAAATGCTGAACAGGTATATCAAAAGTAGAAGCGATAAGCAACTACGCCATGGGCTCCAATACACTGATAGCTCATGCAGTCCGATAGAAAGGAGCAACGGCCTTCCAGTTGTTCCCTGTGGATTGATTGCCTGGAGCTTGTTCAATGATACTTATGATTTTACCCGTGGGTCCATGGGATTGATGGTTGATAGGAAAAACATTTCATGGAGAAGTGATCGGGAACATAAGTATGGCAAGGATGTCTATCCTTTCAACTTTCAGAATGGATCCTTGATTGGAGGAGGAAAACTTGACCCTGATATACCAGTGAGTACTTCTATATCTAGACTGTTGTTGGTTGCTCATGCAATAGTCTACATTTTCACTTAATGAACAACTTGTGTCCTTTTGCCAGCTAAGCAATCAGGAAGATCTTATTGTGTGGATGCGCGCAGCTGCTCTTCCCCAGTTCCGAAAGCTGTATGGTGTCATTGAAGAGGATATACAAGCTGATGAAACCATTACCATGCACATAACAAACAATTACAATACCTACAGTTTTGGTGGAAAGAAAAGCCTGGTTCTTACAACGTCAACCTGGCTAGGCGGCAAGAATGACTTTCTTGGATATGCATACCTTATCACCGGTTCCTCGAGCATTTTCTTGTGCATTCTCTTTGCTCTGATCCATGTGAAAATCCCAAGGTAATCGATAAGGTGAATGTTTGGAGTTATATCCCGTGTGACCATCTTCTACTTCGTCCACATGTCTCTTAGAGCATGTTGTCTCAAGGCGATAAATACTAGTACTAGGCTTTGGTTTTCTGTTTCTATAACAGCCTAACACTGCACATAACTGTAATGATGATTGCTTTCTTACTGGCTAGATGTTTTTCTCATAACTGATGAATTTGCAGGCCACATGGCGATGCTGCTTACCTATCTTGGAGCAGGAAAAACGGCAATAACTAAGCTTCCGTGCATAGTTTTCTTGTATGTAAGGTATGCGCTCGATGAACACACTAGTCCCCTTGTAAAACATCCATAAACATGTTAGCTTTTCCTGTAACAACATGCAGTTGAAATGACGTTCCAAGTAACTTTGCCGTGCAGAGCTAGTAGGATAGCACCCTTGCCGGAGGTTCCCCGTGGCGTTCTGTCTCGACGAGCGCACCCTGTCTCGAGGGAACCGGAATATAGCAGGTCCAGGTTTCATGCACACTTGGATGCAGACTGCTGAGGATATATCTAGTCGGCCATGGTTCGCTGATGCAGAATTTAGGATGGCCCTGCGACGGCGTCCTTGGAGAAAACTAGGGTCGTGTAAAACTGATATATGTATGTATAAAGCGCCATATAAAACTGATGCTATATGAATATACATACAATCTTTCAGCTTCAGTTTCACTTTCACATGGACAGTGAAGCATGGCGTTGCCTCCGCGTCAAAATCCGTTTTCGCGTGCATTTCTAGGGTAACATCGACGTCGGCGAGAGTGAGGGCTCGGGCACGTTTATCACGTGACGTTGGATCACCACAGCTGCATACGGTAATGTCCCGCGAACGCGGAAGCAGGTTTGTTTGCGCACGCTTTTCTCTGGCGTGTCTTCATCTTCCCCTGCTTCCTCCATCGCGTCCGGAACAACCAAACCAAACCAAACCCACCGCGACGTGACCATCTCTTCCCCCGATAGTCTCCGGCGCTCCACGTCCCATTGCCTCAGACGACAGTCCCACCCGAGCTTGCTCGCAGATGACTAGCCAGCGCAGGCATGAGGATCGACGACTATGCCTTTGGTCGTGCGTCGCAAGATCGATCGGAGGCTCACATCACATCACCCGCACGCGCCCTATCAACGGCCCAACCAGCGCAGCTCTCCTTTTCAGCCAGGACAGCAGCAACACGTCGCTCCGTTTGGTTTGCTGCGCCTGCACCTGCATCTGCATCATGCGGCGCTGAACGTGACACCCTTCCTAAAGCTGCCCTGTGTCCCTGGCCCTTTAATTCCCCCCTGTATCTGCATGATTTGCCTTTTAATTTTCCCCTCTATGATTCGGTCCCGTATCTCCACCATCATACTCCCTAAGAGTTGAGACACTTATTTTGGAACGGATGGAGTGTCATCTTGTCTTTGCGTCGCGTCATCTATGTACGTTACTGTAGCTGGCTGGCCGTCTAGAAGGAATTATACCTACTGTGTCGCCGCTTTAGATGATTGATTGATCAAGCCTGTGCTGCGTTGCGTTGCGTGCGATGCTAGCAGAAGCGACGTGTCCCGCTGCATCGTAGTAGTAGTAGGAGGAGGAGGAGGAGTACGTCTGTACCGGTCGAGCAGGGGGGGTGTAGCTGCCATGTGGACGTTTACCGGTAAGGATACGACAAGCCTGGCACTGTTCGGCCACCTTGTCATGCCTGGCGGCTGCCGATGATGATGTGCGCACAGTGGCGCGCAGTCGTGGCTGGTGAAGCACTAGGCATGGTCCATGGCCCATAACGCCGGGCCGCAGTGGCCTGCCACGATGCCTGCCTGCCTGCTGCTGATGAATCTCCGTGTTTTTGGCGTGCGTTTACGGTGGCTCCGCCTGCAGAATGTCTCAGGCTACCGGCTTCGCCGTGTCGCCGTGTCTGCACCGGATATGTCGATCGAAATGTGGAACCAAACCAACTTGAACCTGGAGCCGTGAAATGGCAGTAATAAGATATTCAGTGCTGAGAGACCGACAGGTGTCCGGCATCAGCCAGTGGCAGGCTGATAAGTGGCTACTACTACTCGTAGCAAAACACGATGCCGATACCCCCTGCCTGTGGTGTGGCCTCACATGGAGTACGTAGAAGATTAGGGTTTGTTATTTGTCAGCCCGCATCGATAAAGTTTGTTGGAGATACGAGGCGTGTGTCGCCGTGCCCCCATTCCCACATGCATATGGCGTCCAGTATTTTAACACCGAGAAGGCTTCGGGCAAGTCTGGGCCTCGTCGGGGAGCATGACCACGACGTCTACAGTTTGGATCGCTGTCACCGGTGCTGTTCGGGAGAAGAGAACCATTATTAGTTACAAATAGTACGGTGTTTGAGACCGGTTTGAGACGCCCGTCTTAGTCGCTTTTTCTTTGACCGGTCGCTTACCCGGCCATCCGCCCGGTCGTTTCAGAGGGGTTTGAGGCGCTCGGTTTTAGATGCTCTAATGATACTAGCAGCTCTAATATGTGGTCGTCGTATGAGATATAGAGCGCGTTCATATGGATATGAAGGTTGTGGTGGCTGTGCGTAAACATAGAGTTGTCATATGTACGGCCTTAGTATTTTCCTGCAAGTAGGATCCATTTGTCATTGCTTCATATGTTCTTTCTAGTATTTTTGGATCTAACCATTTATCTGAGTATAACCAATAATCTGATAAAATAAAATGTTCAAGTTCAAATAAATAAAATTAGGGCACTATCTCCGAGCTAGTTATTAATGATGATCAATGAGATCCTCCTTCAACAGGTGATGAGATGCTCAGACTTCATTCTTTCAGTACGCCTCAAGAAATGTTTGAATGCGCACTATGTGCCCGCGAGACCTGTCTGGTGTGCCATTAGGTTCATAGCATTTCCCTCTTGTCCTTTATGGTCATGTTGTGTAGAATAATACAACATGTTATGATATTTCTTAAGACATACTTGTTCCAGAAACGAGCAGACCCTTGAAAATTGCAAACATTGATTGCAACACTCCCTCTCAATGTCTTTCCTCTAAGCTTCTTCTGCCTTGGCGAAATGTTTATGTCTCCTGCTCTCAGACTTAGAAATTATCTTCACAAATATTGACCAAGATGGATACATGCCATCTGCTAGACATTAGCCCTGGTTATACTGACAGACATTCACCATGAAGTTGTAAGATGGAGAAGTACCAGCAGCTAGCCTTGCAAACATATCAGATCTCTACAAGACATTGACTTCATTGTGATATCCAGGCAACCCAAAGTAGCAATGCAAAATTCACAGATGTTCAGAGGCAACAACTTGCAAAATTATGGTTGGATCCTTGCAATGCCCGATGAATTGGTTGTGTCAAGCTGCAGGGCAATTATTTCACTTCCAGTGCATCCACTAAAACACTCTCTAGCATCGCATTCCAGTCTTTTGCTTCATGCGTCGCTAGAAGCCTGGTCGTGTGTCATGAGCATTGGGTGCTCAATATACTGCTCTTCATAAACCTTCACCACAGTATTAGCGAAAACTTTTGTGCACTTTCCGATTGTATCTTCGGCCATTTGAAGAGTGTCATCCATCAAATTTGCAGGAAGTGCCGCAGTCACCTTCTGAAAAATGGAAAACCCCAAGAGGCTGATGACATTTATCCATTGTTGGAAGAAAGGTTCAGTGGCATTTCTCCGTTGTTGGAGGAAATTTCAGCAGCTTCCACATCATCAGCAATTCAATGGAACAACTGTTTGGTCATGCAAAAGTGTTTTCGGAACACGCCTGGCGAGAAGGTACAACTCCACATAACGTAGTCTTGCGTCAGCCTGTCCTAGCCTCTGATTCTGTTCTGATAAAATATCTGATGAATAATCCTCGACCATGGACGCTTCCTCTTCTATCCGGCGGATGCTACCATTCAGCGACCATTAATATTACCGCATATTCTTCTACGCCCAACATTTAACTATAGAGTCGGAGCTCCAACTCGAGGACGAATTATCAAAAACTATAAACTCCACCATCGGATTCAGCTACACATAATGTGAATCCTATGTCATCTACACAAATCTATGAGCCAAAGCATCTCCAATGGATGATGTAGAAACAATGTCGCGCCCAAAAAAGCCAAAAAAGGTGTCCAGCAAGTAATGTATCTGCATTCGATGATGCAAATTTTTTCATCACGCACAAAAAATCACCTCCCACTGCTGTATATTTGCAGCACCGCTGTGGCCGATGTATTTTTTCATCATGCAAGACCACATGAAAAATGGCTGTTTACATCACCTTGTGCTAAAAAGGTTGCTCCAACAGGTGATGTATATGCAAAAGCGCAGACGTCAAGAAAAAAAAGGCCATTTAGGCCTTCCACTATGTCAGCCAAAACCGGTGCCAAATTCACCTTTTACATATTTGGCACCGGTGCCATACGTTGCCCAGCCGATGCCAAACAAAAAATTCAAGGCATCAATGCCTCTACTTGCTCCGGTGCCACATTCCTTGAGGCAATAAACTGAGCTCGTCACTGTACTTTCTCAAGCGAAGCAACAACCGGAGACACATGCTTGGGCTGATCTATTACTACTTTATACGTATGTGGGGTCAAGCTGGAGTCGATGCCAAATACTCCACGCTGTGTGAGGGGTGATAAATTTATCTCATTTGGCATGGATATGTACGTGGGATACTTTTCAAAACTTTAACACCGAGCACATAGTGGAGGGCCTTAGGGCACCACTTTTACATCACATGTTGGAACTACGACCGTCACAGTGATGTAAAAACCTTCTTTGTCCTTCCGTAAAACTATTTTTGGCACCAACTTATACATCATCTGCTAGAGATGCTCTAAATAATTCTACATGAAAAGATTAGGGAAATTTAACTTGAGGTCGCGCGGTGGAAAGGATGGTGCAGGGCTGTGGCGAAGCATGGGGCATCAGAAACGGCTTAGCAAAGGTGAGCGGGCCAAATCGCGACGGTTCAAGCATGTCGCTTCAAATGAAAGGGGCACGGGGATGTGAGCGGTGGCGGAACGGATAACGCGTCTTGAGATGTCCGCGGCCTCAATACTTATGTCCTCCAAATATGAATTCTCGCAGGCATGTTTTGGACCGTGCTTCATAAATTATGACGATTCGAAGCCATATACTGAGATAGAGTTGCCATAAGGCCATTGAACACTGAACCAAACACTGCAGGCTGACATGACATTAATAATACAATTTTGCTAAATCTCAGTCGACTAAGACTTAGTTATGTCTTAGTTGACACTATCTTCCTTTGATTTTGCATGAAGATTCGTGCAAAAAAATTCTTCTCGCTTCTTCTTTTTTCTTCTCATATGCTATATCACTTGGCAGAGGCTTGGTTAAGTCCACATCCTTAATAATAACGTGTTCGCGTATTGATTCGAACCGAATTTGGCTCCAAGAGGCCACCTTGATGCCCATACGGCCATCGCCATATACGGCGCAGCAGTGCAGTCTGCGGCGGTGAAGGAGCGCAGCGCAGGCAGGAGCTAGCCAAAGCATCACA